>NW_012148563.1:2804439-2806428 GCF_000956105.1 Propithecus coquereli | reverse complement strand
TTTTCCTTCCCACTGTGTGTGAAAGTGCCTATTTTTACACACCCTCCCCAGCTTTGGGCAATCTCACTTAAGTACAGGAAAAACAAAAAGAAAAAGAAGAAACAACTTTCTATTTTGAAACAACTCTGCACAAGATGCACTTGGTGATAGGAATACCCATCCACGTATTTCAACAGGAAATCTCCTAGTTTATAGTTTTTCAGTCAGGAGAACTGAAGCAAATCTGAGAAAAACGACAACAAAAACACTGAGGTTGAATTGGCACTCGAAGGCTCCTTTGTCCCAGCAAGCCAGGACTCCCGGCGTGAGGAGCCTCTTCCCTTGCTAGGGATGCGCGAGCAACAGAGCTGACCCCAGGCACCAGGGCAGGGCGTTTGCTGGGCTCTCAGACCGTGGCCCTGAGGTGGACTGGTGATGCCAGCCCGTGGCCAGCCGGCATCCAGGACAGCAGCCCCTACTCAGCGGCCTGGAGTGGCATCAGTGGTGTATTCTGTACCCGGGCCCGGGAGTGGCATGCAATGCAAGAAAGGGAGGCAGGGATTGGAACCGAACTCTGACTTCCGAGGGGTGGAAGTAAAACAGCTCCAGTAATGGAAAGGGGAAGCAGCTCACCTTCTCGCACACAGCAGAATGTGAGGGGGTGTGGTCCAAGATACAACACAAACAGTGATGAACAAACCTCAGTGACGAAGGAGGGGCCGAGAAGCAGTGATCCCCCATAGCAGTGAACGCGCCCAGTGCGCAGGTCAAGGATTCTAAATAATCGTCTGGGGTTAAAGGCACCAGAGCTCCGTGGAGAGACAGCTGACGCCAGGGCAGACACAGGGAATGCCCAAGATTCGCAAGCAACGTTTTGCGGTGCCAGAAAGCAAGAACGTGATCCCAAAATGACGGGGTCATGCCCAAACAGGAGCCAACTTGTAGGATCTCCCAGTGACTAAATCCGGGATAAGTTGAACAACAAAATATATAAGGATAGTAATAGATTAGAACTTTTAGAAAATAGTAAATGCCCATGAGTCCATACTGATACAAATAAGTAATTGAATAAATAAATAGGAGAGAAAGGACAGCCCTTACTTCCAGTAGAATCCCAGTTAAAAAATGTAGAAAGAATGATAGAAATACAAAATCATAATTTGGTAAACACCATAGTAATAATCGTTGTAGGCAAAAATCATTCGATGGATAATAAATTAGTGAATGAAAGGATGATGGAAAACGTAGTATTAACATAGTCTCTAAGCATCTCCCTGCTAGACACTTACTAATTACGAAGGGAAAAATAACAACTTTACAACATAGAAAACTGGTGGACACCACCTGAACCAAATAATCAAAGCTACCATTTCTGGTAATAAGACATGTCGACCTCACGCCCCTTGATATGAAGCCCTGAGCAGGGTGCTGAGCTATTGCTTATGTCGGCATTGACATTTAGGGCTGCTGGCAGAGGAGGATGCTAGAATTTCTGTACTATTTTTGCAATTGTATTTTGAGTCCAAAATTATTTCAAAATAAAAAGAAAACAAAAAATGTGTGATAGGGCAAATCACTGCTGCCACGACCAAATAGCATTTGCAACTTGGATTCTCCTCCTCCTTTTTACAGGAGGATTTTTTCCCAATAAAGTATATATTGCGGATATTTTAACATCAAAAACCATCAGAGACACAAAACCTATTACTCACAAGGCTAGGCTCTACAGAAACTGGCTGTTTTCCTTTCTCTTTAGATCCCCCGAGGAGGGCACAGGTTTGTGAGGCGCGCTAGGAGAGTCTCGAGCAGCACGGCGGGGCTCAGCCGGCCTTTCTGGCAGCCCGAACCTTTCAAGGCTTGACAGATAAGGCTCTTATTTGCTCATTTGTTTTTAACTTTACGTAAAAATCACAGATTCCAGATTACCTCCACCTATAAAAGCAGTTAACTATCTCTTTCCTTTTTTTACGTAGAAATTTCTTCACTTGCTTTTATTCTTCAGTTAACATC
>NW_012148563.1:2789310-2793204 GCF_000956105.1 Propithecus coquereli | reverse complement strand
GATCCTGCGAGCTTCTGGCTAATTTACCACCTCCCCCCTTGCCCTGTCGACTAACTGCCCCACTGCCCATCCTCCTCTAGAGACTGGTGCTGTGCCTTTGGGGGTGCTTAAAGCCCCATAGACTGTGGGAAGAAGAGGGCAGCTCCTGTGGGGGGTGTCATGCAATAGGAAACATAGCACGGCTCCCAGGGTCCCCCATTGGTGACTTGTGTCTTAGCTGATGTAAGCTGGGCTGGCCAGCGTGCCCACGGCCTCCACCACCCCTGTGCTGACCCCTGCTGCTCTCTCCAAAATTGTCCCGCAGCCTCATGCCCTTAAGATCTGGAGTCCTGAGCTTGAGGCCCTGGGGGGCCTTTGCCAGTAACCCCTCTACTCTCTTCCCAGGAGGGTTTCCCAGCACACACCCAATGTACACCAGCTGGTGCATCCTTCCTTCCATCCAATCTCTCTACTCAGGATGCTAGAGACACTTTCTGAAGTTTCTTGCCAGTGGGTATCAACCTTCCCGGTTTTCCTGTGTTAATCCACTTCCCAGCACTGGTCTTGCATTTGTTCAATCATTTTCTGTGGGAATTTCGGAGAAAGGAGGTTTGATTTATGGGCTTGCCATCCTGAACCATGGATTGGAGATTTTTGACGGTCAAAGTATCTCAGCAGAGTGAGTTCCTGCAGCGCGGAGAGCAGGGCTGGGCAGCCTGGCACAGGGAGCAGAGGCAGGCGGCCCCGGGGGCTTTCTGACCTTACACCTATTTTGCCACTTGGCTGCGAAGCAGCAGCTCTCCCGGGAGAACACGGGGACCTAGAGGCAAAAGGCTTGGGGTGTGTCCACAGATGGAAACCCTAAATTGCTAGATGACTTTGCCTTTTCACTGTGGTTAGAAAGGGCACAAAGTAAAGAGTACTAAGTATTCTATGTCCTGAAGATGCAATTTTCCCACCCACAGCTAAGGGCTATCTATTGGCCAACAACAGCTCCCTCAAACCTAGGGAAAGAAGGCCTGTGGGAGCACGCATCAGTGGCTTTGGCCCTGGGAAGGACTACAGTCCCCAAGGCTGCAGTTAGGGTCACTCAGCCTATTCCCCCTCCCACCTGAATCTACTGGAACCCGTGGGTCAAGAGACCCACCAAAGACATAGCGTTTATGGACAGCGAGTAGTCTCTAGGAAACCAGAGTGACATTCTGGGAGCCACGGTCTGTTCTGTGAAGTCCCAGTGTGACGGAGGCCAGTCCCAGGTCCAACTCCTGCACCAGCCAACCCACTCTTCCCTGATCTGTGACTTGAGGCCGTGACCCCCCTCCCGGCCTAATCATCTGCTGCTTCTCCCAGCCCGTGGTCTTGTAAACTAAAAATAAAATCCTAAGCCCCCCACCACTGCTGACTGAATGGACCTCCTCTTGGCAAGGGGACCCCAGACAAACCTGAAAGCCTTAAAACAAATGAAAGGGCATCCTTTGGTAAAGGGAGGATGGTCACAGCCCCAGTCACAGCCCCGGTGCCACGGGAACAGGGCCATGCACAGATCGAGGGCAGTGGGACCTGAACTGGAGGGTCGTGAGTCTTTGGAGGGGGCGGCAGCAGCCCAAGGGTTGCTGGTTTCCGCTAAACGGGAATATAGGCTCAGGATCCTCAGATGCCCCGATGGTAACAAGGGGAGTGAGAGATCTGGAATTTTACATGCAATCTCTCACTCTTTAGATGTTAATTCATTAATGTTTTAAAACACTGTGAGATCCAACCAAGTCACCTCTGCAAGCCACACCTGGCCCCAGAACAACATTTGTGACTTTGGCTATGAATAAGTCCACTTAATAATGATAACAATGAAAATGATAAGGTTAATAATATAATAAAAAGCACTGAGCGCTCCCCATGGGCCAGGCGTTATTCTAAGTGTCTCATACGGGTATCTCCTTTCACTCTATGATACTATGAGGTGTATAGAAACTACTAGCATCTTCATACTTTATTCAGAAAAGATGGAGACAAATAACCTCCAAAAGGTTAAGAAACGTGCGGAGGCCACACACCAGGTAGTCCCGCAGCCCTGAAGCCGTGGCGGGGGCCATGCTACACCACCTGCGCACGCGCGGCGCAGGACTGGGAGGGCTCCGCCATAAGGGCTGGGATGTATTTTTCAAAAACGCTGGTATAAAACACACAAAAATGCAAACTGACCCCTCTAGAGTGGTAGGATTATAAGCAACTTCTTTCTTTCCTTTGGTTTCCAAATATTCTTTTATGTTTTTAAGCAAATGTGGTAGGATTGTTAATTAAGGCCTGTGTGAGCCCCGGTCTAGCTCTGCCCCCCTCCCTGGGGGAAAGAGACACCCCCTCTCAGAGCAGATTTCCCCACCCTCTGGGTGACGGGACCTTGAGGGCTGAGAAGTAAAAATAAAATCCTAAGCCCCCAACTCAGTGGACGCCCCTCTTGGCCAAGGGGACTTAAGAGAATCCTTAAAAGCTGCGTTCCTGGCCCCGGGATGGGTCAGACCCGCCTGCTTGTGCCCCCTCGCTCGCCGGCTGCCCTCTTCCTTCTCGGAGCGTGTAGCAGAAGCAGCCCTGGGGAGACGGCCCCACCGATTTCCGCCAGCCTCCTGGCGCTGCTCCCTTCGGCGGTTTCAACGCAGCTGAGCAGTTTCCTTCCTGGTAAGAGACCACTGACCACGGAGAGGTCCTGACCAGTCTGCGGAGGTTGTGCGCAGCGGGCCTTCCTGTCCTCTGCTTCACCTTTCCATGTCAGAGGGCCGAAAACTCTACCCTTGGGTCATGCTAACGCTGCCATTTTTTGAACATGGGATCCATGAAGTGGCGTGAAGGTCATGCACATGCTTCTCCTCTCATAAATATTCATGACTCCCCTTACAGCTTATTAAATATGTATATCCAGCCACCCGGCTCAGCATAAATTCCTACTCCCTTTACCCCTCCCTCAAAGTGCCTATTTTTGGCTTCTGGTTGGAGCCTACGTGGCCTCTCAGAATGGCACCGCAGACTGCAACCCTTTGTGAGAGAGAAAGCTCTCCTTTCCAAATGTATGCACCTGTGATTCTTCAGTTGACAGGTGAAGAGCAAGCCCTGTGGGTCTTAGTCCCAGTGACTGCGTGTGTTTGTGTGTGCATGTGTGTACATGTGCCTTTGGCATGTGTGTGTGCATGTGTGCATGTGTTTACATGTGTGTTGGGTGGGCTTGTGGGCTGGATATGTGGATATGTATTCTGAAAGGTTTTCCCAGATGATTCTGCTGTCCATACCCCATTCTGGTTGAGAACAATTGTGTAAAATGTATTTTAAACATTAAACCTAATCTTTAATACCACTAGGACTAAATCTACTAGCTGAGCCCATCCACTTATTCTTACTAGAAATGAAAAACCTTGTTTTCTACACTGTGTTATCAAAGTAGTTTGGGCTCCTTAAGGAAGATTATAAAACACAAAAAGTAGAAGGAAAAAAAATACACGAAGTACCGTAACATAACCATTATTTATACTTTGGTACATTTCCCCTTGGTCTTTTAAATATTCATAAATAAATGTGAGTCTGAGTGTTGTCCAAATATACAACTAATCTTGTACCTTCTTTTTTAAACTTAATATTATATCCTAAGTATTTCCATGATGCTAACATCATTTATTGGGAAACCTATTCAGTGGCTTTGTTCTACTGAGTACATTTGTAATAATTTTTTCACCTTTCCCATGAGTGAATATTTCAGGGTTTTTCTCAAGTTTATTATTATAAAAATGCTGAAATGAATCTCTGCCTATTTTTTCCCATATGTTGGTTTAGTCCTCAGCATAGATTCCCAGAGAGGAAATTAATGAGTAAAAGCATATAAACATTTTTAATCTCACAAAATTGTTGCAGAATTTATTTCAAAAAATTTTGAAA
>NW_012148563.1:2782796-2788453 GCF_000956105.1 Propithecus coquereli | reverse complement strand
CTTGTAGGATCTCCCAGTGACTAAATCCGGGATAAGTTGAACAACAAAATATATAAGGATAGTAATAGATTAGAACTTTTAGAAAATAGTAAATGCCCATGAGTCCATACTGATACAAATAAGTAATTGAATAAATAAATAGGAGAGAAAGGACAGCCCTTACTTCCAGTAGAATCCCAGTTAAAAAATGTAGAAAGAATGATAGAAATACAAAATCATAATTTGGTAAACACCATAGTAATAATCGTTGTAGGCAAAAATCATTCGATGGATAATAAATTAGTGAATGAAAGGATGATGGAAAACGTAGTATTAACATAGTCTCTAAGCATCTCCCTGCTAGACACTTACTAATTACGAAGGGAAAAATAACAACTTTACAACATAGAAAACTGGTGGACACCACCTGAACCAAATAATCAAAGCTACCATTTCTGGTAATAAGACATGTCGACCTCACGCCCCTTGATATGAAGCCCTGAGCAGGGTGCTGAGCTATTGCTTATGTCGGCATTGACATTTAGGGCTGCTGGCAGAGGAGGATGCTAGAATTTCTGTACTATTTTTGCAATTGTATTTTGAGTCCAAAATTATTTCAAAATAAAAAGAAAACAAAAAATGTGTGATAGGGCAAATCACTGCTGCCACGACCAAATAGCATTTGCAACTTGGATTCTCCTCCTCCTTTTTACAGGAGGATTTTTTCCCAATAAAGTATATATTGCGGATATTTTAACATCAAAAACCATCAGAGACACAAAACCTATTACTCACAAGGCTAGGCTCTACAGAAACTGGCTGTTTTCCTTTCTCTTTAGATCCCCCGAGGAGGGCACAGGTTTGTGAGGCGCGCTAGGAGAGTCTCGAGCAGCACGGCGGGGCTCAGCCGGCCTTTCTGGCAGCCCGAACCTTTCAAGGCTTGACAGATAAGGCTCTTATTTGCTCATTTGTTTTTAACTTTACGTAAAAATCACAGATTCCAGATTACCTCCACCTATAAAAGCAGTTAACTATCTCTTTCCTTTTTTTACGTAGAAATTTCTTCACTTGCTTTTATTCTTCAGTTAACATCGTATCTATCTACAAACATGGTTCTTTTTCTTCCTCAAAAATATCACTTTTATGACTATATAAGCAATGAATACTAACTGTATAATATGCCAAAACTACGGAAAAGTGCAAAGAAGAAAATTAAAATCACCTGCACCGTCGCCCTCGGAGACAGCGCGGCGAGTGTCATCAAGATGCTCCCACGTCACGAACTGAGCGCGCGATGCTACGGCTGCGAGTTATTCCACCGTGTAGATCGACAAATCGCCTTCACCAAACCTACTGCTGAACATCTAAATTTTTAGCAATCTTTTTCTACTGTAAACAATATTCCAGAATGACTGTGTCTGGTTTGCAGGTATTTGTACACATCTCCGATGACGTGTTTGGATGATTCTCAACGTGGAATTGTGGGATTAAAAAATATGTACTCTTTCTGGCTGTCCACGCCCTTCAGACAGATATCCTTTTCAGTCTTTCTTCTTGCTTCTTTCACCACGTTGTTAATTATTACTGTAAATCCTTGCCAACTTTATTTGCTATGGTTATTTTATTTAACAATTTACTAAACATTCTTTATTGAATAATATATCTTTTCTCCACTCATTTAAAGTATTATTTCTGTCTTGTCCTCAAAACGTAAGTGCATTTGATTCTGGCTTTTATATCCTTTTTCTCTTGTCTCTCTTTTTTTTTTCTGGCCAGTATCACAATATTTTAATCATTATTCTTTTGACGTAGGTTAGTATTCGACAGTGCCAATACTCCTCATTATTATTTTATAAACTTTCACTGTCAGGACTATTTTTTTATCTTTTCTTTCCTAAAGAACAATTTTGGCATGATTTTGTAGGGTTTCAGATTTTTTTTATTGGGAATTTTATTTATTGATCACATTGAGAAAACTGATGTATCAACAATACTGAGCCTTTCATTAGGTGACATGGGTTGCTGTCTTCCTTAAAAACTAACAAACCAGTGGCCAGGCACAGTGGCTCATGCCTGTAAACCTAGCACTTTGGGAGGTTGAGGCAGGAGGATTGCTTGAGGCTAGGAATTTGAGACCAACCTGAGGGAGACCCAGTCTCTGTGAAAAATAGAAAAATTAGCCAGGCGTGGTGGCATGTACCTATAGTCCCAGCTACTCAGGCGGCTGAGGCAGGAGGATTACTTGAGCCCAGGAGTTTGAGGTTGCAGTGAGCTGTGATGACACCACTGCACTCTAGCCCAGGGGACAGAGTGAGATCCTGTCATAAAAAAAAAAACAAACAAACAACTTGGGAGTAAAATCAGCTAGGAAAGGGAATAGGAATATATTTTAGTGGTGAGCAATAGAGCTAACAGTCATCTGAAATCAATAGTGTTGATTAGAGAAAGGTCAAGCTGAACTAATTATATAAATCCTCTGCATGCTGTCTTCATTAAGAAAAGAACCCAAACTAACATTTATAGGAACACTTAGCAAAGATTAACTTAGAATCTCACAAAACTGTATGTGTACTCAAGACATTTTCAGAGATGTGTTTCTGAGATCCTGCAGCTGGATTAGGAGCAGGTCCGTTAGCTCTCCTCACTGAAGGTCGGCTTCAGGGTCATGGACAATTAAGCCAGGGCTGTTGGACCACTTGA
This sequence comes from Propithecus coquereli, assembly GCF_000956105.1. Classification (NCBI taxonomy): domain Eukaryota; kingdom Metazoa; phylum Chordata; class Mammalia; order Primates; family Indriidae; genus Propithecus; species Propithecus coquereli. The sequence goes on along the minus strand of NW_012148563.1, from coordinate 2,785,774 downwards.
GTTAAATTTAAACTACTGGCAATTCGAGAATGAGCTAATAAGGGAGACCCTCCAGTTGGCTGTGGGTTTCATCATAAAATGAAGCGATAGGCAGAAGTCAGGTTGGATGTTAATTACATTTAGTTCCTAGTCTCTGCATTTACTGTTTGGCATCGACTTAAAGCTACAGATGATTTCCATCACAAGTTTTCCACCAAAGCTTATCGTTCAAGATGACATCCTAACTTGTTGTAGTTTTTATGTGCATTACTCTATCAGATCCCCACTAAAATTACCTAGCAGAGAACTAGGTCATTCTCCATGAGCACTGAAAACTAGGAAAGGGAGCCATCCAAATTCCTAAATCCCTGATGACTTGCTATAAGAAATGGTACCAGGAAAAATGGGATAAGGGAAGGTGAACCATCCCACCATCTTCCGTGGGCTGCAGGTCACGGTAGTTCAGTTAACGGGGGAGTGAATTTCAGTCCTGCTGTAGCCCCAGTCTGGGGGCAGCTTACAATAACCCCCCATGGAGAGAGGCAGGGAGGGAGCTCTGAGCGCAGCAGGAAATCTGTTGCGCCAGCTCCTGCTGAAGTTTGCCCTGCCCAGGTCTGCAGTGGGAGACAGAGGCTCAGAACCCCCAGCTGGTTGCAGACTGCCACCGCCGGTGGCAAACCAAGGACACTGTCCCAGCACAGGACTTCCAAGTTCCTCTGCCGCCTGCTAACTGCAGTTCCTACCTTGCACATCAAATCACATTGAATCTACTAAAAGGAGAGGTCAAGAATTCTAACCCTTCCCATTCTTTCATCTGGGTTGGAGTTCCATCTGTTAGGCTTAAAAAAAAAAAAAAAGCACTGAATTCACGAGTTTCGGCGGATGGAAAGCTGGCATCAACAGGCCTGTTCAGGGAAACTGAACCTCTGTGCGACAGGGCTCTTTCAAAGAACAGAAGAAAACTTAAAAAAAGAAATCAACATTAAGACACTTGAAATATGGATGCTCCTGGTCTGTTTTAAAAGAAAATAAAATGAAAAAAGAAAGAAACTTGAAATACTTATATTCTAAATGGGATTTGAAGAGATAGTATTCTTTCTTCATGACTGTTTCACTAATGAGATCTGAAAAAAATGAGAGAACTCTTAGAGTGTTATGTACCAAACTAAACAACAAAGACCTATTGACAGTCTAGAAATCAGAATGTTGTCTTCTATATACACTTTATGGGAACAGAACAGTGTGCTTAGGAAAAACTCCTGCAAAATTAAAGAGGAAGCTGGGGCAAAGGAAGACATGAAATTCAAGAACCAATGGAAATAAACCGGCGGTGCACTGAAGAGAAACTCCGGGACAGGCGCATTACGATGAATGACGTCCGGAGAATGGAAAGGCAGCCCCCAGCGTGGGAGAAGATGTTTGCTTTCCATGTATCCGACAACAGATATCATCTACAGCATGCGTAGAGCTCCTAAAAATCAATAAAAATAAAATAGTAAAACCATTGCCACAGCGAAATGGACAAATGATTTTACGGAAGAGGATATCCAATGGCCAATAAACATCTGAAAAGATGAGCAACCTCATTAGTCATTAGGGGTCGTAAATGAAACCCCCTGTGACCTTACATTGCACGTCCATCAGCATGGCTAGAATTGAAAACAAAACAAACAATGCTAAGTGTGGACAAGGACATGGACCAAGTGTAACTTCCATACACTGCTCATGGAAGTGCAAACTGGCGCAACCACTTTGGAAAACGATTGTGAGTGCAACAGCAACCCTTGGATGAAGGACTTGGAATCCCAGATCTGGGCTCTTCCTGCTGTTTACCAGAAATGTATCCTGGGGCTCTGCACATTGGGACCTGCTCTGTGAGAATATTTGACTTAGTGTAGTCAGGGTCCCAGCAGGAAACGGATGGCACCCCCGGCTCTGAATCCCTGGCAGCCACACATGGGCCAAGCCTGCAACTGAAACCTGGAGCTATGTCCTCGGCCTTCGTCCTTCTCGCCACCACTCCCAGGGAGTTTGGACTTCCCATCCAACTTCAGCCTCCACTGTACTAGAGCTTCTGCTTCCATGGAGGCCACTGTAGGAGTTCCACTGAAGTTGACGCTGCCATCATTTTGGGCTCCCATGACAGTGGACCAACAGGCAAAGAAAGGAATTGCTCTAGTGACATTTTGGGCCAGATAATTCTTTGTGGCAGGTTCTGTCCTGTGCACTGTAGAGTCTCTAGCAGTATCTCTGGCCTCTACCCTCTGCATGCCAGGAGCACCTTCCAGCACTAATTGGGACAACCAAAAATGTCTCCAGAAATTGCCAAATGTCCCTGGGAGGACAAAATTGCTCCCAGCTGAGAGCCACTGATTTAGGGGCATTATCCTCAGCAGTGGAGAAATCATAAGGCTTTGGATGGGTAAACTTCGGTTCTGCTGTCACAAAACGTCACTGGATTTGCTCTGTGAGAAGGGGCCGCTGTCCTGCTGAGCGGTGGTGAAGCCGGCAAGGTTCAGCTTCTAGGTCAGACTTCCCGGACTGCTTCCGTGGCCCGAGGCTAGTTTACCAGATAACCTTCAGGCCCTGCCCTAGTGCTACAGACAGTTTTCCCTATAAAATTTATGAAAAAGATAAAGCTTATATTTTCTTAATTCCTTTAACAATACTTGAGACCACTTGGTATTGAGAAAAGAGAATATGCTAGAATCAGAGGACGTCTGGAATCCTGGCTGAACCATTTTGCAGCCGTGGGAGGTCAAGTTCCTGACCTCTGGTGGTGACTGGGGGTCTGGTGAACGCCCCTCAGCCTGTAAAATGACCTAACCCAGGAGGAGTAAGTGACAGAACCTGAGAAGTATTCGTGACGCCTTCGCTGCACATTTTCTCCCGTGCGAGGATAATGGGGTTCCCGTGGGGCTCCTATTCCCCTCGCTTCTCCTTCTCGTGCGACCATCCCTCCACCTCATCGTCATGACGACAGCCTCGCGGTGCTGTGC
>NW_012148563.1:2749148-2782495 GCF_000956105.1 Propithecus coquereli | reverse complement strand
GGGAGAGGGCTGGGGGAGAGGGTTGGGGGAGGGTGGGGACAGGGCTAGGGGGGAGCAGGGTCAAAGCAGGTGCCAATGGAGAGAGCCTGTTTCAAAGTCTCTTCCTGAAAAAGCAATCTAGGGGACAGTGGAGGGGGCGAGGGAAACAGAGGGAAGCCTGCATGTGCAGGTGCACACACACACACACACACACTCGCACACACTCGCACATGCTTGTACTTTTGTTTAGACTCACACTTATGTGCAAACAGGCTTATAAACACATACACAGGCTCTCATACAGATTCTCACACAGGTTTTCACACTTGCTCACTCACACTCTCTAACACACTCATACACGTGCACACACATGCACACTCACACACATAAACTCACACACATGCACTTACGTACTCACATACACACTCATGGACATGCACACACATCACACACTCAGCATGCACTCACACACCCTCACATGCACTCGCTCACACACCCCTCCTCAGCTCTCACCCCTGGGAAACGCCCTCCCGCTGCCTCGTGACTCGGGCCCCAGAAGGCGCAGGCAGCACATGATGGGCTTGGCCGCTCCGGCTTCCCCGCCTCACCCTCCGTGAGTCAGAGCCTCTTGTTTATTCAACCACTTCAAGAAGCTGGGTCTCTTCCAGGTGCTGTCTTGGGCGCCAGGGGCCGTGCCAGGGACAGGGGTGGGAACAAAAAGGGTCCTTTTGATGGCAGCCTAGACAGGAGGGGTGCAGGGGTGCCTCCGGGGGGCCGGCCTGTTCCCGGGTCACGCGTGGCCTCCAGGGCCGGCATGGGAGCCGTGGAGCCGGGCCTGGGAGGAGCTGGCGCCCACGTGGGAGCCCGATGCTGGGGACTTACCGCCCTGGGCCGGGTCCTGCCCCCAAGGAAATAAGAACCCGACATGGCTCTGACTCAGGAGCCGGTCGGCTGACCAGGCTGGGCATCAGAGCCGCTTTTGGAAGCGTTTTGGTTTTAGCCCGTGTGGCCCTCAGAAAATCCCGGGAGACAAAATTTTAGTACGTAAAGATGCCGCCCGGAGAGTTTTGGGAGGGCCTTTATCTGAGAGCTGTCGATAGGATCACGACAAAGGGCTGAGTGAAGATGGTGCTTTCGGAATTGGCTCCTCGTGGTATTTGTTGACACATTTTTTATGGCGAGGGGAAAGTGGAACATTGTAGCTGCCAGAAATGTACAAAATCTGGAGACGTATTTTAACTGCTTCTCAAAGGAGCTTAAATCCAGTGATGAACAGAAGCCCAGATGCGACTAACGGTAACATTTTCTTTTAACCAGACCAACCGTCCCACACTTTGAGACTCTCCAGTGATGCTGGCTGGCACCCCTGGTCGATGCCAGCTGCTGGGCAGCCGAGAAGGCTTGCCCTGCGGGGCAGAGCAGGCCGGCGCGGCACCCTGTGGGGAAGCTGCCTTGGGGAAGCAGCGCCCCCCACCCCACAGCTCCTCTTCCCCCCTGCAAGCGGAGCACCTCACACCCCAGTCCCTCAGCACCCTGTCTGTGCCGGAGCGGGGTGCAGGCGGGATGCAGACTGCCAGCGTGCATCGAGGGGCACCCGAAGGCGAGGAAGGGCCTCTGTCACCAGTGGGGACAGCAGGGACGATGCACTGTCTGAGGGAGCAGCAGAAACTGAGGCGGGAGAGGGGCTGGCGGGAAGCCCCTGGGTGTCTTTCGTCAGCGTAGGGGTAAGGCCACGGTTTCCAGAAAAATGCCTTTTAGGTTGAATTTTACAATATTTCATTTTGGTTCAAAAGGAAAAGGGAAAGAAAAGGAGATGGAGACAGCAATGAGTTTGGAAACAAAACAGAGCGACCGCGAAAAGGAAAGGGTACAAACCAGTGTGTGTGTGTGTGTGTGTGTGTGTGTGTGTGCGCGCGCGTGTGTGTGTGTGTGTGTGTGTGCGCGCGTGTGTGTGTATGTGGCAAGGATGTGGATAGCGGGGAAGAACACAACGTGTGATCCATGGGGTGGCACGGGGAGGGCGGCCCGGCCCCCGGGAGACCCTGGCACACAGGTCTGCAGAACAGACTCAGGCCTGCGTCGGGAGAGGGGACGTGGGAACCCAGAGGGCCTGAGCCAGCCTCGGTCGGTGACTGCAGAGGGTCCCTGGGGCCCAGGCTGAGGCCTGCTGCTCCTGCCCAGGGCCGGCCTGGACTCAGGCGCTCTGCTCCCTTCCCTCCAAAGGAAGTCCCTGCCCCGGACCCATCATTTCTGGACACCTCAGGGCCTCATACCTCACAGACCCCGAAGCAGCTCGTGTGTGGAGCCTGGTCCGAAGCCTGGTCCACACACAACCCAGAAAGTGAGGCTGAGGCCGGGGGCCTCTCGGGTAGGCCCCGGGGAAGGATGGGCGGCCTGGGCGGGAACCCTGGGCTCCAGCCCCGACTCTGATCTCCGCCTGCACCTGCCTGCAGGGGGTTTCTGTCCAGAGAGGGTGCCTGCACTGACAGCCGGAGCGCGGTGGGAGGGAAGATGGAGGGGAGAGGAGACAAGGGAGGGAAACGAGGTCTGCCTGTTTCTGCTGCGCTCTCAGTGGGCGGTTCTGTGCTTCTGCGTGCGTGTACGTGCACATGTATGTACGTCTGTCTTCATTTATTTAGAGTATGAGCACAATTGGATTTGAACAATACCAGAGTGGCTTAAGGTTTACACTTTAAACTTGAAAGAAACAGAATCTTCTTTGTGGTAGGAAAATTTAGCCAATTAAATGAAAACACCAGTTCTGTCTTTTTCTTGAAATGCTCAAACAATCCATTTCTAGACTTGGGCATTTTTCATTCTCAATTTTCAAAGTGTTGCAAATTTCTTTTCAGGGGTTGACGTTAAGGAGAGCGGGGATGTTAAAATTCTCATATGCGCTGGTTCTTCTTCTTGTTATGATGTTAGAAGACAGAGTGTTTAATGCCCCTCCCAAATTTTGTCTAGACCAAACTAGACACAAAAAATGACAACAAAATAATCCAATTAACCAATGCTTTTCAACAATGGACATTCAGTTATTTGTGTTTTTAGTTACAGATTGGGTTTGTAAATGCCAAAGGTTCTGAACGTATTTTGAAGTTAACTCTACGATTTGTTTCTCCAGGAAAGCTTTTGCTCTCCTGGCAGAGCAGGGGCCCAGAGAGAATGAGGACTGTCACCCTGTGGGGACAGACGCTGGTGTCCACGCACAGCCGTTGTTCTCACGATGGCCGAGGTCCGGTTTCCAGTTTAATGTACGGATACGTGGGTCGCAGAGGGGAGGGAAGACGGTGCTGCCGCAGGGCCCCGCTGTGACTTGGTGGGGAACGTTCAAGTTGATTTCGGTCAGGCTCCGTGAAACTCTGACTGCCGGAGACAGGAAAAGGGGCGCGCGACTCCCCCAACAACTGACTCAAAACGCCAGCTCCCTTTTGCGACTCTGTGCACGAACACGGGAAGCCAGCGCCACGACACTTTCACTTAGGTGGAAACAGTGTGTGTCCTAACTCCAAGCAGGCGCCTCCCTCCTTTCCTGGCCGGGGAGGGGACCCAGGCAGGTGCGTGTGGGCCGAGGTCCCGTGTGGTGGGAGAAGTCGCGAGTGCGTGTGGCCGGCGTGTAGCCGTCGGTGGCTCTCTGAAAGGATGCCTCCTGTCTGAGCCTCTGGCCTCCACGACGCGAGTGCGGGCAGCCCGGGGACTCGGCTGGCCCCGGTCTGAGGAGGCAAGGCCGAGGAAGGGCTGAAACATCGTTAAGAAGTGGCGGTTTGTCTGTGAACCACGGCAAGCCTTGAACCCAGTCCTGAGGGCGTCAGAGCGGGGAGGTGGCACGGCTGCCGGGCGGCTGCCGAGGCCTTGGTGGGAGCGAGAACGAGGAGCGCGTGGCTCGCCCCGTTCGGACCAGCGGCCGGGCCTGCAGGTGCCCCCCAGCCGGGCTGCAGCCCACCCAGGGCGAGATGCCGGCACAGCCTGCGAGCTTCCTCGGCGGTCGGAACAATTGCCTGTGGGCCTCTTTCGGCAGAGGAGAAGATTCTCAGCAAATGTTCTTGCTGCTGACAGTGCGCGAGCAAAACCAACGTGCCTTCTGGGAGTACAGCTCGCGTAACGGCCAGGAGCTTTCCAGACGTGCTTCCCACAGCCCTGGCTTCCCGAAAGCCCACGCAGGGCAGGCCGGAGGCGGGGGAGTGGAGGGGATGTTCTTCGGCTTTCTGCTCACGATCGGCCTCTGACGGTGCAGACCTTTCGGACCACTGGTAGGGAGAGCCCGAAAAACGGCGGCGTGGAGCTGGGTGTGGCAGCCCAGGGGGCTGTTGTTTAACAAAGACCTTGTGAAATGCCGGTGGGTGGCCAGGTGGCCTTTCGCAGGATCTTGAGAAAAGGCCCTTATTTCAACGTAAGCTGTGCTCGGGGTTGTATGTTTCTACCATTAGCCCCGAACTCTCAGCAAAATGATATTAAAATGCGTGGACTGGCCTCTGCTGAGCTGTGTGGGGTGCACACAAGAGGAGATGGGTAGACCACTACCCCCTGTTGAGGCCGGGTGAGGGCCATGCAGACGCCGCCGAGGGAGCACAGCTCCACGGTGGAGCACGGTTTCACAGCCAGCACGGCCGGCAGCAGACGCTGCTCCTGCCACCACTGGGGACCCTACAGCCAGGGCCACTCTGCCCTGCAGGCTGACCTAGAGAAGTTCAGGGTAGCTCCTCAGGCAAAAGTGATTCTTTTGCTTTAAAAATGTTGAAAACAATGGGTTTCTTTTCTGAACATCTTTCTTACTACTCTAAGCTGAATTTACACACTAGAGAATGAACTCAATTGGAGACATGCATGATCAAAACAACCAAGTCTCTTTTCAGATGTCTGCAACTTGTTGGGTGATCAGGATTCTGGGGAGCATGGACAGAAAATCACGCCAAGGGGTCATCGCGTGTCGGAGGCTGTTTTTCTAAAACCATGAAGACTTGGGTTCCCAAGATAGTTTTGGAAGTTGGAGTAAAAACCAGCCAAGGCCGATAGAAGCCATGTTCCAGGGACTAGAAGACACTGTAATCTTTCTGCATCATTTTATAAACAAGGAAGAAGCACATAGCTTTTTAGGTCTGACACGGACACACCAGGAGCTGAGGTACCTCATGTCCCCACACTTGAAAGCCAACCCTTCCCACTCTCAGTGTCTGGGCGTTTCCTGCACACTCAAGAGCAAACCTATGGTGCTGACCCTGAATGGCTGAGCTCAGACATTTCCTTTGGAACTTGGAGACCCGTAATTAGTTCCAGTCCTTGCTCATCTTTGTCGCCCCAGGACCCTCTCCAAGATGGGATGAGCCGCCACGCGTGTCCTCTCCATACACTGGGGGCTGCTCTGCTGGGTCCTCCCTCTGGGGTCCACTCCACCATGTCAAAGCCTCTGCAAACATGTTCCGCCACGGGAGAGGCAGCAGCTCCCTGGAACACATTTTCTCTCAAATGTACCACGAATGGAAACAACTCTCGGGTTGGCACTTGGCTTATCACCTGCGTTAGTGAAGCGAGAACGTGAGACGCAGAGATAGCAACCAAAGGGCTGCCCCTTTTCGTGCTGCTCCGGGGCAGGCTGCCGTGCAGCCGCAGGGCAGGCCCTGACACATCTGATGCTGCCTCTGTCACTTTCGAGAGTCAACACTGATGACCACTCAGGACGTCTCTCTTCTCTCCAATGCAAACCACACACAGCAAAAAGGGATTGGCTTGCTAATAAGTAAGAAGGGTGGGCATAGAGAAGCGCCCAGAATCAAAGAAAGGGCTCTGCATCAGTGTCCTGTGGCTGCTGTGACATTAGTGGCTTAAAAATAACACCTTTATTCTCTTACGGTTCTGAAGGTCAGAGTTCAAAATCAGTCTCCCCAGGCTAAAGTCAAGGTGTCAGCAGGGCCAGTTCCTTCTGGAGGCGTCAGGGGAGAACCAAGTTCTTTGTCTTTCCCAGTGCCCACAGGCCGGCTGCACCCCTTGGCCCACGGTCCCTTCCTCCCTCCGAGCCCTGCCTCCCTCGCGGCGGGGCCTTCTCCCTCCTCTCTGGCTGCTCCTGCGCCCCTCACAAGACCTCGAGACGACACGGAACCTGCCCAGACAGCGCAGGATCATCTTCCTATTTTAACATCCTTAGTCTGCTCATGCTGCCTTAACAAAATACCACTGACTGGGTCGTTTATAAAAAATAGAAATTTATTTCTCACAGTTCTGGAAGCTGGGAAATCCAAGATCAAGGCACCGGCAGAGTCGGTGTCTGGCGAGGGCTCCCTCTGTGCTTCCAGGATAGCACCTTGGTGCTGTGTCCTCACGTGGCAAATGAAGGAGGGAGGGAGGGACAAACGCTGTGTCCTCGTGTGGCAGAAGGGGTGGAAAGAGCAGGCAGCTCTCTGGAGCCTCTTTTGTAAGGGCCTTAGTCCCATTCTGGAGGGCTCCGTTCCCACGACTTAGCCACCTCCTAAGGACCCCATCTGTTAACACTGCCACACTGGTGATTAAGTAACATATTATTCCTTTCCCCCCTGCTTTCAGAGTCATGCGTGTTCTCTCATCTACTGTGTCGCGTTCCCTGTATCTAGTGCCCCTCTCTGCAGAGGATCAGACTTCCCAGCCCTGCTGAGCCAGGCACGACTGACTTGTTGGCCGATGAAACATACGTGCGAGTGACGGGTGTCACTCTGGACAGCAGCATCAGGAGCCAGCAGGTGACTCACCTCGTCTCTTCTTCCTCTGCCCCGTTCCGCACAGAGGCTGCTCTGTGCCCTGGATCCCACAGTGAAGCTGACACAGGAGAGCCTCTGCGGTCCCTCGTGGACAGGTGGCGGAAGCATGAGACAAATATTTGCTAGTGCAAAGCACCAAGATTTGAAGGTCATTTGTTAGTGCAGCAAACCTTAGCTTATCCTGACTGCTGTAGTAGTTTCCACAAGCAAGTGGAATGATTTAAAATGTCTTCATTTCACCCCCATTTTAGACTGGTAGTTTAGCTAAGTGGAGAGTTCTAGATTTATGATTTTCCTTCATCACTGAATCTCAGACATCTACAGAATAGCTACTACTGATATTAACAGTCATCATCGCTTAGTGGACCCTTCCTAAGAACCAGGAACTTTGCTAAGAGCTCCACATATGTTTTCTCATTTATTCCTCACAATAACCCTATTTTGCAGTTGAGGAAACTATGGCTTATTGAGAGTTAAGAGCACGAACTCATGAACAGCAGAGCAAGAGCTCAACGTCGGGGCTGCCCGAGGCCAAGGTTCTGTGCCATGCTGACATTTCCACAGCTGGTCTCCAAGGCTCCTTCCATCATACTCCCCCCGAAGAAAAATGTGTGCCAAGGCCAAGCAAGTCTAGATCACAACTATATTTCTGTTACCGCTCATCAAACAGGACTTGCCTCTGACCCCCACTGTGAGCGGAGCCTGCTCCCTGCCCCACTGGTTTGCGCTTGGTCCTGGGCCTGCTCTGAGCAAGAGGATGCAGCTGTCCTGCGAGGGGAGGGTTTACACATGCCGGTGAGGTCTGGCTGACCCTCTGGTGCTTGGGCGATTCCCCAGGAGAGGAACATGGCCGGCTGGCTGTGGAGCAAAGCTGGGCCCGGCGCTCAGCCCAGAGTCAAGCCCACTAAGCTCAGGCGGGAGCTCTGACGAGAAGGCCACAGCCCTTGTGCTCACTGTTTGTGCGAGGATAAAGGTTTTTTCTTCTTTTGTAAATGCTATTTTAATTTCTCTAAGTGATGCAGTGATGATTATTCCTGTTCCCAAAATCTTTTGCAACTTCTCTGATTACTTCTTCAGAAAAAATGGCTAAAAGAAAAAACTTGGATCCGATGGATGAGGTTCTTAAGGCCTTTAAACATGCTGCTTTAATCTGAACATTTACTGCCAAGGACTTCAAGATGTCTCAGTTTCTTTCTGAAACTTCCTGTCTAATCAGTCATAACTTTCTGTGGCCTCAGAAAGACTCTGTGGACTCTCTGAGCTCCCTCCCCTGTGCCAGCCCAGTGTGATGACGATGACGACTGCTTTGGCTTGCTGGCTCCGTCACTCAGCTGCGTGAACTGGGGCGAGCTAACGCCTGCTCCCACTGTTTACAGAAGGGAGATGCAGTCGGCCCACAGCTTTGTGGGGACGAAGCAGTGTACATCGAGAACATGGCAGTGTGCGAAACTGAAAAAACATCTTCATTCAAGCACTAAATACATAGGCAAAAATCCACACCAATTCTCAGAGTTGGAGTATCTCTTCCCCTTCTGATGACAAAAAACAAATGACCACAAATCGGTGTCATGTGGCACATTCACACCTGGCCCCCAGTAGCAGCTGTCAGGGTGAATGTGAAGGCCAAGGGCTGGGGTGGAGAAATTTAGCAAGTGGTTCTTTGAAAAGTATTAGAAAAGCTTCCTTTATCACTCGAGGACACATCACCGTCAAGAAGACTACTGGTTTTCATTAATGGCATTAATATATTAATGTATTTCCCCACTTAGTCTAGAAAAAATATGGAGGGTATTTACAGAAATATATGCAGGAGAAAGAGAAATAAATACACAAGTGGGGTGTGTGGGCAGTTGATAGAGGAAGAGAAGAGCTAGCAAGTTGAAGAATAAAAATGATCACATGCTGTGAACAGCTGCCAGACTCTGTATTTGGCTACGACCTCTCTGTGGGCCAAGGCGTATATCCATTTGGCAGATACAGTCAGCTATAAGAGGCACAGTATCCACAAGATGCTCTCCTGACGCTGAGACCCGAGAGGAATTTCTCACTTGGTGGGGGCGGGTTGCATGTAGAAATGGGTACAACCTCCGTATTTCAACAGAAAATACCGTAGTCGTGTCCTGAGCCTCCTTCTCCTTGAAGGCGCAGGGCCCCAAACCAGTTCACAGCACAGATCTAGAATGGAGACTGCGAATCCCTGGATCAGTCTCCCCAAGCTTCAGCGTGCTCTGGAATAGCCTAGGGTCTCATGAAATGCAGATTTTGATTCAGCAGGTCTGGACTGGGGCTCCCATCTGTGGTCTCGGAGGCACACTTTGAGAATTGAGACTTTAAGGAACTCTCCATGGATATTATTTTTCACAACTGAGCCTTGGATAGAACCTACCCTGGGCTGCAGTCCAAGGCAAGGCCACACGCTTTGAATGTGCAGGGCCAACCTGACTGGCCCTGAGGATATTAGGCTGGACCAGGGCTAAGGCCATGTCATTAACCAGCCCCCTGCTGGAGTTCTCGCACCCCAACCCTGCAGGTGAATTTTAGTCAATGTCCAGGATAATTTGGTTAGGTTTTGTATATTTTAATTTTTGTTTAAATTCCGCATACATGTGGATTTGATCTTCCAAAGTGGTGAACTACAAGTGTATGACAACCTCCTGGTAATAACACCTTGCCTGGGTCTTTTACATTTTTTTTTCTTAATTATTAGGGAATTTAGCTTCAAATTCACCACAGATTTTCTATCCTGCCAAGTCTTATCTTAGTAAACTCATCCATTCCATTCTTCTGACAAAAGGATCGATGTCTCAAGGGCCAATCACAAAAATTAAAAACAAAGAAAATAAATAAAATTTCTCTTCAAAAATATCTAATAACTCAAGAGCACTTTCTCCAGCCTTTAGAAAAGACTTATTTAAGTCTCTGCAGGGCCCGTGCCTTGGCCAGCAGCAAGGGTGATCTGACTGTCAAAGAATGGGCCCAAGTGAATTATGGCAGCTCATTTCAAACAGTGAGAAAACCAAGTGACAGGGAGGGCGGGAGTCAAACAGATGTCTGGCCCTGGCTAACTGCTCACGTTGGACATCTCAGTGGAAGAGGGTTTCCAACATAGCGTCACACCTGTGCTTGGTTTTCCTTGTGCTACCCTGAGGTAGGGGTGGATGGAAACGCAGAAAAGCTGCCCTGCACAGATTCCTGCATCTAGAATAGCAGCTCCGGTCACACGGAAGACACCAGGCATGACATCAAAACATTGGGCCAAGATAATGTTGAAAACTAAGGCCTCCCGATATTTTGAAATTGGTCCATATTAAATTGCTGTGGGCAAAACTAAAGTGGCTGAGGACACTTTCCACACTTCCATTCGTTGTGTTTTACGGGAGAGATGGGATGAAAATCCTGTGTACCCGTCGCTAAGAATCAGCATTAGAAGGGGAGGCATGCAGCAGACTTAAGGCTGCCAAGTGGATTTGAAGTTTCTTGGACCATTCTCCTTGACATCATTCGCCGCCCAACCTCAGGAACAACCTAATCCAGTTTTTAAATCATGTTAATCGACTGACACAGAACGCCATGACTAGCTTCTTATCACCTTACGCATTGTCGTGCATTGGCCTTGTGCCCTTTGTCCTGAATTGCCCTTCTTAGGGAGCAGGCGCAGGTGCACAATTGGAACATTATTAAATCAAAACTGTTTTTGGCAATTCCTCCCATCATGTGAATCACAAGTGGAAAGTGCCCTGGTTCCTCTTCTGTCCAGAACGAAGTCTTTTCCTACAGCTCAACCCAGGAGAAAATCCTGATTCACATCTGGGATGCACATATGCCAGCCAGGTGGGTGCCAGCAGTATGCTCAGCGAAGTCCACTCCTTCCTCGAAAAGATGCGCGAAGGGCTCCTGACTTCCCGCTATCTCAGTGAACCCAGGAAAACATCATCAATCATGTACATCAATAACATTTTCACCCTGGCTTTAGCTTGTCTTTAGAAATTTAGATGAAATTACACCATCTTTTCTACTGCATTTTGAAAACTTCCTTTACTTAGAAAAGCAACAAATTCAGAGGAAAGTTATTACTTTGCTCAACCACAAAAACGTGATCAGATTACCCGAGGTTATTAACTCTACTGAAAAGGCAAATCCCACCTTCCTCCAATGGCAGTGTTACCAGTGGTTCTCAAGTGAGAGAAAATCCAGGCGTAGCGTTTATAACTAGGAAGTACTCATCCCGCTTCACGGGCAGCCCAGCCAAGAGTCAGCGATGCCTCTGTTTTCCTGCTTTTCGATGCAGAGTTTAATGCAGGTTGTTGTAAAAATCCCCCAGACACACTAACCTGGAAGACTCCTGGCAAAGTGCTAATCTCCCCAGCAGGTGTATCGGCCCTTGCTGCCATCATTTGGGTGGCCGGGGACCGAGGGCTGGATGCTGCTGGGTGTAGTTCTGTTCTTCCTGCCTTTGCAACAAAAAGTAGAGAAGAGGTAAGGGGAGGGGAGAGCTGGAGACTGTCCCTAACATAACCCGTGTGTGGACCCTCCTCCAAAACATCCTTGATCAGTGGTTACTGAGCTTGGCTGCGGTGGTACCTGATTGATAGGCTTCTCACTCCATCTGAGACGATCTAGTCCACTGCTGCCCAACATGCACAAGTCACATGTGGCCACGGAGCGCTTGGACCCTGGTAGTCCCAATCGGGCTGTGCCCCAAGTGTAAAATACACACAAGGTTTCAAAGACTTAGTATGAAGAAAAGAATGTAAATTATCTCATTCATATTTTTTATATTGATGACATGTTGAACTGATAATATTTTGGATTGGGCTAAATAAAATATGTTGTTAAAATTAATTTTATCTGTTTTTCTTTTTCACTTTTTTACTGTGGCTACTAGGAACTTTGAAATCACATATGTGGCTCACCTTCTGTTTCTATCGGACAGCACTAGTCTAGATGGTTAAAAAGCTCTTCTTTGTGCTGAGTCAAACTGGCCTTTTCTGACCTCTTGATTTTTGCCTTCTGGAGCAATAAACAAAATTCTTCCACATGACAGTCCGGTATCTGAAGACAGTCATCATCCCCACCCCATCGTTTCTTCTTGTGCTCAACAGCCCCCCCGCCTCACTAACATTCCTTCTATGACATGCGCTAAGGATTATTTATCCAAAACGTGGAAAAGGTCCAAATTATTGCTGCTATCTTGCTGGACAATTTTAATAAGCCTAGTTGACCTTCACTGGGCTCTCTCAGGGAATGTAACCTTGATTTTACAGGGCTGTAAAACATCTGGTTCCTTATTCATTGTGGGCAGAAACTTGTAGAAACAAGAGAACAAGTAATGTTCTTATGACCTGAGGTGAAAAGCAAAAATCCTGCAAATAGATGTCTGGGCGTTACGGTGAGGGCGCTCGGTCAGGCTGTGCTCTCGTGCCCTGTGTTCTAGCTGTCAAGGACGCAGCTCCACATTGGTCGTGGTTTAGTTAGTGCATATTCTACATCTCAGGGGAAGCATCCTGGCCCCATCAGGTGGTTGTCCCCACGCTGGCACACCAGTGAGCCTTGAGCAGGCCATTCCACTACTCGATGAGACTAGATCCTCCTGGGTGTGGAGAACTCAACACCGATGGACCTCATGGTCATGCACCCATTGTCACTTCTCCTTTCTCATAAAATGGGCCTCTTGGACTGAGGCAATGTTCTTTAGGATTTATTGCTAACAGATGAGACATTTTGTGTGTTCTTAGAAGACGGTGCTGGAGAAGGCACCTGTGGAGCATGGAGGGCAAACCCATACCCGCAGCAGATGTCATCACCAGCGAGGAAGCAGCGCTGCTCTTTCCAGGGTGGAAGGGCAACATAGCCCATTTGCTACCAAGTGGTGGCTGGTTTCCTTCAGGAATGGGCCGTATCCAGGACTCCACATCACTTTGCACTGCTGCCAGGTCAGCAGAGGAGGCAGTGAGATCAGCTTCGGTGATGGAAAACCCGTGCCACCTGGCCCCTGCTTAGCCTCCATCCCTGCCCCATGGTGTTCTATTTATGGGCCCATTGTGCCAGCACTGTGGTGATCGAAGACAGCCTGGCTGGCATCAAAAGAAAAATTAACATGTTCACTCGGTAGCTGATTCTTTTCCTCTATGCGGGGTGCTCTCTGGTGGGCGTCAATGTAAAACCCAGAGATTTACTTGCAGTATGTCCACTCCCTTTAGTCCATCCATTCTGCTCTTCCCAGACTTCTTTATCTCCCATTTTCTGATCTTTCTCCTTTCAGGGCCCTGGGCCCTCTAGCCCAGCCACTTGCCGCTGTCTTAAAGTCCATCCTGCAGGCTACTGCTTTCTCTGGTCACAGCGAGTGGCTAAGGTGCAGGGATCAACAGTCTGTCTGCTGCTATCTCCCTCACTGCTGTCCGTTAAGACCACCACTGGGTGGGTCTGAAACACCGCAGCAGTGCATTTTTTGGCTTGTATCAACATGTCAAGCTGACCTCTCTGTGAACCAGGCCTGGGCTTTTGCTTCCTCCATCAGCTAGTCAGACGAAATCTGTAAAATTCTACCTGTGACTGGAGGAAGGAGAGGTGTTGGTACAGTAGAGGTAGGAGCTAAGACAGTCTGGGACACTTGTTTGTGTAATTTACCTGTACCCCTTGGGCCTGCCTGGATCTGCTATCAAATTCATCATTTTGACTGAGCAATGACTTTCTGCTGTACCCACAAACATTTTAATCTGACAATAGCCAGTTATAGCCCACCACTGAGATTCTAATTTTGTTTTTCTTTTTCAGAAATTCTAGTTAGTTCTTTTTCATATGTGCCATGTATTTTTTGATGTCTCTTGTTCATTTTTCACACTTTAAATACCTTGATTTCTTAAACATATTTTTAAAAAATATTATTTAAAATATAAATTTAAATAGTTTAGTAAAATAAACATTAAAATGTTTAAACATATTAAAAATACTTAAACATATTACACATTTTCATTTTACGATTATAATTTTGGCACTGATGAGGCTTTAATTTTATAGTTTTTAGCTTATGCTGATTCTTGTTCATAGTGGCTTATTTATTTTTGAATTTTTGATTATGAACTCATTTTTCTTGCCTTGAGCTAAATATGTTCCCGCAGATACTTGCTTTGCTTCTGCTAAGCTTCGGGAGAAGCCATCCCATGCTCTGAAGACAGACGTGCGTGCTCGCACCCCCTCCTCTTAGGTCTTACTTGCTGCCTGCAGAAGCTCCTGCTGTGGGAGAGGGTTCTTCTCTGGTTCACCCTCCGAAGGTGTTTTGTTTTTTTTTTTTTTTTTGAGACAGAGTCTCACTCTTTTGCCCGGGCTAGAGTGAGTGCCGTGGCGTCAGCCTGGCTCACAGCAACCTCAAACTCCTGGGCTCAAGCGATCCTCCTGCCTCAGCCTCCAGAGTGGCTGGGACTACAGGCATGCGCCACCATGCCCGGCTAGTTTTTTCTATATATTTTTAGTTGTCCGATTAATTTCTTTCTATTTTTAGTAGAGACGGGGTCTCGCTCTTGCTCAGGCTGGTCTCAAACTCCTGAGCTCAAACAATCCGCCCGCCTCGGCCTCCCAGAGAGCTAGGATTATAGGTGTGAGCCACCGCGCCCGGCCTGAGGGCGTTATTTTTAAGGTGTCCCACTGTACGTGAGCCGACTGATCTGACCTACCCCATCAACATCAGATTTTGTCTCCTGTTTCCTTCCTGTTAGTGGCTCCAAATAGTTCCAGTTCTCGGGCATCGAGACTGGCAGGTGCCCCTGGAACGAATGCAGGTCCCCTGCTAGAGCAGGTGTAGCTGCTCTGGCCTTTGACGATTCTCTATTTTTCTGTCGGCTCATCAGTGTATATTAAACATAATTTGAACACTTTAAATGCATTTTAGTTACTCCAGACAACTGGAGGTTTTCTCCAGATATTTAACTAACTATAGGGACAGAAACAGATGTTAACCTTATATTTTAACATGCACATTTAACTTGAAGTCTAAAATTAATCTGTATCTGTCCTTCTGCCTGAACATTTCAAAGATTTAGAATTAACATACTGGACAATAATAGTTCATAAGTTTGGAGGTATTTTGTTTTGAGATGGCTCTAATTTAATAATTCTCAATCAAGGGTAGGGATTATGAAAATCTTCAAGTATATGAAAATTTTCAAGTATTACTATCTGTAATAAATGTATTGCATATATTAAATATTAACAATACGGAAGCCAAACCATTTTGATAATTCAGTGTTCTCGATTAAATTATCTTCTTATAGAACTAGCTCTAACATTTATTACAGATATATATAAATAAATATATAAATACATACATAAAAACTATACATATATATTTTTCCTAAATTTAGTTGATTTTCTAAAAAGAAGAACATTCTCATAACCACAATAAAATCAACAAAATCAGGAAAATTAATAATATAAAATGATCTAATCCAAAGGTGGGGAAACTTTTTCTAATAGAGTCAGATAGTAACTATTTTAGCCTTTGCAGAACACGCAGTATCTGTTACTATTACTCAGTTCTGTTGTTGCAGTGTGAAAGCAGCCGGAGATGATACATAAATAAATGGGCGTGGCTATGTTTCAATAGAACATTATTTACAGAAACAGGCGTTGGCCTGGTTTGGTCCTACAAGGTGTAGCTTGCCAATTCCTGACCTAATCTACAGAGTTTATCCAGATCGTGCCGATTCCCAATCGTGGGCTTTACAGCATTGCGTTCAGTTGTCGCACCTATTTAGTTTCCTTTGACTGGAGCAGTTTTTCAATCTCTTTGTCTTTCATGAAGTTGACATTTCTGAGGAGCACAGGCCAGTTACTTTGTAAAATGTCCCTCGTTGAGGGTTTGTCTGATGCTTCCTTATTGTTAGATTCAGGATGTACGTTTTGGATACCAACACCACAGAACTGATGGGTCCTCTTCAGTGTTCCGTAGCGAGAGGCACGTGGTACTGACGTGACCTGCTGCTGGCAAAGGTAACTTGGTCAGGTGCTGTCAGGTTCGTTCACTAAAATGCTAGCATTTCTCTTTAGAAAATACTTGTGGGGAGGCGATTTGGACCTGTAAATATTCTTAATTCACAAGCTTTCATGCACTGGTTTAATATCCATTGATGAATCTTTCCCATATCAATTATTATCATGATGGTTTCCAAATGGCGATAGTCTAAGTCCATTCGTTCTACATCTGTTAGTTGGAGCCGTCCTTTGGCCTTATTTGTTTCTTAACATCAGTATGGAATCATGGACTTTTGTTTAATTCAATAGGTTGTAATCCTTAAATATCATTATTTATTTTGATGCTAAAATCCTCCCTAATTTGTCCCCTCTCAAGCTGGCTCCAATGTCCTTTCGGCCTGTTTCCTATTCTTTGACTTCCTCCTTACTTTCTGGCACAAGATGTCCCAAGATGTTCTCTACTTACAGACCTGAAATCAGCTATTTCTCCTGTTTCCTTTTTTAAAAACACAGCATTGGTTTCATTGATTTTCTCTATTATTTTTATGGTTTTTGTATTTCAGATTTCCTTTTAATAATATAAGCATTTAGAGATATAAATTTTCTCCTAAGTAGGGTTTTAATTCAATCCCACAAACTTTGTTATGCCTGTTTTGTTCATTCATTTCAAAATATTTCCTAGTTTCCTTTCTAATTTCTTCTTTCACTCATGGGTTATTTAGAAGTCATTTTTAAATTACTGGATATTCAGGGATTTTTAAATATATATTCTGCTATTGATTTCTAATTTACTCCTGTGATGATCAGAGAACACATAATGTATGACTTCAAACCTTTTAAGTGTATTGAGACTTGCTTTGTGGCATAACATATGGTTTATCTTGGTGAGTGTATATTCTGCTGTTGCTGGCTGCTAGTTTGTGAAAGGGCTGTATACACAAAGTGACCCTCAAAAGCAGAAGGAGTCAAGAAACCACAGAATGAGGAAGACAAATCCAGTTTGTTGATAAAAGGTGATTTACTGGGGAACTTACAAACAGAAGCCTGGTCTCGGGCAGCGGCAAGACAGGTAGATCTCTGCACTGCTAATCCCCAGATCCAAGGCTTGTATGTCATAGGGAAAGAGTATATATGCTCCAGAAGGCATGTGCAGAACAATTAAAGTTGACCCCTCAGGGAAAGGCAAGGATGCTATGTGCATGATAGAGAATCATGAATTCTAATTTCATTCAATAGGTTATAATTCTAAAATATGATAGGATTTGTACTTACTATAAATTCTGCTCTATAATTTGCCTAAGGGCAGGATTTATGGTAAATATGTGTTTACAATAACATCAAGGTTGTCTTGGCTTACACAAGTAAATAAACAGTAAACAGTAAATAAAGTAGAAATCTTGGAGGCATTCCCAGGACTGGGGTTAATAAGAAGTAAACATAGCAGATTAGCATCTGAGATGGAGGGACTTTAGCCTCCACAGGTGGAGTGTTCTATGAATGTCAATTTGGTCTACAGTCTACATGGTAATAGTGTTGATCAAGTCCTCTGTAACCTTATGTATTTTCTGTCTAATGTTCTATTAATTACTGAGAAAGAAGTATTAAAATCTCCAACTTTAATTGTGGATTTGTCTATTTCTCTTTTAATTTCTATCAGTTTTTGACTCGTGTATTTTTGAAGCTCTGTTATTAGGTGCATATACATTGAGAATTGTTATGTCTTCATGATGAACAGGCTGCTTTATCATTTTGAATGGTCCCTCTTTATCCCTTGTAATATTCCTTTTTCTAAAATCTACTTCCATCTGATATCAACATAGCCACTCTATATTTTTTCTCTTTAGTGTTTATATGACATATCACTTCCTTTCCTTAAATTTTAACCTGTATTTTTAAGTATAATAGGTTTCTTGTACACAGAATATAATTGGGTCTTGCATTTTTATCCAGTGTGACAATCTCTTTTTTTGACTGATGTGTTTAAAATTATTCATATCGGCCGGGCGCGGTGGCTCTTGTAAGACAAATATGGTAGTGATAAACTCTCTCAGCTTTTGTTTTTCTGGAAAAGTTTTTTTCAAATCTTTCCTTAATTTCTAAAGTATAGCTTTAATTTCTTTACATAATCTTTCTACCTCTTTCTCTTTTTCTACTCCCTCTTGAACATTGATGACCCATACATTTGCTCTTCTCATGTTATCCCATAATCACATAAACATTCTTAATTCCTTTTCATTTTTTCTTTATTCTCCTGATTATATATTTTCAAATAATCTGTCTTTGAATTCACAGATTCTTTCTTCTGCTTGATCAATTCTACTATAGTTGCTCTCTATTGCATTTTACATTTTTTTCCATTGCATTTTTAACTCTAGGATTTGTTTATTTTTATGACTTCCTCTTTTTAATTTTTCTGATAAATTTCTGATTTGTTAATCTGTACTTTCTTGAAGTTCACCAAGCTTCCTTAAAATAGCTATTTTGAGTCTTTATGAGGCAATTCTTCCATTTCCATTTCATTAGGGCTAGTCACTGGCACCTTATTTTGTCTGTTTGATAACATATAATGTTTCCCTGATTGTTATCCATCCTTTATTGATGTCTGCACATTGAAGTAGGTACATAATCCCGTCTTCACAGTTGTACTTCTTTTGGGAGTATCCTTCAACAGTAGGCCTGTCCAGAGATATAGGGCTGGTCTACCAGTGAAGTCCCTAAGCCCATGACTGCTTCAGCCGTTGAAACACTAGGAGGCTTCCTAAACCAAGTACCACCATGGCTAGTATCCCATGGCCACCAAGGCTGAAGCAGAGCTGGGTTGTACCCAAAGCCCATGGCTGCTGAGATAGCACATTGCTGGGGTGTACCCAGGGCCCACAGCTGCTGCAGCCTGCCTGCCACTGAGGTTCATTCCGGGTCTGAGGCTTCTGTAGTTGGCTAGTGATGATGTGGACCAGAACTTGAGTCCATCTTCCTGGGGCCATGGGTATCCATCTGGCACGAAGATGGGTCTTGAGGCTGTCTGTGGGCACCAATGTGGAGTCAGTGGCCATGGGGTTCTGCCCAGTACTTGCGTATTGCTGTGGCAGTCCTAGTACTGAGTTCCAAGGCAAAGTCCTATGCTCACTTCCCTCTCCTTCCCCCAAGCAGACAATGTCTCTCTCTGCTGTGCTGCCTGCAATTGGTGGAGGGGTGGCGTGGGCAATGTGAAACTCTCCTGTCTGTCCTCTTCAATGCATCCTTTCTTATTATGCTAAAACCAAGTACTGTGATCTGTCACCTGGTCTCCTTAGCTCTTATGAAGGTGTTTTTGTGCTTGAATAGCACTGTCTTTCTATTTTATCAAGTGGTCTCTTTTAGGAGGGTTTAAAATTTTTTCTCATATGAGTTTTACACATTTCCTTTAAAATTTATTTTCTGAGGCATTTTATCACCATTGTTTCTATTGTAAATGAGGTTTTCTTTATTTTTGTATCACCTAACACTACTAGTTGTTTATGTAAATGAAGGCTATTTATTTCTGCAGTCTAATTTATATCTTAAACATCTGATTTTACTGTACAAGCAGTTCCTCTTTCAAATAAACCTTCTACTTATATAGTATATTACCTATAAGTGCAAATGTCACAAGGTTACAATTCAATTAACCTTCAAAAAGGGAACACAACAAACAGGACAAGAAGCAGAAAGTGTTTGTGCCCCTGCCAGTCACTACCTCCAAAATACTACACACTATTTTGACTTATAACACTATATCTCAGTTGTGTTATACACACACACCCACACTCATACATGGAATCATATAGTATCCTCTTCTTTTTGTCTGACTTTTATCACTCAACATTGTATTAGATGCTCCAGCATCTGCTTCTGGCAAGGGAGTCAGGCTGCGTCCACTCATGGTGGAAGGTGAAGCAGATCTGGTGTGTGTATATCACAAGGTGAGTGAGCAGGCAAGAGAGAGCGGGGAGGTGTCAGGCCTTTTTCGACAAACTACTCTTGAGGAAACTAATAGAGCAAGAACTCACTACCAGGAGTATGACACCAAGCCATTCTGAAGGATCTACCCCATAACCCAAACACCTCCCACCAAGCCCCACCTCTAACATCAAGGATCAAATTTCAACATGAGACCTGGCGGGGGCCAAACCATACGTGAACCATAGCATTGGCATAACATTGTTCACAATATCCTTTCACCAACTGCTTTTGCTTTTCCACTACTGGTATGTATCATCTGTTTTCTCATTTCTTACTAGTCTTGCTAGAGATTTATCAATTTTGTTAATCTTTTCAAAGACCCAACTTTTGGTTTTGTTGACTTATTTCTACTGTATTTTTGTTTACTATTCCATTAATTTCTGGTCTTAATGTTTTCTTTCTACTTAATTTGTATTTGATTTGCGATTTTGGGTTTGTTGAAAAGTTTAGATCACAGATTTTCAGTCTTTTTTCTAATAATTTTTTTCAAGTCTCTATATTTATCTCCAGTCATACTTTGGCTTAATTCCGTAAGTTTTGTTAACTATGACCTTCATGAAGCTAAGAATATTTTTAAATGTTCTCTTTTCTGACCCATAGGTACATTTAGAAGTATTACTGTGTAATTTCTAAGCAGTTGGAAATTTCCTAATAATCTCTACGTTTTTACTGATTTCTAGTTAATTCCACTGTTTTTCGGAGAATAAACTCATTTTAATTTCTATCCTTTGTAATGTATTAGGACTTTATGACCCAATAGGTGCTCAACTTTGCTAAATGGTTTATACAGCATAAAAAGAATACATATTTCATTAATTTTGGGTACAGTGTTTTGTGTATGCCAATTAGGTCGTTTTGTCACTTCTTCTATGTTCTTGCTGACATTGTCTGTTTATGCCATCAGCTATTGAGAGAGGCATGTTAATGTCTTCCAGTATGGTTGTAGCTGATTCTTCTCTCCTTTAAGTTCGGTCAACTTTCACTTGATTATATTTTGAATATAAATTTAGAATTGCTACATATTCCTATTGCCTGTTGGACTAATCCCTGTAGTAGAATAATGGACGCACAAAGATGTCCATATCCTAATCCCTGGAACCTGTGAATACGTTAGGTTACATGAGAAATGGAAATTAAGACTGTGGACAGAATTAGGTTGCTAATCATCTTATCTTAAAATAGTGTGATTATCTTGAATTTCTAGGTGGGTCCAGTGTAGTCACAGTGATCCTTAAAGGTGGAAAAGGGTAGCAGAAAAGAGAACCCAAGAGATGGCAATACGAAAACAACTCAACCCAATGTTGCTGGCATTACAGGTGGAGGAAGAGGGCCATGAGCCAAGGAATGTGGGTGGCCTCTAGAAGCTGGAAAGAGCAAGGTAACAGCTTGTCCCATCCAGCCTCCAAAAAGGAATGCAGCCCTGTTGACATTAGCCTGGTGAGAGCCACTTTTGAATTCTGAACTGCAGAACTGTAAAATACATCTGTGTTGTTTTAAGCCATTAAGTTTGTGGTAATCGGTTACAGCAGCAGCAATATGAAACTATTGCAATCTTTTTCATTAAAAATTATTTTTGATCTCTAATAATTATTCTTGCCTTTAAATCTGTTTTGTCTAATACAGTTTTCCCTTAGTACCCAGGGGGACTGCGTCCATGACTCCCCAGGATACCAAAATCTGTGGATGCTCAGGTCCCTTAAATAAAATGGTATAGAATTTGCAAATAACTTACACATATCCTCCCCCTCCTTGAAATCATCTCTGTTTATAATAATACAACATAAACAGTTGTTATACCATATTTTTTATTTTTTGTTGTATTAATATTTTTGATGCTCAGTTGAATCACGGATGTGGAACCTGGGGACATGGAGGGCTGACAGTATTACCAAAGCTGCACCAGTTTTCTTTTTGTATTTGCATTGGTATATCTTTTTCCAACTTTTAAATTTAACAACACAGGAACATTCAAAGTGTATCTTTTGTCAGCAGCAGAATTAGAGGTTTTTTTCTTTAAACACTTTAAAAATGCTGTTTCATTGTGTGGCTTTATTGCTGCTCCTTTGAAGGTAAGTGTCCCCTCCTGGCCCTCCCTCTGTACTTTTAATATATTTTGTCTCCGGTTTTCATTAGTTTTACTATGGCATGTCAGGGTGTGGTTTTCTTTGCATTTATCCTCTGTGGCGTTTTCTGAGTTTTTTGAATCTGTGGCTTGATTTCTTTCATCGGTTTTGGAAAATTCTGCACCAGACTTCCCAGTACTTTATTTTTCTCCTCTGTTTTCTTTCTCCTCCTTGGATTCCAGTTATACACATGGTAGATCTCTTTGCTGTGTACCACACGTCTCTAACACTCTTTCCAGTTAAGTTCTATTATTTTTTTTCTAAGCTTCAGTTTGAGTATTTTATATTGACCTATTTTCCAGTAGCAGTTTTACTAATGTTCTACCTCTGGTTTATACTTATAAGCAACTCCTTCTACCCCTCAGCCTTGTTGAATGGAGCACAATACAGCAAGACTTCAGGAAAACTGAGCTGTTTTTTGAAGGTTTTTGACTTGACTTTTTGGCCTCCTACCCCAAGCAAGCAGCTAAAAAGTTCACCAAATATCTTGAAGGACAAACAGTATAGTGTTCAGCACTCTCGAGTCTCTATTTTTATCAACCCAGCCCTGTGAAAGTGCCCAAATCCTGCAGGTTGCTAGGTTTCCCAGCAGTGGAACCCTGCCCAGTCAAAGCCTAGATCTTGCTGTGCCCAGAATCAGCAAATGCGCCATCAAAAGATCTACTGCAGATGACCTCTTTGTAATCCTTCACTCAAATCCTAGCTCCTCCATTCCTCACTGCTTTAGGGGCTCATGCCTTTAAATGCTGTATGTGTCCATCTCTTGTAGTTCTTAGCAAAACTGTGCGTTGGCCTCAAGGTACTTCGACGCAGGAACAGAAATTTTCACGTACTTACCACCATCTCCACTACCCTCTGCCCTTTTTTGTTTTTGAAGAAATTCATTAATTTGTTCTGTTAAATTCCCCATGTTTTGGAATTGGATGATTACTTTTTAGGGTGTTTGACTTGTTTGGAATTGGCTGATTACTTCTTAGGGTATTTGACCTGTTCTACTAATTCTCACACTTTATGTAAACTAGCAGTTAAATCTAAAACTTGGACTATATTCATATATGTGATGCTTTTTTGGACAAGAAAACTTGGTGGTCGATGCTGTATGCTCACTATATCTTCATATCAGACTTGTTTATTAAGAATGAATAGATTTAGGTGCTTTCAGCCTGATTCACGCATCACAAATTTTCCTTTGATTTGACTTGTCCTCCCTTCCACACAAGGCAGAGCCTGAAGACAGGACTGCATTTAGAAATGTAGATATATCACTCCTCTTGCTCCCAGGGAACAAGAGAAGGGGAACTGGGAAGAGTGAGACCAGGAAGAAGGAAAAACCAATCCAAGGCTGAATTGTAGAGCTGGCTACCATGGGACACCACAGCTTGAACTTGTTGTGATCCTTTTTAAGAACCAGGTTGTGGACCACACTTGGGATAGTCTGCCCCCAAACAAGGAAGGGAGTGTTTATTCACCATGTCATGCCCCCACCTGCTGAAGGGTTGTCCAAGGGGCTAATTCCTCTTACCCAGGTTTGTGTGGGCATCCTGGTCTAAGTGCCAGGTTAAGCCCCAGAAAAATATAGTAGAGGCATTTAATGGATTTAAAGCAGGGTGTTGTCAGGCTACACCCGCATGTAGCTGGTTGTCTCAGAAGTAGCCAGAGCACAAAGACGAGCTAATGGCTGTGACAATGTAGAATCAAAATACTGTGTTTGAGTCACTTCAGATAATTCTTTTTTCTCTATGTTGTAGTTCACTGCCCTCTCCCTCCTCTTTAGGGAATGATTTTTATTCATTTTTGGTTTATCCTTCAATTGTTTCTTTTTGAAATATAAGCAAATGTGTATGTATACACAATCATAACCATTCTCCCTTTGTTATCCTCCAAGTAACAGTATAAAAATCCTTGTACTTTGTTTTCACTCTAGAGCATTTCATTTTAGTGTATAGAGATCTTCATTCCTTTTACAACTGCAAAGTCTACACTTTATACTGTTGTTTATTCAACCAATCCCCTATTGAGGAACATTTGAATTGATTCTAATCTGCTATTAAAACCAAGAACTATGGACACAATTTTTACTTAACACCTGGAAGTTAAAAACACTGGCATTATTACTGTCTTACTACTGATCCTCTGACTTCCTGAATTTCCATTTCCACAACTGTAAAACAAGTTTAAACATGACTTACCTGACAGGGTTAAATAAAATTGCAATTTAAAATGTATTTCTATGTATGTTAAGAAAAATTGAAATAGCCGATAAAATGTATTTAAAATGAGTGAAAACATCAAGTATGTAAGTATCACTATACAGATTCACTATATAGGTCATTTCTATTTAATTAAGAAATTTATATTTTGAGACAATGACAAACCAGAATGTGTCCACAGAAAGACCATGATAGTGAAATTTCTAGAAACTACCTTAGATGAAATAGTTGAAGAATTCACTTAAATATTTATTGAACAAATGCAGAATAAATGAACTAAGGGGTGTTTTAACCTGCAGACACAACAAACAACTTTAAATATTCAAAGGCTATCACACAAAGAATGAAAGAATTGTTTAGTATTTCTCCGAAGGGCAACACTTGAACCAAGGGATAAATATAAGCAACCAAGAGGCTGCTTGTAATTGTACAAAGAGTATCACTTGTCTTAATAACTTCTTTTCCCCTATAGTGTATTCTGCACTTAACTTCTCCCTTCTTTTGAAAGGAGCGACAACTTAATACTTCTCTTGAATATCTTAAATAAGTTGCATTTTCATGGCAAGTCTTCCACTGCCAGCAATGGATGTACTCACACTATTGAAAAAATCTAAAGTTAGCAAACTGGTTTACTATGGAAATGATCTATTTGCTCCTCAGCTATCTTTCCGTATTCTACATTAGTGATTCTCAGGAGGCGAGGAGAAAAGAGAGCATGTTCTTCAAAGAGGGTGACTCATAATCCCTAGCAATTCAGACCTTGCCCCTGGGGACAGTCCTCCTCAAACTCCAAATGAATCACTACGACTGTGAACCAATGGTACAGCTGGGAGTGCGGCACATGCTGGGGCAGGGGAAAGACAGTTGACAACCACTGGTCTACATGGAATAGATCTTATTTTATAAGCCACTAGGAAATACGAACTAACCACACAATACTGACAAGCTCCATCCATCCAGATTGTTAAATATTACAAAATGAGAGTTGTTTCAACAACCATTCAGCATGTTTAAGGACAAAATAGATATACTTTACATTATCTATGTATTTTATCACATAATCAGTAAGGAATGCTGAGGCGCTTCATCCATCCAATAAATTGAAAATAAAAATTTTACATTTCTACATTTGTCAGTATACAGGATTCTGAAGGTAGATCTTGAACTCAGGGTGATAGATCAGTTTTCAAGGAAAGCCACATAATCGGTCAGTCTGGCTAACTGCTGTTCATTGGGGATTGGGGGCACTGGGGCAGGCTCTATACGTTAAAGAGAGAAACATACTGCAAGTTAGACACCATAGTAACAAAGCTTTGGCCCTGCCACCCACCCCTGCCAATGCCTTTAATTTTAACAATAAAACTTTTAGATTTGTCCTGAATTTAGACAAAATCATACCTGTTAGGGGGCATGGACATTTCTGAAAAGCAAGCTAAGAAATCACAACTTTATGAGTATAGTTTTCCCTAACTGGGAGTAAAGGCACATCTTGTATCGTTGTTGTTACTGAAGTATTCTACGTGAAGGTTACAAACAATTTTAGTGTGCAACAACTCTTTTAAGAGGTAATGTTCTTCTTAGAAACATCCCTACCCGTGTGACATTTAATTCAAGAAACAACTTCTGAGTGCCTCCCTTGTGCTAAGCATTGCTATAGAAGAATATTAAATTGTTAATGAACAATAAAACACAAAGAACCCCAACCTCAAGGCATTTAGTCTAACATTTCAGGTACCACATGTCAGCCTGGGGATGCTTCTGAATAAAAATGCCGGTGAGAAGCTCTACCAGCTCCTCCGAATGACAGTGAGAAGGCTCTGCAACTGAGCCAGAGGTTGCCATCACCTCAAGGTGAGCTACAGGGGAGAGCCCACAGTTTCACTCTTATAACCATATCTATTACTATACATTTATAAAGTTTAATCTCTTAGTTTACAAGGTTAGAATTAAAAAAATATACACAGCACACACAAAAAAATTAGGAATGACACCTTTTTAAAATGTGCATGTGAAAATACATACCTGATAAGGGAATAAACTTGTTAAAGGAAACATCCAGGGCCCCTGCAACTAAAGTAAAAAAAAAAAACAATTACAGCCCAATTTGCAGATGTCATTGTAAAAACCTGTCATAGACTATGCTATTTTTAATGCACTATGTGTTTATGGTCATTTATTTCTCATGCAGGGAGAACAATTTTGCTCTATTTCAATAGTCTGCATTGTATTAGTGTTCCCTCACCATCTAGATTGGCCGAGCCCAAGTCTTACCCTCTTTGTGCCTTCATAGGGCTGAGCACATTGGGATTTGTGTAATACTTTGCTATGTGCTCAACAACGTCCAATCAATAGACACTCAGAGTAGGTCGAGGAAAATGTGGGTTGATGTAGATGCAGGAGGGTTTGTGGAAGTGGGCACTGAGCCCGGCTCTAAAGACCTGGCAGAAAAGGACACAGAAAAGGAAGAGAAAGCACCAGGCAGGAAGAGCACGGTCACTTCAGAGAGCAAGACTGAGGGGCTGGGAATTCAGAGTAAGATACTGACAGGTCACAGAATTTAAGGCCTTCAAAGGAAGGCTAGAGAAGTTAACCTTGTGAAAGTGAAAGCCACAGGAGAAGAGTCTGTGTGAACTGAGTACAAGGAGAAAGGGGAAGCAGCAGCCGAATATTTAATTTTTTTTAAAAGGCAATAGTTTACATGTTAAGCATAAACACAGTTACAAATGTCTCTATAAATAAAAGGATGGGAGATTAATATTTAGTAGGAATTAAGTTGTAATAAAGACCATGAAACACCTATATAAAATAGTCTTTTATATAAGAAATACATTTTTAGAAATTTAAAAGTAGGTGATCTTTAAGATCCTTTGTACCCTAAGTGTATACCACCCTATATCTATATTTAAAATGTGAGTTATTTCCATTCTGTTAGTATAGCAGAATTTTATATCAAATTATTCAAATTCAAGGTCTGAAAACCTGAAGCAGTCTTAGAAAGTTCAGTACTGCACAAATGCATAAAGAGCTCCACCTACCTGGCTTTCTGGGTAGAACCATTCTTGTGGTAGAGTCTGCTTGCCATCCTTGTTCTAATATACCTAAAAACGTGTATTTCACATACAGATTAAGAAATAACAAAAACATCCAACACGACCCATAATCTGTCCAGGACATTATTTGTATGGGAGACCTGATATGTTTAGTTTAACATGTCATGTATGTTATTACTTGAAAGGAATGCTATAAAGAACACGTAAGCTTATTTTTGAAATATTTCTGAAACATGTATCAAAGCCTCACTCTATTCTATTAGGCTGTTATAATCACAACAAATGGTTTTCTATAAAGTATATATTATAGTATTAACCTATTCAATATTATTAAAAACAGACATGAGGAAAACTTATATGGCACCTTTTGTAATCTCATCAGTAATAACAAAGATGATGGTGATGATAAAAACAGCTTTCATATACATAAAGTTTCCCTGTAGCTATCACACTATGTGCTTTCATAGGGATGATTTTATATAATCGACACAACTGTGAAGTGGGATATATAGCCATCATCTAACAGGTGTGGAAAATGAAGTTTAAGGAATTCAAGTGATTTGTCCTAGGTCACATAGCTACTAGCATGGGGCAGAGGGTGGTAGCTGGATTCGCACCCAGGCAGTCAGCTAAGAGTATGGGATCTGGAGTATGTTATACATTGGATAATAAATTATGGATCAATTTTAAGAGAACAACCAAAACAAATTAATGTTAGTACAAATAAGTAACAATAGGATTTAATTTAAGAACTTTCATCAACCTGTCCTGTATGTCTCTAGAACTGTGCTAGGCCCTGGAAATTTAAGATACGGTGCTTGATGGAGCTCATGTTTTAACTGGAAAAACAAAAATGTCAACCATGGTAAAACAGTGCAACAAGATGTATGCAATATGCTATAGCAAGTAGCAAGGAGAGGGATGAGTCTGGGTATCACCTGAGAAATAAAAATGCAAACACACATGTGGAGACCAGTTGCTAAGAGCAGGGAGCAAGCACCTAGGGTGCAGGTCAGAAGTGGCAGGAAAAAAATGGCCTGAGAGGGACATGGATGACTGCCTTCAACAAGGAAGGGTGAAATAAGGACTTCCAAACATGAACAGGGAGGTTGATTAAGATGTATTTTCTTAGCCAACTACACAGACATTCACATATTTGCTTGCTGCAGAACTATTAATGTGCTTGATTACAGGGTGCTCCTTGTCCAAAACCCTGCTAGGGGTGTTGCGTAATATGTTTCGTATCACCTTTCTAAAAAAACACAACCAAGAGTCCAAAAACATATCCGGTTTCCAAGGGTTTCAGAGAAGAGACTGTGACCCTGTAATTCATACTTCTATTTTCCATTTTTTTTTGTAAGTAAAAAGTAAGCCAAAATACCTTTCACAGCCTCTTCAACAGGAAGTCCAACAAAGGCTGCGAAATCATCAGCGATTATGGAGGTATACGCTTGGGAGACCAGGGCGAAGGCTCGTCTCCTTGTTGCATCTACCGTGGGAGCAGAGGGTTGGCACAGAGTGAGCAGAAAGAGCAGAGATTTAAAACAAAGTTCAACCACACAATTGTCCTTGCCCAATTTTTGGAAGCAAGACCAGATCAACCCCAGGATTTCTGTGCTCAGAGTTATAGATATATGTGCTCAGATGTTGCTGAATAAACAAATACATTTTTTACTCTTCCTCTTAGATGAAAAATCTCAGATGACAATGAAAATTACAAAGATGGAGAAAAGTTAATAAACGTAAGATTCAAACCCTGAGAAAATTTAATTTAAATGTTTATGTAACAGGGATGTAAATTTTATTTTTTATTCTTTTTTATTTCACTTACAAACACTGGAATGAACGGGGCAGTAAAGCTATTTACGTAATTAGCTGTCCTTCTCAGAAGGTTCTCTGATACAGGACCATACCTGGGAGTTGTAGAACAGACCTTGTAACTAGGGCACTCTTCCTAACTTTCAAGTCTGCACCAAACTATTGACTTCATTCAGGTTCAAAATCCCAAATTCCAGCCCTAAATGAATGAGTCTAACAAGGGACTACCAAACAATACCAGCAACAAAAACTCTTCCTTAGAAATGGCATCTCGGATTGTTCCCAGGCTTCCATACCCACAGTAAATAAATTTAGGAATGAGACAGGGTTGAACCCTGTGGTGGGCAGCTGGCCTATCCCCCTGCCCAGCCCAGCTCTTCCACCGGCTGTCAACATGCTTAGGAAATATTACTTTCCATATTTAATAGGCAACTGTACATATATAAAACCCTGTAACATACTGAAAATCCCCTTTCCATTCCTGGGACGTTGTCAAACAACTACATCAATTCCCTTAGACACCCTTGGCTCCAAACAAACCCACTGGCTCTCAGACAAGTCCTGTACCTTCTCAGCCTTGGCTTTTGGTTTATGCTATTCTATAGCCTGAAATGCCCTCCTGTCTGCTCCCTACCATTCCTAGGTCTGTTTATAACTCACTACAATCTCTGCCCTTCTCTAAGCTCATAGCATTACTGTTGATACTTCTACCATAACAAGCAATCTCTTACCACTTATACCAACGTATACCATGGTATACCTTGTTCCGCCCACCCCATCTTCTCAACTGTATTCCAAATGTCTGGACAGAAAGGGTTATCTCCTGTATCTTTTTAGTCTCCAGAGTGCCTAGCATCTCCAGCGACATACGTGTTGAACACGTGCTTGTTGATGGTTATCACTAGGACCAAAACGGGGCATGACCCTAGACTTAGGCTTTGTTTGCTAATGTCCCTTAACAGTTGCCGACCGTCACATTCCTTCACTTCATCCTCTCCGGCTTCCACTGAGCCATTATTTGTTCTTCCTAATGGGTCTTTACACTCAATTCCTTCCTTTAACCAACCTCTAGCAATTAACTTAAGAGATTTTTAAAACATCTTGGAAATAAAAATACTTTCTATTAAAGGCTACAGACATTAAATGGAAAAGAACTGAGGCAACAATGGGAAAGGAACGTACTTTTATTCTGGAGTTTCCGCAGAAAAATGAAAGTGTACATCACAAAACTGTGTTCATTTGGTGAGCCTGCCATATTTTAAAAGCATTTACTTTAGGTCAAATATTCTGGTCAGATTTTTAGAGTGGGGAATAGAACGGGAACAGAATATGAATAGAAGAGATAAACAGAAGGAACAGAAGAAAAGCAAAAAGAGATATAACTGGAAAAGGGAAGAAAAGCATACAGGGGGAAGCAGAAGTAAGTTGACAAAAAAAGTAAAAATAAAGGCTAAGTGTTCTAGTTTCAGTTAAAGCTGCAACACGCAGGCTGCTTTTAACCATCTGGTGTGAATGATTCCAACATCTACGCTCTGACCGGTCACGTGACCCTCAAGAGCTACGAAATTTGTGACCTCATGAAGGCATGCATTACAATGACATGCTGGAAGGTAGAATAAATTGAGCTAGCACCTAACATCTGTGGGCCCTTTCATAGGACACATTTTTGGTGAAAACAGAGACCCTAACAGAACGCAAATCCAGCTGTTCCACAAATACTCGACTGCCAGTGCTGGAGACGGAGGGAGGCGGAGCCAGTCATTGTCCCGTCCTTTCCAACCTGCCTCTGCCCTTCCCAGCCCTGCTGCACACCTGTGGCACCTGAGCTCCCCTGCTTTGGGGGATGGGGGCTCCACCAGGAGGTCAGAGGTGAGAGGGAAGGTCAGGAGATTTATTTCCTCTGCCCCTCCCACCTTCCTCCAGCTGCAGCCGCAGCTCCTTTCCCAGGGCTCCAGTCCTACTGGTGCCCCGCCTTGCCCCTCAGGCCTCAGGTGAGAGTGCCTACTGTCTACAGCTGGTCCCTGCGTGCTTCACCAGGCCTCGCTGGTCTCCTGTAAAACCAGGTCTTTCACTAGCCTCTCTTTGGTTAAGCCATTTTCAGTTTTCTAACAGGACTGTGCCTAATTCAGAATAGAATGGAAAGAGATTTAAGCAAGTAATTGTTCTTAACTAGAAAACAAGTTTATGTTACATTAATAAGCAAAATATTAAATTCAGCAGTAATTCGAGTTTGTTATGAGACTACCTTCACCAGGTAGGGTACTGTGTTTTATGGAAGAATCTGGGGATTTGTAAAAGCCTCAGGACACACTCGGAACACTGTAGATGAACAGAAGAGAGCTTCAGAACAAGGGAAGTGCCTACAGATGCTTACACAACCTGAGGAAAGCACCATTTCTAATCGTAGCTCACGAATGAGGGAAATGAGGGACTGAGGAGTCACTCTAGCGAGTGGCAGAACCAGGATGTGCACTCTGGAAGCCTGGCTCCAGAGTCCAAACTCCCGCGTTACATTATACAGCCTCTCCTGGCCCTAGGGAACTGCTTTCAAGGAATTCTCAATCTAACGGAGAATCCAGGGTGAGGAGGCGCTGACAAGGAACACGACCGCAGATTCAAGGTACGCCCCGGAACACGTGCTGAACGAGCAAGGCGCCCTGGCCTGGGCCTGCCGACGAACCCGCTGTGAAACGCTGGGAGAGGCACACGTGTCCTCACCGCCACAACCACAAGGCTGAACTAGACACCACGAAAGTTCACTACCGCACCACTTCCTCAGGGGACGTATGAGGTTAAGGCTATTTCCTGTGCTAATTTGTAAAACCGCCCCTGCTGT
Organism: Propithecus coquereli; assembly: GCF_000956105.1. Lineage (NCBI taxonomy): Eukaryota > Metazoa > Chordata > Mammalia > Primates > Indriidae > Propithecus > Propithecus coquereli. The sequence goes on along the minus strand of NW_012148563.1, from coordinate 2,750,806 downwards.
ACCTGTGTAACCTTACTCCACACTCCTTCCTTCCCACCCACCTGCCCGTCCTGCAGTTCTGCTCATTTCAGTCACACCTACAGTAGCTGCCTCCTGTTTTGTCACTTACGTTGTTTTGTTTTATGCTGACACGGTTTTACCACTTCAAGGGAATTACATGCATTTCAAAAACAATCTTTACCGTCAGCTACTCTGTAAAGCTGATATCCCTTACCAGAGTGATGAGTGCCTATTAAAAAATGCCTGCTCACTGACTCCTCCAGAGCAGGAAGGTGTACACTGAAAAGTATTAGCTATAGAAATAAGGTAACAGTAAGAAATAAGAGCATAACAATATGAAAAGAGATCATTAAATGAATTTATAAAAGACTGAACCAGGAAGACAGGAAGCAAATGTTAGGAGTAGGAGAATGGAGAGAGGCCAGGGATGAGATTTTATTGCAGGATTAGTGTTATGTTGCACCAGGGTGTAATCTTTCAAAACAGTTAAAAACACATTTGATCCAGTGCGGTACCTCTAATGCTAAAGAAATGAAAACAACAACAACAAAACATGTTTGAGCATCTAAGCATTTAATATTAATTCATTATAAAATCCATAAACTGGAGATAACACCTATCAAAGGCTGAGGCTGACACAGTTCAAAGCATAGTCTCTATTTTCAAATACACGAATTTTTATGACTTTTGCCAACCTATATCTTGAACTTATTAGAGTATTACAAGATTTTATTTTAATAGCAAAAAACCCTTTTACTGACAAGAGCAATTTCAATCTAGAATTAAGAAACAATCAAGCTATTAGCTGCCAATATAACCTCGATCGATATAAAATGAAGAAGCACAATTAGAGCAAATCTAAAAAAAGAATTCTGAAAAGTGTACCATTCACCTATCAAAAAACATCTACCTTTTAAACACACCATTGACTTACTTCACCATTGCAGCACTTAGGGAACGCGTCTAGTCTAATTTAATTTTTAACCACAAAGAAACACTACCTCTAAGTGCTTCCATGATCGGCTGGACTGTCTCAGACCACTGGTGAGCACTGATGGTCGTATAGATCCCAGGGAAATCTCTCTGCCAGATTCTTTGTCCTACTGACCAAATTCCTCCAAGTTCAGAATTTGCCTGCAATAAATATTGTTGCCTTTGAAGGTGCTCACTCTGCAAAGTTACCAATGACTTTATCTTAAAATACCAGAAATGACATAAAGCTTGCTAGCTGTATCATCAAAACATAATTCAACATTTCTTTTAAGAGATACAATTACTTTTTCAGCCCAATCACTATAAAAAAGGTTTCCAAACACCGTGAGCAGTCATGTAAAATTGAGTTATAGGTCTGACATAACTTTTTATTAAAATAGCAAATTAAAGCCTGAGAAAGTAGTCCAAAAATATTTCAGAATTAAGCCCAGGGACGAATTATCTTAAGCATCATTGTTTTTAAAGATGTATATATTTAGGACAAAGTAATAGCAAAATGGTTAACAATAGAGACTGTCAACCTAAGATGTCATACACTATAGCTTCTCTAAGGATACAGTTTCCACTAATATCACTATAAAAAAGGTTTCTAAACACCGTGAGCAGTCATGTAAAATTGAGTTATAGGTCTGACATAACTTTTTATTAAAATAACAAATTAAAGC
>NW_012148563.1:2578383-2748568 GCF_000956105.1 Propithecus coquereli | reverse complement strand
AAATAATTAAAAACATAATCATCTCAGTAAATGTTTAAAATTACTAGGTCCCAAGGCAAACAAACAGAAGTATACTTTAAAATACATGACACAGAATAAAATTTAGTTTTATAATAATTTGTTCTGAGGAAATAAGATAAAAAGACATGAACTACCAGATATTTTTATCAAAGTAACATTTTGCCATTTCTAGTGAATTTCTTTAAATTGATGATCCAAATCCTAAATTAAAGCAACACACTAAAAACACAAAAACTTACATACAGCTGCCCAATTTCTTCAGATATAAAAATAATCTAATTTATGTACTTTCAAGGCTCTAGCATTCCCTGATGGTAAGTGTGGCACACAATGCTTTTCTTGCTATACCCCTCATACCAGCGAGTACAGAGCCTCCAAAACTTCAAGGCAGGAGTTTTTAAAGGTTTTGAAGCTTGAACAAACATATGATGATGGGATTACAAAAAATGAAACATAATTCATATATACGTAATAAAAATCTCAGTTTAGTTTTTAAAAAGATATGCAAAGAAAGGGTTTGGAAGAATGCAAAACAGAATTTTATCAGGAATCACTGATGGGTCATGGAACTACAGGAGACCCCTCTTCTTTTGCATAGTAATGCTTTCTGACTTTTCCTAATGAACATGAATTAGGAAAAACTGAAAAACAAAAATCTTTCAAGAAATCTCACACACATTAGTAACGAATTCCTCTTGGCTCTCAATCTTCCCTTTCAGCTTCATTTGTTCTACTGATTACATTATGATGTTAGGTAAAGAGAGGTCACAAGAAAGTTTAAAAGACAAAAAAGAGAAAGGTCAACGGAAGTAAAGGAATTTACTGACATTGCAGTTTCTCACAATAAATTTAAATGTTTTCTAGAAGGAGTATGTAAAACAAGTCATAATTCATTAAACTAAGATTCAATATGAAATAGATGTAGTAAGTATTATAATAAAAGAAGTAGCTCATTGTGCCTGTGTTTCCGTGTTGCTACTTCAAGGCAGAATAATTTCGGTATAACCCTGAGGAACCTGTCGCTCTTGGCTTTAGGTTAAAGGTACTTACATGTCATTATGGAGCAAATATAAAGCTAGAAGCTGACCGTACACTGGGGGTGTAGCAATTCCTCCAGGAGCCTAGAAGGCCAAATACGGGGGGAGGGGGGGCGACAAAAACAAAACTCATTTATACTTTCATTAAAAAAGAGTATTTTATTAATGCTAATCAAAAAAGTAAGGCTATCTTACAGTCCTATTACAGATGGAGGAACAGCTTAAAGAAGCATCAAACGCTAAAATCTAGAGTACCAAGTTTAGATCTGTCATCAGCCGTGATTTATCTCCGTTGGGGCCTCAGTTTCTTTACATACACAAGAACATTTCAGTGGATTCCCTTTTCCAGTTCTCAAATCCTCATTTAAATGATCTTACTATTATAAGAAACAAATATTTCCAACAGATTCCTAAAGTAGTCTGATTCTGCTGACTGCATCAAGCACACTGGGTACCAAGGTAAAAGAGCAAGGGAGAGAAAATCACCACAGCTGATACACAGAGATATTTCTCTCCTCATTCAGTTTTGACTCAGTTGGAAAACATCCATTAAGTGTCTACCTGTGAGCTTCTTCTGGCTGTTGTCTCCTTCAGTTAATTTTTATAGCAATGTCACAGAGGCTTTTTAAGTGCCTTTCTAAGAAAAATCTTACTTTTCATAGCTGCTATATAACTTTTATCTGTCTTATTAAAGAAAAAATGGCAAGCTTACTCGATAGCATTACGAGACTACGAAGGGCGTTGTGAGTTAAGAAAAGGTTACAACGGTCACGTCTTTCTTGTTCTCTGTGTGTATGGACGTGTCTTTTATTAAAGACACAAAGGTCTTTAACAAAACCACATCACTGTCCCCTTTCACCCCGACCACAGGAAGGAAAGATGTCTAGCCTAGCGGATCAGTGGGTGTCAGAGCAGAGATACCTAGGGTTTTCGGGCTCCCAAGCTGAAGACAAATGAAAGCTCCTAGCGAGTTCGGGAAAACCGGTCCAGGATCCCTCGCTGTCAGAGCAGGCGACACACGTCCACCTCCCGCGCCCACTCCGCGCGCGCCAAAGCCCCGCGGGCCTCAAGCCCCGTTACCCTGGAAACCGGTGCCGCCCCGGGACCAGGGGCGACCCCGCGGTTTCTCCCACCGTGACGCAAATGGCTACCTCGAGCTCCTGGTTCTCGCACTGATCCAGCAACTTTTTGAAACTGAAGGCACTTTCCGCCATCACCGCCACTGGCATCTTCCCAGCCGGTCTCGCCACCGCACCTTAACGACAGCCGGACTCCAGACTGTCCCTCGGGGCGTCGCGCCCGCGATGACGTTTAAAGCCGCCGTCGCTGCCAAGCGCCCATACGCGAATGCGCCGTCACTTCCGGGGCGTCGTCAGACCTCGCTGCGACTGGGAAGGGACGCACCGCCGCTCTGGCCGCCCCTCTCGGTGCTCTGGAGGACCTGGCCGGAAGCCGCGTTGGGAGCGCGTGAAAAGGAGGGGTTTGTTGCCTCTTTGAGAGCGCTTCATGAAGACACCCAGTGCGCAGAAAACTTATATCTATATAATACATTTTTAAATAATAAAAGTTGCTGTGGAATACAACAAAGTCGGCCGCGGCTTGTCCGCACAATGCCCAGCACATAGTAGGTGCTCATGAAACGTTCCCAAGTTACCAATTTGAGTGTTCAACTGCCTACAGGAGGAAAGAAACTTAAAGGCTCAAAATCGAACATTTGATTCGCCCTTCAAACCTGCCTCTTGGGCAGTCCTCCCCGCCTGGGAGGTGGCAGCGCTGGCCTGTCTGGCCACCCTGGACTGGTCTCTAAAGCTCCTCCCGCCAGGACAGGACCCTGCCTGACGCTCAGTGGTCTCCTGCCTCCTTCCAGGCTGCTCTCCGCACAGCAGCCACAGGGATTTTTTTCTGAAACATAAAGCAGACCTTGTAGCTCTTCTGCTCAGACTCCTAAAGGCCAAAGTCCTTCCCATCACTCAAAGGTTATACCATTTAATTCCCAGATCTAAGAAAAATCTTAACTTTAATAGCTGCACAATGTAACTTTTATCTGTCTTGGTAAGGAAAACGTGGCAAGCTTACTTGATAACAACATTTCTAGACTAAGAAGGGTGTTGTCAATGAGGTAAGAACAAAATTATAATGGTCACATCTTTCTTGTTCGTGTGTGTGTGTGTGTGTGTGTGTGTGTGTGTGTGTGTGTGCTCTAGCCAACTTGCCCTAGGCATCCTGGCCTTTTTGGTTTTCTGCACAGTACTAATTGTTATTAATAGCAAGCGTTATATTGTATATTATTTATTTACATATTTATTTTTGCTGCCCCTCCCTAGACCCCCAGGGAAGAGGCTTTGATTTGTTTCCTGCTGTATGTGTGGCTACGTAATTTGTGGGGCCCAGAGAAAATTTAAAATTCAGGGCCCCTTGTTCAAAAGTCAGGGGTAAAGTGTCATTAAAGGTAATAAAATATAAAGCTTTTGCCTTTCCTTTCAGTTTATCTCTGTTAACAAAAAAAACTCCAAACTCTGTAAATAATTTAAAGAGGTTTATACTGAGCTGAATATGTGTGACCGTGGCCCAGAGCACATGGCCTCAAGAGGTCCTACGAAAATGTGCTGAAGGTGGTTGGGTCACAGTTTGGTTTTATATGTTCGTGGAGACAGGGATTACACATAAAACCATAAATCAATACATGCAAGGTGTACATTGGTCTGGCCCAACAAGGCAGGACGTCTTGTGGGGGAGGCTTACAGGTTATAGGTAGGTTTAAATATTTTTTGATTTGTAATTGGTTAAAGAAATGAAGCTTTGTCTAAAGGTTTGGAATGTTTTAAGTTAAGATAAGGAAGCCTGTTAATTAGAGACAAGCTACTGAACGTATACCTAAGTAAATTGATGGCCTGCAAGGTGTGGTTTAACCATTGTCTTGCATGGCCTTAGGTCCTGTTAATTATTTAGTATCTTATTGTTACAAAGAGTAACTCCAAAAGGGAAGGGGTAAATGAAACATGTCCAACCTCCCTTCTCCTCATGGCCAGCAACTCAGTTTTAAGTTTTCTCTGGGGTCCCCTTGGTCAAGAGAGGGTCCGTTCAGTCTGCTGGAGGGCTTAGGATTTTATTTTAGTTCACATCTCTTAACTTTGTATGGTGTTTTTTTTTAAATTTGCTATTACTATCATTCTAAGTAAAGAAAAATTAAAATTTTAAACTATTAGCATGAATTTTACCATCCATCTTTATTTGTGCAATGCCAGTTTTGAATACAAATATAAATGCATTTAACTCATATAGAAAATCACAGAAATTACACCATCTGTATTTCATAGCTTATACATGCAAATGTATTTTGTTTTTGTCAGAACCATGGAAATGCTGCACAAAATGAACTTGACGATTTTCATTGCATTTCTTTATACACACATGTTCTACCCTCACTCTTGATCTTGGGCTTACTGATGAGTAAGGAAAGACTGAATGGAAAAAGAACTATGGATTGGCCTTTCTTTCTCTTCTATTTCATTATTGTCAGCAGAATAAGGTGGCTAATATAAAGAAGTTATATGAGTAAGAAAAAATATGATAGGGTTCCTTCATGTTTCTTAAGACATCCTTGCCTTCTTTTTGTGTTCGAAGCAAGTTCAGGTTCTGAAAACCTTTGGAAAATGTGACCCTTCAGGGCTTTTTTTCCTGTACAGTAACAATGAACAAACCTAGTATGAAATTAAGAAAACAACTCCACTTATAATAGTGTCAAAAATAATAAAATACTTAGAAATAAATACAACAAAAAAGTGCAAAAATTATACTCTGAGAACTACACAACATTGTTGAAAGAAGTTAAAGGAGACCTAGATGAATGCAGGACATCCCTTGTGCATGGACTGGAAGACTTTATAATACAACTGCAGTACTAAGATTGACAAGCTTGTCCTAAACTTTGTATAAAAATTTAAGGAGTACAGAATAACAAAAACAACCTTGAAAACAAAGAACTAAGAGGACTTGTACTTTCTGATATCAAAACTTACTATAAAGCTACAGTAATCAACACAAGATAGATATATAGGTGAGTGGGTAATAAAAATAGAATAGAATTGAGTCCAGAAGTAAGCCCTTGCATTGACAGTTAATTGATTTTCAACCGGGGTACCGAGACCGTTCAATGGGGGAGATGATAGTGTTTTCCACACAGGGTGGAGGGACAACTGGATTTCTATATGCAGAGAATGAAGTTGCACCCCCACCTCACAGCATATGCAAAAATTAATTCAAAACACATCAAAGACGTAACTGCGAGAGCTAAAACTATAGCAGTTTTAGGAAGAAAACATAGGGTACATTTTCATGGCTAGGGATCAGGCACTGATTCTTTAGATATGACACCAGGAGCAGAAAGAACAAAAGAAAAAAAATTGGTAAATTGGACATCATCAACATTAAAAACTTTTGTTCTCAAAAGATACCATCAAAAAAGTGAAAAGACAACCAAAAAATGGGAGAATATTTTTGCAAATCATATACCAGATAAGAAACTTGTATTTAGCATATATTAATAACTCTTAAAAAGAGAAAGGCAAATAACCTAATTTAAAAGTGGACTAAGGATGTGATCAGACATCTCTCCAAGGAAGACATACAGATGTCCAATAAATACGTGAAAAGATGCTCGACATCTTTAGTCATCAGGTAAATTCAAATCAAAACCACACTGTGGTACCACTTCTCACCAAAAAGTGGAAACAGCTACAATGTCTGTCACCTGACAAATGAGTAAACACAATGCGGTGTAGCCATGCGACGGAATATTAGTCAGCCGTAACAAGAGACGAAGTACTGATACATGCCACGGTATTGATGAATGTTGAAAACATACATCAAGTGAAAGAAGCCAGACACAAAAGAGCACATACTATGTTATTTCATTTATACGAAATGTTCAGAGTAGGCAAATCCTTAGAAGGAAAGCAGATTGGTGGCTGCCATGGGCTGGAATATTTGGGGAGATGGAGAATTATTGCTAATGGGTTTGGGGTTTCTTTTGGGAGTGATGAAAATTTTTAAACTTCTACTGTGGTGATGTTTATACCACTCTGATTAAACTAAAAAACGCTGAATTGTAAGCTTTCAGTGGGTGAATTGTCGTAAGGCAAATGGAGGGCATACTTAACAGAGCCCAGCAAAGACTGCTGGGTTGGGGCTCTGACCTTCCAGGGCCAGCCAGGCGGGACGGAGGGAGGAATCAAGACTGGGAGGACCCGCCCCCCTCTCTCCCTCTGATCGCCTGCTGGGATTCCCACTGGGTGACCCCAGCCAGAAGGGAGGGCAGGAAGTCTGCAGTGGTAGCCTAGACAGGTGGCCTTCTGGGGAAAATGGGGAGGATAGGATGGGAAAGGATTGGAGGGACAGATGGAAGACACTCAGCACACCCACTACACCCAGTTTGGTGACAGCACGGTCTGGGGCCCCAGGGATGGCAGGGGGGCCTTGTGCTGTGGGGAATGTGTCACCAGCCCCCAGAAGCCCCATGCAGGAAGGTCATCTGCGGGAGAGAGGAATGCACCTTTAGCCCCTAACGACCCTGCAAAGAGAAGATGACACAGATCATTCCCAGCAATGAAGTGCGTTGGGTTTTGAGCCCAGGCAGGCAGGCCGGCCAGAAGTTGCAAGTTCGCAGGCAACAATGAGAAAGATTTCCAGTTGGTTGGCCAGGAAGGAGGCAGCAGGAGCTGGGGCCACAAAGGATGAAGGCTTCCAGCAGAGTTTGTTACCAGCATGGGTCTGTGTCAGAGTTGCAGGGAGGCAGCCGCAGTAATAGGCCCACCCCGCGCCAGCCTTCCTGTGGCTGGGATTCTTGGGCTTCATGCTTAGGGTGGAAACCAACCCTGCCCCAGAACATGGGTGGCTGCCTCTTTGGGCCGAAGTCAGAAGGGGGCTGCGAAGCACAGGTAGTGGGGGAAGGGATGTATTTTTTATTCCTGAGGCATTGAACTCTCAGCAAAGTAGACATGCTTAATAATTCTGACGTGTTGTCCTCTGGAGGAAGTGGAGTTTGGGGGTGCTGCCATCGGACTATTGATTTAGAGGGACATTCATGTCTCAGAGGCTGTCATTTGGGGAAGCAAGGTAGCAACACACAATGAGAGCAGCAATAGCATCTTAGCCTTGGACTTGGTGTTCTGCCCCTGGAAGTCATCCCGAGGAAGTCATTACAAAAGAGGAAATAAGCCACAGCTAAAAATGGCACAGCGGCGTGAAGCACAAGAGCTAAACCGCTTAAAATGACCTCAGTATCTGTTGGGTAAATGGTTAAACACGTCATCGTCGCACAACTGAAGGGAAGGTTTTGAAGCTATTAAATTCATAAATATAAAGTTTACATAAAAGGGGTCTATGTGAAATAACTTCAAAAAACCGTGGAAAATAATACTGTATATACCTCTTGGTTATTACGTACCAGGTTCTAGACTAAATTTATGGGTAAATGTTGGAAGGGAAGATAGAAATGAGGACTATTGCAAGGTTAAAGGGCTCTAGATTATGGGTGAAAACATATTTTCTTTTAATAATGTAAAATTAATGATGATTTTTTTCCTCCAAATCTTAGACAACTTTAACAATTCAAACTTTAAAAATAGAACACTTCTCTTTCTTTTTTCTCCTCTTTTTTACTAATGCTTGTGTTCACAAGTGAATAATAAAAGAGAACATTGTTGCAAAACTTCAGAAAGGCCCTGGCGCTAAGGGCAGATAAATGCTAGAGAAAGTTTGGAGGAATAAAGGAGGGCTGTGGAAAATGATGGCTGTGGCGGAAGCAAAGGGATCACAAGTAAAGCGCGGAAGAAGAGCAAGCGCGTGGGGGAGGCTGGGAGCAGAGCGACCGTGGTCTTCCAGGACAGAGTTGGCTTCTAGGAAAACGACGGGGTTGAAAGCCTCTTCTCACGCCATTATTCGTGTCCTCAGTGAAGACGTGTCTTGGCTAGCGGCTCGAGTTGGAACGTGTTCATTATGCTCTTGATTCCTAGTGGTGCTTCAATTCTGTGAGCTCCGTGGAGCTTGCAGTATCATGAGCACTTACATAGTAGGTGCTCAGTTAATGCTGGTGCAGCGAACGCCGACTACAGGTGCTCACTTTTCTGTTCATTCCCTGACAACAGGACCCTGCCTGGCTTTCTCTTCCTCTTCGTCCATCACACTTGCTGCGTTTTCTTTTGACTTCTGTCACCCCAGCAACAGGAGACGCTGGTGCTTTCAGCTCCACTGCCAATTCCGACACAGAGGGCCCTTCTCAAGACAGAAAGGGTGTCTGGATGCTCTTCTCCCCTCCTGACCAAGAGACACTTGGCTCTCGGTGCCCTCCCAGACCTTACTTCAGTGCTTAACCAGGACTGTTCCCCTCTGCAGGGGCTCAAGAGCCTGGGCAGGACAGCCCTGTTCATGACTTCCCAGGACTCCCCTCTGCCCTCTATGTGTCCTCCCCACCAGTACCCGGTATCTCTGCCTGTGACATCTGTTTTCTGTCCTGCAACACATCCTGGTTGTTGATGCTGATAACTTCTGCCCTCCTCATTCTTCCAGGCTTGTAGAAAAGTCCAGATGCCCTATCCATTCCCACTGGGTCGAGGCTGGAGCACTCTATCTAGTTCTCTTGAAGTTTCTACGCTTGTGTGAGGTCATTTCCTCCATATGCAGCATTTTGACAGAGAGTTCTTATGTACAGACAATTCTCTTGCAACCAGAAAAGGCAAATTCATGGTGTGGATCTTGCCACCACGCTAGACACTGACCATGGCAGACATTACTAATCGATTGCAGCCTTCTTTCCCATGGCGCCTGGGCCTGGCTTCGGCATCCTCCCCGAGAGAGAACTTTAGCCTCTGCCTGCCAAAAGCTCAGAGCTGGTATGCAAGGTGAAGCCTGTTGGTATCCCTGTGCTAAATGAAGGTTGTTGCCAAACTATTTCCCCAGGTTCCTGGTTGCCATGTCCCGTGTGCTTCATCAGGGTCCCTGTCACCAGCATGTCCCTGTCCCTCCTTCCTTCCTGCTATCCCTTGCTCAGGGCTCCTCAAGTCCTGGCACACTTTGTGCCTGAGCCCATCCATGTCACAGTGACCCCCAAACCCAATCCAGGCTGCACACTGGCGGCACACACTTGGTAGTGAACTGTGGGTTTGATTTGCTTTCTTAGCTCAGAGTGTCTCAGCACAGCCTTGTGTCAGTCACCAAAGTCCCCTTAGGTGAGCGTGTGCCTCTGGCACCTGACTTTTCCCAGAGAGCCCTGCCCAGCTCTCCTGCACATAGTAGGTGATCAATCAACTTTCTCAAAGGGGTGGTTTATACTTTCTTAGAGACACTAGGATATGGAGTTGCTTAAAAGAAAGCCAGTATTCAGTGGGAAAAGAAATGTAACAATTTTGGAAACCCAAGCAGAGTTCATGGTGTATTTTGTGGGAACCAAAGCAGAACGTCAGGTGTTTGCCGCGTGGTTCACAGCAGAGCGTTTGGGAGCCCTGACCACTGACCCCCAGCAGGACCCGCAGCCCCTCTCCGAGCCTGCTCTGCACCTGTCACACCAAGTAACAGCTGGGCCCCTGCAAGGCTGTTGTGAGCATTGAATTAGACTAATCCTGGCCCAGTGCCTGAGCAAATCAATGGCGATCGCTGTTCACTGTGTGAGAGCAGCCGGGTGAACGCGAGGGTGGGATGCCCCGTGACCTTATTAACACCGGGTTTTAAGACATGCCCTTGAAACACTTGATAGTGGAGAGCTAGCATTAGACTTAACTATTCCGGAGGGAACGCAGTCCTGGAGCAGCCATTTCCAGTTTTCTTCCCTCCGGAGCGGAGGGGAGAGGCCCAGCGGGACAGGTGCGTCTGGGGACGGCCGGCGCGCTCTCAGGCTGCCCCAGCAGGGGGCGCTGTGGCGCCGCGCAGGTCTCCACTTCCCTCCGGAGGGAACACGGACAGGCCTTGGGGTGGGCGTAACGTGTCATTCTCTTCATTTCTCAGCACAGGGCAGCTAATTCCTTCTCCTCAAAATTACTTTGCAAGTGGAAATGTGGGACATTGTGTTTTTGAGGAGTCTTTCTCCGTGTGCTGTCTACTGCCTCCAGGTGTTCCCAGGCTCGCTCAGCCGAGTTTTCTGGGCTTCCTCTTAAGGCAGGTGGTCCGAGCCGAGTGGACGTTGTGTGTGGGGCTCGGCCTGGAGCATCCCTGGGAAAACTGGATGGAGCTTCTGGGAGAGTAGAAGGGAAAGGTGCAAGGGAGGTTTTTCTCTGGGAGCCCCTAGGTCCTTGTGCAGGGAAAGGGGATTCTGCAGGGAAAACACCCAGCCCCTGCCCTCCAGAGACCCCAGTCAAGGCAGGGGCTCTTACTGCGGCTTCCTGGGGGCAAGAGACGTTTTGCTCATCATCACTTTCCACAGCTTTCATGACCCTCCCCAGGGGTCTGGCCCCTGGTCTTGGGGACCTGACTGGCCACAGAGGGCCAGCGTGGGGCTGTGGGATGTCGGGGTGCCTCGACAGGTGCTTCCTCCAACAGTATGGAGAAAATAGTTGCCATGTGTGTCAGAGACACAGGGTCGATTTCACTAATACATAAAAATTCTTAAAAATTGAGGAAAGACAGGTGAAGACCATCGCATTGGCGGCTTTATATAGTTTGGAATCTTTCTGAATTCCCCCGTAAGAATAGACAGAGCAGCTAGAGAGAGAAGCAGAAAACCATGGATGACATTAACAATAAAACTCGATCACGAGGCATCTCAGGAACTTCAGGATATAAGCAGATGGGAACACAGCAAACAGCCTGAAGGCTTGTGTTAGTTCTCGTGTGTCTGTGCAGGAAAACAGCAGAGGGCATCCGATGGGCCGAGAAGGAAAGGCTCCCAGACAGCCAACGAGTTTTCACCGCGAAGCACAGTAAGAGGATTTGAGCACAACAGCGGCAGCCAAGGGGCGTCGCCAACTTCAGTAGCGATGGCTGCGCTTGTCCCTGGTAAAGTTTGGAGGAGTTAGGGCTGTCCTAGACCCTGTTGACTCTCAAAACTACTTACCAGGGCTTTCTTGCAGTAGAGGGCTCCATGCCCAGGAGAAGCTGCTGGAAGCAGGATAAACAGTTTGCAGAGAAGGGGCAATGGAGAACCAGGAAAGAGAAGGTCCAGCTACAGCTGGAGGAGGGAAACGAAGCCAGGAAACGTCTGCAGCCAAGCGGCCGTGGTTTTGAAACACATCACAAAGACACACAGCAGAGGGAGCTCTGGGGGGTCAGCAAAGCTGACATGAGCCATGATTCTTTCTAAATGGCCAAGAAAACCACAGCACATAAAAATGGACCACAGAAAAATATCGAGGGCAAATCCCATACAAGTTCTATATGAAAAATTGAGGGGGAAAAGACACGAACACATCACCCCCCCAAAAATGTATAATATAAATGGACACATAAAAATGCTAGACTTCATCTGTAATGAAAAATAAAAGGCCAAGGTACTGTTTTTTACATACCAGATTGGCAAAAATTCGAAAGCTTGACCACATGTTGTGTTGTTGTGGCTATGGGGAAACAGGTGCTCCCATGTACTGCTTGGGAGAGAGCAACATGGCGCAGCTCCATGGAGGGGACCTTGACACCATAGAGCCAGCCCATGCATGTGTTTACTTACCAGGTTGAAGAGTGCACCCCCCAAATTCATGCCCACCCAGAACCTGTGTATGTGACTCATTTGGCTCTAGGGTCTCCACAGATGCAACCAAGTTAAGATGAGGCCGTGCCACGTTAGAGTGGATCCTAAATCTACCATGAGTCGTGTCCTTATGAGAAGAGAAGAGAGACAGACACACAAGAAGCTCATGCGATGACAGCGGCAGATTGGAGTGCCGTGTTTACAAGCCAAGGAACGCCGAGGGTTTCTGGCAACACCAGAAACTGGACGAGACAAGTAAGGATCCTTCCCTAGAACTTTCCTAGACAGTGTGACTCTGCTGAGCCCTTGATTTTGGAATTCTAGCCTCCAGAGCTGTGAGAGAATGAGTGTGTGTTGTTTTTAACCACAAAGTCTGTGGTGCTTTGTTATGGCAGCCCCAGGAAACAAATGCACTTACCCCTTGGCCCAGCAAAGCTCTTCCAAAAAGTAACATGCACGGTCCTATTCACTAGGGCAGTGTGTGTGATTGGAAACAGTCTAGACACTGAGACATAGGAGATTGGTTGAATAAACCTTGGCACACACTCTCAACGGAAATCTACATGGCTTTAAAAAGAGATTGAGAATATCACCATGAGCTGTAGGAGATGGATCCAGAGATGGTGCCATCGATGCCTCTACTCCCACTGTGCACGTCAGCTGATCACATCGAGAGTCTGAGCTGACCTTGCCCAATAGAATGCAGAAGTGGATTCCATTCTTTAAAAGAGCTAGTCTTTAAGAAGACTGGCAACGTCAACCTCCTCTGTCTTGGACACTGCATGAAAGTTCGGGGAAAGACATGGAATAGAGCAAGTGCATCCGCAGGGGCAGAGAGAAAGCTTCCCTTCCACCCTCTCTGAAGTTCCCTTGAAATGACTGACAATAGATTAACAGGAGGAAAAGGCTCACACGTTTCCCAACACGCACATGGACCGGGGAGTCCTGCAAGTATGAGACTCAAAGACAGACCAGAGGGTGGAGGTTTGTGTACTCTCTTCATAGGGGAGAGGGAGGTTGAGGGGCTGTAGAGAATTTTAGAGGGGTCGTAAATGATTTTTAGGGGAACGAATGAGCACGAAAAACAATGGTGTGGGGCAAAGTTCCTCTGAGCTGTGGGAACGTGGCCCGGAAGGTGATGCCCCGTGAGCAAAGGTTGTCTTATTATGCAGGTGACTCTCCCAGGCAATCTCTCAGAGCTGCCCTCAGAAGCACAGACGGAAAGTGTGTCTCCGTGGTGACAAGTCCCCATCTTCTCTTCTCCAGTGGTTAATCTTCCCTGGTTATTTGATGAGATTCCCAAGAAGGTAGTCTTAGGACAATTGCATTTTTTTTTTTTTTTTGGAAAGAAGTTTCCTTAGATAAGGAAATTCCAAGAAAGTCCCTCCTGGTACTTTGGGAAAGAAAGAGGATCAGGTTGACTAGACAGGAGGTCGGGCCAGGAGGGAGGTCAGAGGGATACCTTGGTTCTGAGGCTTATTTCTGAGACCCTTTAATTCCCTTTAATTTAAAGCACTCAGCTTGCCAAAGCACCATATTTTGGGGTGTTGTTTTCTGAGCCCCAAGGCATCCAACAGTGTCTGGGGGTGTTGGTGGAGAATGTTGAAATCATGGACTCTCTGGCAAGTCTAATCCCTAGGAAAGGCAGAAAGGCCCCTACTTGATTGGCCAGGGGTGAGGGATGTGGTCAGGGGCTTTTAAGATTTCTGGCCGGGCGAGGTGGCTCACTCCTGTAATCCTAGCACTCTGGGAGGCGGAGGCGGGAGACTTGCTCGAGCTCAGGAGTTCAAGACCAGCCTGAGCAAGAACAAGACCCCGTCTCTACTAAAAATAGAAAAATTAGCCAGGTGTGGTGGTGAGCACCTGTAATCCCTGCTACTCAGGAGGCTGAGGCAGGAGGATTGCTGGAGCCCAGGAGTTGGAGGTTGTAGTGAGCTGTGATGACGTCACTGCACTCCAGCCTGGGGAAATAAGAGTGAGCCTCTGTCTCAGAAAAAAAAGAAGAAAAAGATTTCCTAAGTCCCTGGTTCTCATTCTCTTTTTTTTTTTTTAACGAATGTAAACAGTTTTATTTAGAAACAGATAGGTACCTGTTTGCATTGCAGAATATAAAACTTGGTTTACACTCTATAAAACATAACCAATATCCAAATTCGAGAGAGCTAGCATTCACAGAACACACAATATGGGTGTGTAGCTACTGTTCACCAGCCTCAGGCTTGATTTAAACAAACAAACAAAATAACCCAAGGGGATCACTAGAGACTAAATTACAATGCTTGCTGCTGAGTCCCTCAGTGACCTCGTGATTGGAAGAAGCCAGTCCCAGGCAGGGAAAGGACTGGTGGGAGGGGCCTGGTCTAGCTGAGAACTGACATTTTCATTCTGGATTTTTAAAAGTTAGTATTTTCGAGGACATTTCAGCCTTTCGAGGGCGTTGGTTAGGTGTGTCATACTTCTGGTCTGGTCATTTCTGGGTTCTGACAAGACGGTCTCTTTGACCTACACAGCTGATACTGGGTCTTCTGCCGCCACCCTCTGCGAAGGTTCTGCCCCGAGACTCTCTGCTGGGCCTGTCACACCCGGTCCTTCACCTGTAACGTACAGGCGCTACATTCTGTTTTCCTTCCCAGGCGGCGCTGGAAACATTCCACACAATGTTAAATCTTGAAAGAGTTCAATCGTTGCTGATATAATTTGGGGTGGATGGCAAAATGTCGTTCTATTTGCCCAAAGGAAGAGGAAAATGTTCATATTTTTACAAACATAGTAACTTCCTTTTAGAGCTACTTATTTTGCATTAGTTGGTAAGAAGAACTTTGTGCAAATGACTTTCCTGACATCCACTAGCAAATCCTGCGGCCCAGCTACGCACGTGCTGGTTTGTGTGACTGCTGGTCCGTTGTTTCTTCCTCCCTAATCACAGGGACAAACCAGGGTGAAGTTTCTGAATTTCAGGATGATTAATAACACAGCTCTGGCAAAACAGACGGTCTTCAAAAGAATATGATCGTGGCGTTAATTATAGGATCGGGAAATAAAGTCGCTCACAGAGAGTGGGTAGGCCAGAGGGGCATTCCGCGCACAACTACATGATTATGATGACTTTGCTATTCGGCTAGATACCTACCTAGCTGCAGAATTTAAATGTAAGTGCTCCTGTTGCAGAGTCCTGCTCACCCGCAGGGGTATCCGCAGCTGTTTAGAGTGAGGACTCTGCGTGGCCTTCCTCCCTGGTTCCTAGGAGAGAACCTCTGGAATCTCCTGAGAGATCGGGGTGGCTTTGTTATCCGTGGTGGGCCTCTTGGCCCACCCCTGCGTTTATGCCAGTGAGGTGACTCATGGTGGCTCCCTGGAAATTTTATCCTAACGCAGTGACTCGGGACGGGTGCTGGTCGGGCAGGAAGGCCAGCGTGGTGTGGAAAGGTGAGGCTTGGAGCCGCCTGTCCGCCCACGCTCGGGGAGCGGAGGGGCTGGACACTGAGTTCAGTTAGGTGGGCAGTGATTCACTCAATCGCGCCGCTGCAGTCAAACCCGACACTGAACTCTGGAGAATGCAGCTTGGGTGAGCTCCCTGTGCTGGCAGTGTGTCATCGCACGTCAGTGACAGGAGGGTGGCACATCCCTGAGGACGTGAAAGCTTCATGTTTGAAGCCCTGCCGATGTGGGGACTCCGGATTTGTAGCCGGCTGGTCTGAAGTGAAGGTGGCCCCGGGGACTCCCGAGCTCGCAGCTGGTCTCAGAAGGCCCGGGCTGACGTGGCCGTCGGGAGGACTGTGCCCTTCTCTGGAGTGTGGCGAAGCCTGGCTGCCGGGAGTGAAGGAGGAGCTGGGTGGGGAAGGCTGGGTGCAGAGGCCGGCTGGCCACGCCGGCAGTGGGGAGGAGGGCCTGCAGATGGGCAGGTGGCCCGGGACGAACTCGGGCATCCCTCTCCTGGCCCAGAGACCACACTGGGCAGGGGTCCGTGTGGCTGCTCTGGGAGCCTGGTCCCTGCCTCCGCATCACTCGGGTGACCTCCCAGGCCTCGGCTGCCGGCTGAGGATTTGGGCCTTTCTGGTGATTGCTGTTAATAGTGTTGTCACCATGTTCTGGGCCTTGGCTCCCTGGATTATTGCAAGACTGTGATGTGGCAGCTTCTGTTACCCCCATTTAAAGATGAAGAAATGAGACCCAGAGGGGTCCTGAGACCCACCCAGCCAGAGTCACACAGCTTGTCATCGGCAGAGGAGGGGCCCACACGTTCAGCGACCTGGGAGTTGTGACGTGTTCACGCAATGAGAGTTCAGGGTACCCTGAAACTGGGCGGCAGCGCAGGGCCAGATGCTGCCCTGCAGAGTGGAGAGCAAGGGTGTGTATCTGCCGAAGAGCGGCACCGGGCGGTTCTTCCCCGGGTCCCCTAAGAAGCAGGTGCAAAGAAATGACAGAGTACGCGAGACCTTTCTTAGGGAAGATGCCTGTGAGAGAAAGTGGAGAGGACCCTTGGTGAGACTGAAGGAAGTCTGGCCCCAGGTGCCCGACAGAGGAGGGAGACTGGGCGGACGTGTCCTAGACCCCCAGGCAGCCTCAGGGAAGGTCTGCAAAGTCTGAGCCGGAGGACTCAGCCCAGCCTCTCTCCAGGGGGCACCTGCCTCGCTCAGTCTCGGGCCGGGAGCCGCCTGTGAGAAACGTAGCTCGTGCAGATATTTAGTGTCGATCCGCCAGAGCTGGAGCCATGCAGGGCTACGCGGCATCTCGAAGGGCACAGGCGACAGTGAGAGGAATAACACAAGAAATGATGTAAAAGAAATTCTTCTAGCAATGAAATCTGCTGACATCAAGATAAATACACATATATATTTAATATAAAGTCTGCTTCAAACCCAGTGAGTGAATTTATATATATCCGAAAAATGAGCATTATGCATCTACAATAGACAATATTGAAAAATACCCAGTGGTGTGGAATAATGTTCTGAAATGAAAACAGCAGGCTAAAAACAGTGAATACAAATTGCAAGAGCATGCTTTATAAAAAATTTACTAGTGACTGTCTATGCGTAGCGGGATTCCAGACAATTTTTGGTTTTTATTCCTTTCTTTAAAAATGAATATACTTTTTTTGTACCTTTAAAGTGTTGTAAAAGCACGGTCAAATGGGGAAGGCTCGCGTACTGCGCCGAGATAGCCACTCCCGTCATGCTGGGGCAGGGCCACACTGCGGGGTGAGGGACCGTGCGCCTCTCCCTGTGTGCTGCCGCTTCTGCCACCGGAGGTTTGCGAGGAGCCTCATCCGCTGGGGGCTGGGGTCTTGTGGCCCCTCTGCCCCTCCTGCGGGCAGAGCTCTGAGCACTCCCGGATCTGACGTCTCCATCTGGAGTGGAGAGGTGGCGAGAGGCAGAGGTGTGCCTGCCTACCTGAGTTCGCGGCCCTCGCCGGGCCCCTCTGGGCAGGAGCTTGGCTTGGCGTTGCGTTACTCACCTCAGTGTCAGCTGGCGCTGCCTGCAGCTGTGGTCTGCAGTAATCGCCACCTTCTGCTTGCCAAGTCTCCAACACCCTCTCCCTCTGTAGGCTCCCCAGCCCGCAGGGCACTCCAGGCAGGCTCTCCCGGGTTCTCCTCCACGGCTGAACACGGATGCATTTGGCCTCTTGCCGGCACTGCTAATTAAGCAGTGTCCACGGACCCATAACACCTAGGCATGAAGCAGGCCCGCTGGAACGCGACCCCGATGAATAAATGCCTCTCCTGCCACGTGACGTGGTGAGGTTCTGCAAACAACGACCCTAATCTGTTAACTACTCTTTTGGGTTACAGTCTGATCTCCCTGCCAGTTACCTGGATTTTTAGAAAATGAATTTTTCGATCTCTAAGATTTTTTAGCCCCTTTCTTTTCTGACCATGGGGGAAATCTTGGCAGAAGCAGGCCTCGGTTGGCCGTGCTAGCTCCTTTCCATGCTGTTCCAGCCTTCGCTGTGCTCACAGGCCCATGTAATAACTAGCATTTCTCCCTTTCATGATTTTGCTGCTTAATGGGACGGACATGGCATGGCTTAATTAGACGCCTGGACTCATTTTGACAGTCTTTTGTGAGCTGTACATATTCCAGCCGCTTCCATTATTACTGGAAGAGCGAGAGTGGACATTGGCAGTGGGCTGGCCGCCAAACAGCGGTGAGAATCAAGCTGCGTAAAGCAAGCTAGGAGAGCGCTTAGCCACATTTATTTTTAAGCATTACCTAATATTGCTGGGCAGCTGTCTTCTGGCTAAGACTGGGATACATTTCAATTAAATTCCCACTTTAGGGGCCAGAGCTATAGATTATTAATGAAGGTGCTGGGTTGTACATAGTGCATGCATTACCAGAGAGAGAACAACTTAACTGACAGACACGCACAATCGCAAACGCATACCGAGCCTGGAAGATGGTGTACAACGTTGAGACACGTTTTCCCTTCCAGCCCTCCTCGTGCAGCCTGAACCAGACCCTCATCTGGGTGTCCCCTCTGTCCTGTTCTCCTCCCTCTCTGGTCCCCACATTCCTTCCAGAGTTTCTATACATGGGTTGCCCCCAGGTTCCCTCCTGCCGGGGCATAGGTTTTCTCAGAGCATGAAAAAGGCAACGATTGGCCCCTGGGACCCACCAAGGTAAGGGATCCAGAAGTCACGGAAATGCTCTAGTCCTTTAGAACCGTCACGGTGAACTATCTGGGAGTCAATCAAACGTTTCTCGTGACTACAGTGGCTTCTGTTGTAATTATAATGCTTCGCTGAGCTCGCAAAGTCTCCGTGTCTTTGCTCTGTGTTGCTGCAAGATTCTCTTTCCACCAGGGACAAGACAGTGGAGGAAACAGAAGTTTGGCTGAGAAGGAAATTCAATTCTTCCAGCACGTCTCCCCACTGAGCTCGCGTGGCCAACCTGATCTCCAACCTCGCCTGCCCGCAGCCAACTCGGATCTGACGTTCCAGGGAGGCTACGAGGTAAGATGCTTACGCAGAGAGCGGGGTTTCTGTACATGTAAGTGTATAGAGATACACAGCACAGGGGATACAGGAATTCAGAGCAGTGCCATCCAACAGAAATATGATGTAAGCCACACAGTCATTTTTAAATTTTTAGTAATAAATTAAAAAAAAAAAGAAAACATGGAATAGGTACGATTAATTTAAATACTATAATTTATTTAACCCAGTGTCTCCAAAATATTATCATTTCATCATGTGATCAATATCAACTCATTAATGAGATCTTTTATATTTTTCATGTTAAGTCTTTGAAATCTCCTGTGTATTTTACACTTATAGTACATCTCAAGGCAGATGCTAAATTTTCATCAGAAATACTAGACCTGTATTTAAAGTTTATAAATTTACAGTTGAAAACTTAGATTCATATACCAAAGTAGTTCCAAAGATACTTCAAGGTTTTCCAATAATTGAATTGAGTATCAGTTTTAATTTAAAATTAATTAAAATAAGACAAAATTAAAAAACCCAGCTCCTTGGTTGTACTACCACATGTTAAGCACTCAGTAGTCACAGGTGGCTGGTGGCTACCATACTGGGCACGTGGATTTAGAGTATATGTGTCTTCTGCATCCAAGGATTGGGTAGTAATAGCAGCAGCGGCAGCGCTTGGATATGACACAAACATAGAGGGAGCCTCAGGAGGAAGCTCTGCGGAATCGTTGGCTGGTGGGATTGTTTTGCCAAGTGGGTTTGGAGTTAGCGGGAAGTATCGAAATCTGGGAGACCCCATTCCTAACGTTCTTTGTCCCAGAACTGTTGCCTGAAATTGCACAGACCCTACACCACCCAGCATCTGACTCCCCACCCGTGGCTCTCTCAGCCTGTAACTTTATTGAAGACCAAGCTCCCTGTAGAGTGTGTGACCTCTGAGGGCAGCAGCCATTTTTAACCTTTGACTGTGTGAGCAAGTTGCCCACATTGCTTCCTGGTCATTAAAGTTCTTGCAGAATTTGAATTTTCATGTGAAAAATGGAGTAGATAAGAAAGCTTTCTGCCAGACCAGATAACTCTCTTGAGTAGTCAACCGAGTCTGCTCTACTTCATTCACGGGTCTGTGACTGGAAACTGCGTAGATGGAACATTTAGAAGAACCTCTTCCGTGAGGAAATAGCTCACTCCTGAACACCGATGCTATGGGTTTCTCGTCACAGTCCAGCCTCAGTTGCTGCCAAGAAGAATCAATCCTCCATAACCATTATAAGTGTCTTTGAGGCCCCCTTTGCTTCAAGATCTTGGTTGTCGATAGAGGGGAGAGGCCTGGGGATTGGGGTGCTTCAGCTACTCCCTAATGGGGGAGGTACACCACCGGTTAAGGTTGGGTAGACAGTGTGCTATTTCCAAGTTACCTTTTCTTCTTCTAGGGGTGTGTGTGTGTGTGTGTCTGTGTGTGTGTGTGTGTGGTTTTAGGAGCGTCTGATAAGCCCAAGGAAAGCCCAGCTGGCAGCAGATCCGTTGGCAATCCAATACTCCAGAGTCAGCAACTATCTCGCACAATTTCCTTCTCCAGGAACGGAACTTGCCACTGATCCAAGCTCCTAAGACTCTCCTGGGATCCGGAGTGTGCTGGTGTTTTTCTCCGATTCCTTCCTGGTTCCCAGCACAGCACGGTAAGGTGGAGAGAGACCCCGATCAAAGCCTACTCTTTCTCATACTTCAAAAGGCATGCCTTCTATTTTTAGTTTTGATTGAATTTTGAGGCCAGGCATATTTTTGCCTCTAATTGGTTTCAGACTTCAGTCAGGGACATGACTCATTATCGGGAATTCTTGAGCGCAAACCCACGGTCCCGTCCTGCAGTCTGGGGGTTCTTTTTCTGACATCTGTGGGGATCATTCTGCCCTTGATCTTCCCTATGAAGTATCTGGAAGACTCTGATCTATTAACTCCTTAGCTCCCTCCCTCCCATAATTTTCACTTTTTCTTGCAATGAACCTTTAGTATTTTGTAAAATTACACCCTTTCCTTCATGGGTGTGACCCTCCGGGCCAAGGAGGCTCTGGAGCCCCTATTAGCATTTATTGTCACATGTGGCAGTTAGTTCCCCGTTTGTTCTCAGAGAGGGCTGCCAGATTTTCAAGTAAACAAACATGGTGCCCAGTTAAATTTAAATTTCAGGTAAATAATGGATACATTTTTATATAATTGTGTACCAAGTATTGCATGGGGCACGGTTACTCTAAAAATTACTCACTGTTTATCTGATATTCAAATTTAATTGCGCACCTGTGCCCCACTCTTAGAGCCACTCTCTGCCCTTCCCTGCTCTGCTTGCCATGAAAGGGGCCACCCTCAGCTCCCGCACCCTCCAAACCCCGATGAGTGGGGTTGAGATTGGTGGCGGGCCACCAGGAGGAGCCAGGCTATCTCTCCCAGCTTCTTGTGGCATCTCCGGCCACCACGGAGCATCTCCCTGGCTCAACTCTGGCTGGGTGAACCTGCCTCAGTTCCGGTTTCCACCAGGTGGCCTGGGTCCCTAGCTGCTACAAGCCTACGCTTCCTTGCGGCCGCCCAGCTCTGGGTTGGCAGCAGCTGCCCGCCGTTGCTAAGTCCTCCCATTGTCTGCCACCCCGTTTAGAGCCTCTGCCTTCCCAGAGCCTGGGTTCTGTTTCCTCTGGCTGAAATATCTAGAGTGGTTTCTGTTTGCCGGACCAGTCCTTGACGGAGAAGCATCTTTGGCATTTACTCCCCCGGCGCTCAGAGCACCCTTGTCCATCTTCCTTCAGCCCGTCAGACACGCACGGTCTTTGCTTATTACTTCTCCCCTCTCCTCAACTTCCTTTGCCTATAAGATGGACCAATTGTGGGCCGCAGCACAAGGAATTTGTTACTAGTATTAAAGTGCCAGAAGTTATTTCTCTATAACATCTGAGTGGATTCAGGGATATTTGTAAAACAACACTCTCACTCACTTGCATCTAATATGGTCATCAGAAGAACACAATTGCAGTTCTTGAAGAGACAAGGCAAGGCTTGGACCAGAGCTCACTCACCTACTCTGCACCAGGAGCGGGTCGCTGGTCAGTTTGTGTGAAAGGGAAAGAAGGTTGAGGTGTCCTGCTGCAGAGCAATGAAGGACGATGTGACAATGTCATAACTCTCAATCTTACACTTCTATTTCTTCCCAGAGAGATGTATCTAGATATCTGGTCCTTACCAATTCATGACTATAAAATAAAATCACATTTTCAGTAAATAATGAGATGCTAGTGTCATGAGAGGTCCCTGACAGTCTAGTCACTGAAAAGCCCTCCTCAAATGGTATCCAAGTTATTATACCTTGACAAGTGTCCAAGGGCGCTGCCACGTGTGCTCGGGAATGGGCCTTGGTCTTCTGACGCGTCTCCTGGTCGTGCCACTCTGCTACCTCTACCCCTGCGACTCTCCCGAGGACGTTGTCCACAGGCCCCAGCTGGGCTTTGCCTCAGAGGTACGGCTTTCTCCATGGCCTGCTTGGACAGTGGAATGCCCTTGTTCTGAATTCTCAAAGCATGGTAGAGACCAGGCTGGAACTTTGAAAACCTAAGGAAATTAGTGGGATAATGGGAGGAAAGAATATCAAAAGAAATGCCTGTCGTTGCTACCACATGCTACCTGCAGAGCTCACCAGCAGATGAGCTTCCACTCTTGCTCCCAACTCGATTCTGCAGGGCGGTGGCCGGGTGACTCCACTGCTGATTTAAAATGTCCCTTTGCCTCTGAGTCCAAGCCAAACTGACAGAATTTCCCACAAGGAAATGACGCTGTTCCTTGCTTTTTGTCCCAGATTGGCCTCTCCTTGTTACATTCGACAGTGGGACCACCTACTCTAGTCAAGAGAAACATTACACTTGCTCACGGGGTGTGGTCTAAACCTGTCTCTCCCCAACAGATAATCATGTCATAGCCCTAACATCAATACATGTATTGGGGCTTTAGTGAATTAATAGCAAATAATATTACCTAGCCGAGATCAAATGAGTTAACTCCTTTGTAAATCATCCTGAGAATGGCACCTACAAATCTTCCTAAGGCTTTGAGGCTCTCTATGCCTGTTATCCTTGAATGGGAAACAGGTGTGTGTGCATGCATGCACACACACACACACACACACACACACACACATACACACACGCTCATCTCCCTAAAAGCACGAAAATGAACAGTAACTCATGTGCACAGGTCAATCTAAATGAGTATACATCAAAACACATTTTTCCCTTTTGCAGATGCAATGTTAGAACTCTGCCTACCTTTTTAAAAACATCTCCAGTAATGACTCAGAACAGTTTACCTCCTCAGAGTTATATTCCCTTGGATATTTCCTTCTTAGAAGAGGGTCTTCTTTTTCCCTAGGAAGCCACCTCTGTGGGCTGTTTAATTATGCAAATGTGAGTAAGGACGCTGAGCAGGACGCTGAGCCCCTAAGGCAAATTCAAATGTCTATTCTTGACAGTAGACGCTACTAATAACCTTAATTATAGGTATTTTAAATTATGAAATAATTTGAAGAGTAAAAATATATAGTTAGTAAGTATTCTTTTAGCCAACCATCAGCTCTAAGTAATGCTATAATACTAACATTTTACATATTTGTTTCATATTTCTTATTTTTATTTTAAATAAGTTATTACAGATAAAGTTCAAGCCCCTTTTTATTACTCGCTAGTCCTATTTCCCAACTTTCTCCGAGACATCCCCATCCTTACACTGGTTTAGGTGTTTCCTATCCATAGGTTTATGCTTTTATTTTTAGAAAAAATTTTAGCAATAGAGTCTTACTCCGTTGCCCAGGCTGGAGTGCAGTGGCGCCATCATAGCTCACTTCAGCCTCAAACTCCTGGCCTCAAGTGATCCTCCTGCTTCAGCCTCCTGACTAGCTGGGACTACAGGTGCACTATCACCTGGCTATTTTTAAAAATTTGTTTTAGAGATGGGGTCTTATTATGTTGCTCAGGCTGGTCTCGAATTCCTAGTCTCAAGCGATCCTCCTGCTCCAGCCTCTGGAGTTGCTGGGATTATAGGCAAGTGAGAGCCACCATGCCTGGCTCGTGTCTATGCTTTTATATACAAATCTGACATATGGGATACCTTTGCATGTTTTCAAACTATGTAAATGGTTTCATACATAATATATTAATGTATATTTTTCAAACTTGATTATTTTTTCTCAACATTAAATGTCAAGATCCGTATTACTGTGTATAAACCCAATGATTTAGTTCATTTATTAAAACTGCAATATTATATTCTATCAAATGAACTTGCTCTTCCAGCCAAGATGAAGTAATGGGAATTCAACTTACCTTCCTGGATGAAACAACCAAAAAACAGACAAAATATTCAGAATGATGCTTTTAAGACAATGGACATGAAGCCATGAAGGACAGTGATCCTTATGTGATAGAACGCAAACAATAATGAAGCCTCAGTTGCCCAGTATTTCTTCCGGGCTACAGTGCAGAGAAGGGGGACCCAGCAGAGGCTGCAGAGTTCCCCGAGTTGAGAACAAGAGCTGACTGCGCAGGAGGATCACGGCTGGGGCCCACAGGATGGAGACCGGAAAGGAGAGAGCTGCACAGGGAGAAACACCTGGGTATATGAAGAGGACCACCACTGAGTATGCAGCTGAGTACCGATTATCCCATTTACTTCAGGAAGCCTCCCGAGTCTGGGCAAAGAACTACCCAAAAAGGTTAAAAGTGACAGTAACTGGAGCTCACTCAGGGCTGGGAATAGTGGCTGTTTCCAAAAGCCAGCCGGGGAAGTCCCATGACTTGCAGGACATCTGGTTGGAGTTCACGGACAGCCTTGCCTTCGTCAGTGGAGAATAATTAGCACTAGACTCAGCACTGCTCTGATCCCACCTAGAAAGTCTTAAAAGCAAAGCACGAAGAATCAATCTGTTTCGGAGTAACTTAACTGCAACCCAAACTAAAGCTCAATAATGTCGAAAGGACTAGAATAACTTCCAACACTCAGCACCAGGCATTCAGAGGAGCAGAAGAGTATGACCCGCAAGGCGAGGTCCATCAATCAAATCAATCATTTGACAACCATGTTAAAATTACCGAAGACAATAAAAGTAGAAGTATAACAACTGTATTTCCTTTGTTCAAAAAGTTAAGTAGAAGCATGGAAGACACAAAAATGACATAAGGTAAATTCCTAGAGATTTAAAAAAATACAATGTGTAAGATGAAAAATGCTGGATCCAATCAAACTTGGATAGGATTAGCAACAGATTAGACACTGCAGAATAAGACATTGGTAAATTTGCAGCTATAGCAAGAGAAGCCATCCAAAATGAAACAAAGAGGGAAAAGACTGAAAAACGAAGAGAACAGAACATCGGTAAGGAATGAGATGATGTTAAGTGGTCTAACATACATGTGATTGGAATCGCCAAAGGACAAGGGACAGAAAAAATATTTGAAGGAATAATGGCCAAAATTTTTCCAAATTTGATAAAAACTATAAACCTACCGATCCAAGAAGCTCAGAGAACCCTAAACATAAGAAACATGAAGAAAATGAAACCGAGGCACATAGTAATCAAATTGCTTAAAACCAATAATAAAGAGAACACCTTAAAAGCAGCCATATAAAAAAAAGAGAGGAACTGTTAGACGAAGAGCAGGAAAGACACGGATGACAGCAGGTTTCTGCTAAGAAGCAATACAGGCGAGACGACGCATCTGTGCATCGAACTGTCCCTTTCATGAACACGAAGATCTGTCACTCATTCAGGGATTCTTTTATGTCTTTCAGTGAAGTTTAAATTTTGCTCCTAATGGCCGTGTGGTAATATCGTCCCCCGGCTGACTGCCACGGACCCTCCGTCCCCAGGCGTCCACACAGCCTTTCACGAGAAGCTCTTGCAATCAAGCTTCTGGCCCCCATGCAAATCTTTCTCTCCTTATTTCTCGCAACTCACTGCCTCAAACTCTTCATTTCAGAGGCACCACAGTTCCTGAGGTTTCTCAGACGTGCAGTGACACATCGCGCCTCCAGCTTCTTCACGTTCTCTCCTGCCATTTGCCCACCCACCATCTACGAAACGACGGGATGCATCAAAGACTCAGCCGAGACAAAACCTCCCCCGGGAATCCAGGCTGGACCCGACCAGCAAACGACACCCAGACAGGCTAGTGTCAGAGCATTTCCTAAATGTCTCCGGAGTGCCAGCTCTTTGCGGGCAGGGCTTGTATCTTATTCAGATGTGGGTACCATTGCGCCGTAGCACAGTGTCTGGCATGTACAGGAAGTTATAATAAATATTGATGGGATAAATGGATAAAATAAACCAGAATGGCAACTAGGTGATATTTTCTTTTCAGAGGCTGTTGGCGAGGACCCCTTCTCAGGATCAGGGACCTGGGAGTCGAGGTGATATGGGAAGTGGGGAGGGGATGTGGATTCAGGAAAAATCAGGGCAGACGTGATGAGAGCCGAAAACCCTTCACCACTTCATAGCAGAAAACGTCTTTTTATTATAGCAGCCAGAATGTTTCTGTCCACCATATTTAATGTCTCTCATTCTTAGAAAGTCTCCAATAAACACCGCCAGGGTGTGTCTGCGCCTCCATCGTCTTGGCTCTGGGCCGGCCCTGTTGTTACCACGGAGTTTCTTAGGGACTCCAGAGCAGCCTCACGGCTGTGCTCACACTCCGGGGCGCGTGGCGGAGATCGCAGACGACCCGCACAGAGCGAGGCCTCGGGCCTTCTCGCGGGGACCCAGCCCTGCTTTGCAGACCGTCTCTTTCCCTCAGCCTCCAAGGACCTTTCCTGTCCGAACTCTTGGGCGAAGGACGCATCTCACTCGTGTCCTCAGGCACTGACTCCACTTGACAAGGATATTCAGTGTCTATTCCCAGGCCTTTTTCTCTGAAATTAGTGAGCCGACTGAGGGTTTCAAAACACCCCCAAGAGGCCACATGGTAAAGGTGACTCTTCAAACATGTTTTAAGTCCCTGGCTTTTGATGGCTTTTATCTCCTCCAAAGTAAGTTAGAGCTTTAGACAGAGCTGCGAGGGCTGTTCAGTGCGCGTGAGGACGCGAGCTCGGACAGGCTCCTTGCCGAGCGCTTTTCTGTCTCACGTCACCTGTGCTGTGGCCTTGCTTCCCTCCACGGGTAGAGGAATCCGGGTGGGTTGTTGAACTCCAAGAATGTCCCCAGGATGCCCTCGCGTAAACCAAATACTTCGTGTTCTCTCCCCTGGGGTTCGACCTTGCAGGACGCTAGACCCTAGAGGCTCGTCATTCTTACTGCTGGGAAAAGGACGACATGGAGTCGTCCTCATTGTGCCCTGTCCTCTGCCTGACGGAGATATCCCCCTTTCTCCTTGCTCAAAAGGTCACTGGATTCAAGTGTGGCACTCACAGGAGATCCTTCCAGGAGGGGCAGAATATTCTAGACAATCACCTTCCGTCATATTCGTGGTGAACATGTGTCCTCTGCTTGCTTTCTCTTTTCTGTTGGTAACAGTCTTCCAGTTTTCCTGCAGGAACCACCCTGTGCCTGTGCCCTGCTGTTTTTGTGGGACTCCGAATTAACCCTCCCTTCTCCCAAACAGCTCCTCCCGGGTCACGCTTGGAATGCGACCCGCAGAGGTTCCTTTGAGGACTTGGAAAGGCTACTCCGCTTGTTCCAAAGAACTTCTCCTCACCCCTCTAGATGGTGAATATTGAATCTCTGTGGTTTTCACGAGTCAATGCAAATATTTGAGGGACGGGCAGCCCCTCAGTCATTAACTTCTCGGGTTAACTTTCAGTAATACCCCTGTGACCTACCTGACATCCTCGAGAATGTGTTATTTCACACGAGAAAAATTGCCAGATAACTGAAACTATTCTGAGCAAAACTTTAAACATTATAATCTTCTATGAAACTCTGTAATGTAACAGATGAAATAGAACAGAGGGGAAAGAAAGCCTGGACTGGCCGTGCTCTTATGAGTCTCAATAGTGCTGACGCAGAGGGCTCGCTGCTCCGGGTTGAAATGTTAGACACCAAAGTGCTTTGGCCCAGACAGCTTCGGTTGAAATTCTTTTGAATGCTTTTCTTTGTGCTTTTAAAACTTCTTTTTCTACCAGCAGCAATTGGCATTTCTTGCCAACGTGGATATTCCTTTCTCATAGGCTTCTGCCTGCTGCCAGGAAATCAAATATACCTGAGTCAACCAGGGGTGGTGACAGGAGCGTGAGGAGGGTACTGGGACGTTTGGGGACAGGGAAGGTGACCTCATCTCTGGCTAAACTAACTTATTTTCCCAAATGTTAGTTCAATAAAAAATAAATGAATGAAAGAGAACATGGCGAAGATTTCTAAGAAGGAGCAGATTGTCCTGGAGTTCCCAAGGCCACTACGCAAGTTCCCTTTATCCGAGTTATACAAATTATTGGTCACTTCTTGTGAACATCATTCAAACAATGAGCATTGAAGCGAATGCTAAGAACCCTGTGTAAGTATCGTATCGTCAAATTTCTTTGATTATTGCTTTGAAAGGTCAGGTTGTTACTGTTGGGTTTTTAGATTTTTCCTGTTCAAGTTGGTTTGCTTTCATCTTACTGTAAAGGAACTAAACGTATCCCAGGAAAAAGAAAGTGCTCAATTTTAGGAAGTTAATACCAGAGATGCTTGTCTGATACCATTATAAAGTAAACGGGAGTTCTGGCACGCCGAGCGAGGCCAGGCTTCCTGCCCACCCTCTGCGTCCTGGTTTGTGTCACTCCGGTCTTTTCTAGGAAACCATACCCATTATCTCCCTCCCTGACATTCAAGTGCCTTTTCTTTGACATCAAAGATTCCCCTGTGATTTCCTTTCTTGTTCTGCCGCCGATCAGGGAATGTGGACTCAGTAGCAGGGAAATCTAAAGTCATTGAATATTATATGTGTGCAATGAGTTTTTGGCAAGTACTGCATTTCCTGTACCTTCGTAAAAGAAAAGGAAATTAAAAAACAAATGACAAATGTCAAAGTAATTAGGTCATCCGGTCATAATCCAAATGTTTGTATTTGCCTGATTACAGCGGCAAAATAGAAGCATCCAGGTGATGCTTTGAAGTACAGTTGAATAAATGATATGTCATGGTAAAAATAAATATTTTAAACCACTATTATGTTATCAGATTAATTACCCTACAACCTCAGCAGGATAAACAGAGCTGGAAGCATGTAATGTGCCTTCATTT
The DNA here is from genome assembly GCF_000956105.1 of Propithecus coquereli. Lineage (NCBI taxonomy): Eukaryota > Metazoa > Chordata > Mammalia > Primates > Indriidae > Propithecus > Propithecus coquereli. The sequence continues at coordinate 2,719,664 of NW_012148563.1, read as the reverse complement.
GGAATATCTCCAGCAACTTCCACAGCGCCCCACAGGCAGTGGATGAGGGTCCCCAGGTTTTTATGAGAATGTGCCATCTGTTGCCGCACGATGCGAGTACCATATCGGGGTCAGTCCTTGCTGAGCATGAGTGTAGCGACTTAATCATCTGTGGGGTCCACAGTGTCCAGACATTCCTTTATAGACAGTATCACAAACTGCGTCTTTAACTGGGAAAGTAGAAATAAAATAATCAAAAGAAACCTCAGCTCGGAGAGTAGAATGCTAGATACCAGAGCCTGGGGAAGGGGTGTGGGGTGGATAAAGAGAGATTGGTGAAAAAGCTAAGAGAGGACTTGAAATGTTCCCAACACATAGAAATGACAAACACTCAAGGTGACGGATACCCCAGATACCCTGACATGGTGATCGTTACACATTCTGTGCATGGAACAAAATACCACAGGTACCTCATAGATATGTACAAATGTTATGTATCAATAAAAAGATACATGTGCTATATAGGTGGCCATGTATACAGAGTGATTTGATGAGCAACTAATTACCTTCCAAGTAGACACAGCTGATCACACATATGTGTGCATAGACTGCGTAGGATTCTTTCTTGGACCACTGGAAACGCCTCCAGCCTGGCCTGGATCAAAGACTGGGAATTCCTCCTCCCGTTTCAGTTTCATCATCAACACCAGCTTAACACAAATGATGGGCTGTTTCAACGTACGTTACATACATTAGCTCATTGATTTCTTAACCCAGGTCAGGCCTTTGTGTATATTCTTGAATGCCCTTTCCTGGACTTCCCTCAGGTCATAATCACACATGTACCTTGGAAAGCAGCTGATGAATGTCCCTTTGCCCCAGTGGATGGGCAACTCCATGCAGCAGGGATGAATCTGCATCAAAATTAGCATCTGATTGTGAGTAGGAGCCACACGTGCCCAGGTATTCTGCCCAGTCTTTAGTTGAAAAATTAGAAATAAGGACATCGACTGAAAGTAACTGAATTGTACTATGGCTATACGGAGATTTACTGGACCAATAGCTGAGAGATGACTGATGACACACGCATGAGGCCTGGACCGAGAGCCCAGCACAGCTCCTGGTGCCCATAAGAGGCACCAAATAAATGTCTGTGAGCGAGTGAGGGTCGATGTTCACGATATCACAGTAAGTTAGGAGACACGATTCCCAGTGTGTGTAGGAAACTGAGGCTCAAAGAAGGTAGGTTCTGTGTTCAGTAGCGAGGCAGGCGCCAAGGCCAGGTCTGCAGGGCTGTGAGTTCTCTGTGCTGACCACACCCACTGCCTTTTGCATTTTCCTCTCCTCCGTCCGCGTCTCTTCCTGCTCCGGCCAGAGCCACCAGTGCTGACTGTGAGACTCGGCACCATCAAGGTTGCATTAAGTCACATTTCTCAAGTGGCAGCAGCCCACGGTGACAGCCGAGAGGATTTACATGGCACACGGATGAACATTTCTTATTTTTTAGTTATGTACTTAATATAACCGGAACATTAAACCAGTTTTTTTTCTTTCATGGATGTTATTGCCTAGGATAGGGATAAATTTTTTACATTTTCAAATGAGTCACTTAAAGAAAACCATTAAGTCATTAAAACGACAGAGGAGCTGCATGGATAGGGCAAACCTCTAAAGTCTGGGAAACGCTATGCTAGTATCGCCCTAAGTGGAAAACCTCTCTGATCTCTCTCCCTCTCGTCAAAATTTCATCCACTGCTTCAGACAATGTTGGAAGTCTTCGGATGGCAGAGGAGGGACACTGCTTCTTTTTTTTCTTTTTTTTTTCATTTCAGGGTATTATGAGGGTACAAACGTTTTGGTTACATTTTATGTCTTTGCCTCACCCAAGTGAGGGTTAGAGGCATGACCTTCCCCCCTACAATGTCCTTTAGTTGCAGGCTTAGCCCCCCATCCCCCTAACCCTGGAGAGTATTACGGCCATGTGAGCACCCTAGTGTTCATCGGTTAGTGCCAATTCGATGGCGAGCACAAGTGCAGCCCATTCTTCCGATCTTGTGATACGTCACTTCGGATAATGGGCTCATGGTAGCACAATTCACTATTGCAAAGATGTGGAAACAACCCAAGTGCCCATCAATTCGTGAGTGGATTATTAAAATTTGGTATATGTTTACAACGGAATATACTCAATTATAAGAAACGGCTGATCTAGCACCTCTTATATTTTCCTGGATTGAACCTGGGACACTGCTTCTTGAGTAGAACAAAACCACAGCTTTATCGTCTGACAACAGGAAGGCTTATTTCTCTGTCCCAGGAAACTCTAGACTTCCCAGGGGAGTGCAGTTCCACCTGCAAACCAATCCCGAACACAAAGCAGGCTTTGCTATCTTTCTTTGCAAAAAGTTCCTGCTGCCCTGGAGTGGGAGGATGAAAGCCTCTCCCTCTGGGGCAGGAAGGGGCTATTTCTCCTGTGGAGCAGAGGTGAGAGCTGGCCCGGGAAGGGATTAGACTTATCAGTGTTTTAAGAGCAGGCGGCCTTGGCTTCTGCATATTTAAACGCTCTCACCTCAGGATGGGTGCAAATCATGTATCTTAGTGTTCAAAAATGCTAATTGAATGAGGAATGAGTGAACAGTTCTGCTATTTTTTCCTCTAAAGTAGCATGCTTTTATGTTACAATATATTCTTTAATGATTTGAGAACAGAGCTGACCTTCATGCCTAGATGGCATGAACCTGCCGGCACCTTGACCTTGGACTTCCCAGCATCCCGAACTGTAAGAAATAAACGTCTGTTTATTATTATAAATTACCCAGTCAGGTATGCTGTTCTAGCAGCACAGATGGACCAAGATAGTGTCCTTAATTAGAAACAGGGTCTTTGCAGATGTAATCAGGTTAAGATGAGGTCATGCTGCATTAGGGCGTGTCCTGAACCCAGTGTGACTGGCGTTCCTTGGTCACAGAGACAGACACAGGGAGACCACTGTGAAGATGGAGACAGAGGTTGGAGCCATACGTCCACAAGTTGAGGAACACCAAGGTTACCGAGTTACTGGACTAGGTAGTTTAAAAAGTTAATTTTGTGGAAATTTCACATCCATCTGCAAGTCCTCCATGAGTATTTTGCATTTTGTTTTCCATTTTGATAATTTTTAAAAAATTACCATGAGCCTTCTTGGGCTTCCTGGCTTTTTGGCTTCTTGGAATTATCTGGAAAACTCCTTTCGTCCTGTTATTTCAAGGCCTCCAGTTACATTCGCCACGGCAGTGCCCTGTGGTCTCAAATGCTGTCTAATGTCACAATGGCATCATCCTTTTCTGTCTGCTATCGTTGCAAGTTGAATTTTTTTTCTTTTCTTTTCTTTTCTTTTTTCTTTTTTTTTTGAGACAGGGTCTTGCTCTGTCACCCTGGCTAGAGTACAGTGGCCTCATCATACCTCTCTGCAGCCTTAAACTCCTGGACTCAAGTGATCCTCCTGCCTCAGCCTCCTGAGTAGCTGGGATTATAGGAGTGCACTACCACACCTGGCTAATTTTTTTATTATTAGTAGAGACGGGGTCTCACTCTTGCTCAGGTTGGTCTCAAACTCTTGACTTTAAGCGATCCTCCCACTTTGGCCTCCCAAAGTGCTAGGATTACAGGCGTGAGCCACTGTGCCAGCCTCAAGTTGAACTCTTTAATTAGCTATGAAGGCAAAACTTCTCTTTAGCCTCGATCATTTGCAGAGCATTTTCACAGACTAAGACTTCATTTTCTTAAGTTATATGAGTGAAGACTGATTTGGTAGAATTTAAATGACCCGGTATTGCAAAGTGATATGTTCTTTAATTTAAGGCATGCTTAATGTTAAAGTATGCTTGGCCGCCGCACCAACCAAGGACAAATGAAGTCATATTTTACTGAAGCAATAAGGGTTCTGAGGTCAGACAGAAGAGTGCAGTGGGTGAATTGAGACCTCCCGCGATGCTGGTGCTGGAAACAAGAGGTGCTGAGCATCCGCTGTCGGCCCAACACCTGCCCCTCCCAGGGATGTGTCGCCAGGTCCCAGCTTCACAGAAACCAATTGCAACAGTCCGTTAGCAGTAAATGTAGCAGGAGATGGGCCACGAGTAAATTTTCATTAAATGGAACATTTTTATTTTTCATTACTGCATTTTGGAACACATGTTTAAAATGATTGGCCTGTCATCATAATGGATTGGCAGTTAAAAATAACTAGAAGAATATGTAAAAAATAAAAAGGGTAAATTATGACAATGGTAATATTGGTGTTGCAAGCAATGGCCCATCAAGCTAAACAATAAAACATATTCCAGTCAGCGACAAGTGAACATAAAGTCACAAACACATTTTTTTCTACTGTTAAACTCAGAACTAGCAATTTCGTTTTAGCAAAATAGTGCAATCTGTCATATCTAATGAATATCATCGATTTGAATTTTATTAGTTTTTAAGGTCTTTCTCTTTTGTTTCCTCTGTAAATGCACATTGCTGGTGTATAAGGGGTTTATAACTGGTTTTATGTTTGTACATATTTAAATAATATTATGATGAAAAAATTTGTCAGCCATAGGAAGTCGTAAGAATTATTTTCCTTTAAAAGGAAATTACTCAAGGTAGAGTAGTATAGCCCTAATGGCACTGTAATCTTTCCTGCGTTTTATTTTCAAATTTTGGAAAAGAGTATTTTTAGTGTCTTTTTGTGAGTCTAAAGGAAACATGTCCACTGGGAAAAGCAATTTTTACATACAGAGAAGCAAAAAGAAAATGAGACTCACTCACAAACCTACTGCCCACACCATTTTAACACCTCTTCTTTTAGGATTTTTCTATAAATATTTAAGTTCATAAAGTAAAAATAATGTGAAACCATAAAACTTCTTTTACCGTCTGCTTTTATTGCTTAGTCGATGTCCACGACCATCACGAAATGTTAAAACGAGACTTTTCTGCCTCCACGTTTGAGCCAAGAATGACACAATGCCAAGAATCGATTTCCTGCAAGGAGGGGACAGACCACCGATGGGGACCGCGGACCCCTCGCCGGTGGCCTGCTGAGTCAGCGGGCGCCCCGCTCACTGGTGGGGTGGAGTTCTTGTGCGGTTCTTTGATAATCGAGCGCAGTTACGCATTTGGAGGCCCCGGTGCGGCGTCCAGGTGAGGTGCGGACTCAGGAAGTAATTTTTAAAGACGTGATTGAAAATGGGGGTGCCAGTTGCATGGCAGCACTCCCAAGGTGACAGGTAGAAGCATTCCATGGAGAGGACTGGCACTTCCTGCAGTTCTCTTTGTTTTGTTTTGTTTTGTCTTTTCAATTAAGGGAGACTCCAGGGAGTCACTGGAGCTCAGAACTGAGCTAAAGGTTAGAGTTTGGAAGGTCAGTGGCTCTCAGGTGGGTAAGTCTGTCCTCGCTGGGTTTGGGAGGTGATTCTCTGATTTCCTGCTCAGAACTCTGCTCTCAGCTCTCTCAAGAGCCCCCGGGAGGAGGGGTCCATGGGGGCTCCAGCCAGGGGGAGAGGGGATAGGGTCTAGCTGAACCCACTTGGGTTGGTGCCTGTGAGGCTGCAAGAATCAGCTTTGCAACTTCAAGAAACCTTAGATGGTGCTAATGGAAAAAACGAGGAGGTCATTTCAGGTGACTTTTTTGCTTCCTGAGCAGCTACAAAGCCAGCTCTGTGTGGTTGAAAGCAAACTCAACGCGTGTATAGTGCAGTGCGTGTTTGGGTTTGCAGTCAGACCCACAGGAGCCTAAATCCTGGCTTCGTTGCTTTTCCTAGTGGCGTGACTCTGGATAAATGAAATAACCCAACCTCAGTCTCTTTATCTGTGGAATGGGAGCAGCAGCGCTCACAGGGTCTAGGGGCTCACCAATTGCCGTGCGGCTGGAGCGCAGGGCAGGCTCTCCATTGTGATCAGCAGCCGCTGAGAGTCACTGCTGTGGGAACTAGCTAAAGTCAAGAGTGACGAAATCCCAACAGCGGACACCATGCCTGTCGTGTAATCATTCTGGGACCTGGTGAGGGTGTAGCTTTGGGTAAGTTGAGACATCATTTAACAAATCGGATTTGGAAAATAAATTATTTGTGCAGTAAAATGGATCCAAAGCATCTTTTATGGGGGAAAAAAGCTAAGGAATATTAGCCCCGCTTCACTCTTTCCTGGACTGGATTGGTATTTAGAGTATTATTGTAAATTACTGATTCTGTTAAGAAAAATGTCATCACTGGACGTCACATTTCCATCTCATCGATAGCTCTGACAGAAGATGTTGCTCTTTAGTGTAAAAAGTACTCGTATCTGATGGGGAAAAAACGCACAATGACAATGGATAATACTATAAAAAAAGGGAAAATGGAAATTCTGAGGAAGCAATGAGGAAAGACAATGTTAAGGGTAAAAATGCTCGTAGGGAGGATAAAATATAAAACCTTATGCATGCATCTTACAGGCAGCAGTCAGACTCTCATTGCTTATGAAAGTGCATTGTTAAAAAATTATTAACAGAAATATTTTAGCAATCCAGTGCAGTTAGGAGGAAAGGAAATTTACCGTACACTGAACACAAGGAAAGTGTAAATGAGCAATTGCTTAAAGTTTGGATTGAACTCAAGTTCATTAGGCTTAAGTGACCTTGGCAAATTTATAAAAATTGCCATCAACTTCGAATAATTATTAAATGCCTAATTGCACAGGGCACTGGATTCCTGATTAAATAGGTCTAATTAGGGAACACGCGGAGAGGAGCCGCTCATGTGGAAAGTGACACTCTGCGGAGGGCAGTCCCGGTGCCTTTCAGCGAGAACCTGGGGCAGAGCAGGGCGGCGTCAGGGAAGACGGGGAATGTGCTCTCAGGGCCTCCGGGAGCCGGATTCCCGCTCTCTCTGGAGTCTGTCTCCCTGAGCTCGTTCTACATTATTTTGAAATTCCAGGCCTCCCTCTCTTTATATTTTGTTTATTTACTTAAAATGACAAAGAAAAAGCAGTGCTAGAGATTTCCGGCAGAAGTTCTTTCTCTCTGGGTGACGATGGCCTTCACTGCCCCCCTCCCCAGCAATATAACCGAATGGCCATTTCTTTTCGTCTCCCTTGGGAAATGACCTTTAGCTAGTAGAATTTAATCCTGTTCTAGATCCAACGTTAAGTTCCTCTTGTGATAATCATAATGTTACCATTATTTATTTCTCATTCAACAGGGACACGCCAGGCTATGGTTTGAAAGTCTGTCCCCTCCTAAAGGCACATGGAAAATCAACTGCCAGAGCAGGGAGGTGGGGGTGGGGGATGGGGGCACTGGGAGGCGAGGGGGCCTGAAGGCCACGCCCTCGCGGGTGGGCTGGAGGGGTTATGGAAGGCTAGTTCGGCCCTTCCTTCTGGCCCTTCCACCTTCTGCCCTGTACGGTGCGGCAAGGAGGCCCTTGCTAGGTGCTGGAGCTTGACATTGGGCCTCTCCATCCCCAGAACTGTGAGCAGATAGATTTCCTTTGTTATAAATCACCTGTGTGTGGTATTCTGTTACAGCAGCGCAAAGTGGAATGAGGCATCTGACGAAATGGAGCTGGTCAGAGATATTGAAACATCACCTTCAAGGAAAGTTTCATCTGGAAACACAACTGGATAAAGTGAGTCTTTCCCAGCGTGGACCTGGGGACCCTCGAATGTTTTCTGCACACACTTTCAGCACAAGGATATTTCTACTGTAATAACGTGTGGATATTTTTATTCATCCACTCATTCATTTATTCATTTATCCCACTAACTTTTACGGAACGGCCGCCCCACGTCAGCGTTGTGCTAGATGTTGGAAGAGAGGCGTGTATTGGGAAGAGAGTATATAAAGAGGGCGAAGAATGCAGCGATCATCACCTACTCTGCCTCAGAGGCAGGGAGAGCACAGATAAAAGAGATTCTCTGCATGGCAATCAGGAAAGGCTACCTTGAGGGTTTGAAATACAAATTGGGCTTTGAAAGACCCCTTGGCTGCTGTGGTAGGGAGGGTGGGCAGGGGGCTTGCAGAGGGAAGAGCAATGCCGGGAGGCAAGTGTCTGAGGCTGCCTGGGGTGCCCCATTGCTGGGGGTCAGGGCAGAGGACAGGGCATGGGGACCTAGACCTGGACGGGTGGGCAGGGGCCTGGTAATGCCTCCACAGGGAGCCACCCTCCTTAGGAATCCGTGGACAATGAGGAGCCAGGGGAATGTTTCAAGCAGAAGAGTCAGCAGTCTGGTGTTCTGCAAGAATCATTGTGGATAGGGGAAGGGCATTTGAATAAATGAGTTCAGCTATGCAAAGACCATTAAGCAGCTACTGCGATAGTTAGGCATGAGGGAGGCACGCGGGAGTTAAGGCCGTCGTGGGAGTGGCCGGGAGAGGTTGGGCTTGTATACGTTCAGGAGGAAGACGCCATACATGTCACTCCTCTTGGGACCGCTTGGTTTCTAGATGCGGAAACGATAGGTGTTGGTGTCACCAGTCAAGGTAAGGTATGGCAGGGGTGGAGGTGGGAAAGAGTCCGTTTGCCTGTTTTGAGACAGAGAAACGTGTGGGACGTGCGGCGGGCAGGTGGAGGTAGGCAGGGTTCTGGAAGAGAGGCCTGACTTGAGAGCGGTCAGAACGTAGGTGGCAGGTACAGCCCTGGGGCGAGGAGGGGAGAATACCTTCTGGAGAGTAGCCTATCGAGGCCAGGGAGGCAGGACATCAAGGAAGTGATGCACCAGACTAGGCACCTCGGAGTCCCCCAGAGATCTCTGCCAGAGTCAAAGGACAGAGAGGATGAAAGGCAGGTTATGCTCTTTGGAAACATTAATTGCAAACAAGCTCGTGGCACAGGCTGAGCCGCTCGGCCATCCTTTGGCGTTGGAAGGGTTGACGGCATCATTTCCATTCCCTCCCCACCTCCGTTCACAGATACAGCGGCGGTGATTAAACGCTTGCTCAAGGCCACACGAGGAACGTGCTGGGGTGGGGACTCGGGTGGGCCAGTCCAGGCCACCTGATCCCACTCCCTGTGCTGCTCCTCTGACCCACCCGTCTTGTCCGGGACAACAAGGAACTTATGTCGCTGCTTTAATTGCTAAAAAGCTAGACTGCTCCAGCGTGCGTAGGCTTCCATTTTTGTTGTTGTTCTCAAAAGACAAGTTTTAGAAGTGACTGCAGTACACTTGGCCTTTTAATCCCTCACGAAATGAATGCATTTTTGACTTAGGTAAAGCTGTTTATTTATGTACTATTGAAAATTTAGGCTAGAGCATTGGAATGCAAACTTCTTCAGGAGAACTTTTATATACATCAAAATAAATGGATAAAAAATAAACTAGATAAACAGATGAAAATGGGCCACTCTGGTCGAAGGGTAGGGGATAGGTCCATATTTCTACCTACCTGTTTGGTCCTCCTCCCTTGCCCTTGGTGGAGAGGCCACTGGGCTAATTACTTGGGTTTTCCCACCGGGGTTATAAAAGGCAGAAACCAAGCATGGCAGAGTTGCAGCAATGCCGAATGGTGGAATGATGAGGTACGTAACACACACACTCGCACACACATGCATCTTGATGTTTATAGGTCTTGAATATCAAAGGTTACTACAAATTTAGCAATGTTCTTAAATGAGTGGATATAAAATGTCAATGCCGATCCCTTCTTTCAGATGTGTTCGGTCTTGTCATACTTGTATAGATACGGCCAAAACAAGGCCCTAAAAATCACTTCCATGTGTTTTCCTCTTCCTTCCCAACTGTCTGGAATTCCCATATCTGTAGTCTGCACGCCTTCTGCAACCAAGACCCTGGCGGGGAGCGCTTGACTGCTCCCCCGGCCGAGGGCGGCTTCGTTCAGAGGCCAACCCGGGGAGGCAGAGGACAGATTAGCAGGGTCCTGCGAGCTATCGCAGTGGCTGCAGGAGTCGGTTTCTCACAACCCTTGTGCTTTGTGATTAGTTAAAAGTGAACAGCAAAGTGGCCAGTGTAGCACTGGGGACATGCTACAAACCGAATGCGGAGAGTGTGTTTACTGCTGTGTTGTGGCTGGGTTATCAGGACAGAGTGGACCTAAACACAAGTGAGCTGCATGTCAGATAAGAAACTTAAAAAAAGGAAATTCCCAGGTAATTGCCTGCTATTAGCATGCAGTCTCCCAGTGGCTTGCAATTGAGCTTTGTTTCATATGTCTCTGGAAGCTTCTGATGCTAAAATATCTCACTTAGAACATATTGTGCTCTCCCAAGACTCAAAATCATGGGGTAGTTGTTGGAAATCTTGCAGAGCGCAGAGATCCCTGTGAGGTTGGCTCTCTGAGAGCAGTTTTATTCAGACGCCAGTTTGGGATCCTTCTGCACGGTACTGGGCGCAGCTTGACAGAAACACACATGGCGTCAAGGGCTATGTGAAGTCCTAACTTGTTGACCCCATGAGGACTTTTTTTTTTTAAATTCAGGATATTATGGGGGTACAAACATTTTGGTTACATGAAATGCTTTTGCCTAGCCCAAGCCAGGGCTACAAGCGTGTCCTTCCCCCATACAGTGTGCCCCGTTTCCATTAGCTGTGGGTTTACCCTCCCCACCCCCTCCACCCTCCTACCCCCCACCTGCCCAGCACCCAGTGAGTGTTACTACCATGTGAGCACCTTAGTGTTGATCAGTTAGCACCAATTTGATGGCGAGTACATGTGCTGCGTGTTTTTCCATCCTTGTGATACCTCACTTTGAAGGATGGGCTCAATCTCTATCCAGAATAATAGAAGAGATGCTAGATCACCATTGTTATTTGTGGTTGAGTAGTACTCCATGGTATCCATACACCACATTTATTAATCCACTCATGTATTGATGGGCACTTGGGTATTTAAGTGATAGTCAAGCACTAATGCAGGAGGTGGATTTAGCACCAGTGGCCACTTCTCTGTGGAGCCTTGCTCGCTGTCACGGCTGCTGGGAGTCTGTCACCTAGAAATGGATCTTGGAGAAAGTGCCGGGTCACCCTGGTCCTGGTGCAGGGTGTCTGGCCACACTGGATGTCCCTGCCGTGGGCTCCTCCTGCCTGGTTACCTGCCCCAGCTGCTCCACTGAGGGTTCCAGCCATGTGGCCCCTGAGCCCTGGCCATCCTGTGCCTGGTTGACTTTTGTGACTATTGTGATTGTTATAACTGGGACAGCTCCCAGGCTCTTCCCTGGCTTGGTCCACTGAGGACATGAGCTCCTTTTCAGTGTACCCCAAAGGATGCTCTGTTTTCCTCAGTGCCAAAGTCTGCCTCTCTCCATAGCTGGCATGCCTCTTTTTTCTGGATCTTAAGGTACCTGATAAAGTCCTCAGAGAAATTGGTTATTGAATATTCACATCTTCTTAGGTGTTATTACATTTTCGCCCACCTGAGAAATAGAGTTTTACCTCATAATGGTGAGTTTAAATTTGGCGCATTATACGGCTGGACTTCAGGCTCCCTGTGCGCCTGCCCCCAGCTGCCTCCACCGCCCTCAGGCCCGCTCTGTGCTCTGCGGGTCTGCTGTTGTCCCCGGCCTCTCCTCCCTCCGAGTCCACCCGGCCCCCACCTCCTGACCTGCAGGGCCCCTCTGGTGCAGGCCCTGCTTTTTTTGTTTTAAAAAAAAACAACTTTATTAAGGTGTAATTGATATACAAAAAGCTAGACTTGTTGAATGTACACAATTGGATGAGCTTATGAGTTTGACAGCGTATACGCACTGAAGCCATTGCTACATCAAGGTCACAGACAGACTTCTGCCCTTCCAGAATTTTTGTGTCCTTGTTTTGGTGTATGTGTTAAGAACACTTAAAACGTGATCTATCCTCCTGACAAATTTCTAAGCACACAAGGAGATACGACCCTAAGCAAAGCAGCTTATGCCTTGGCTTGCGTCCCCTAGCATTGAATCGCTTTGTGCCAAAGGCAACTATAAAACTTTTACCGTGAGAAGCCGACACAGTTGGTTTTCAGAGTAAGGGTTTTAGTGAACTTTTGGAGCGTTGGGGAGCTTCACATTCCAGAGGTAATTTCGTGAAAGGACTCATCAGACCATGCAGTGCTGTGTCATTCCAACAGGCCTTTGTAAAATAACTGCAGCTTGAGTTTTGAAGCAGCAAATGACTTTTAGTCACATTGGAGAATTACGAAGCAATCAAAATTGATGCCCGAGCCGTGTATGCATCCATGGGCACCCCCGGGCTGCCAGCCGTTGGCCAAGGCAGTGGGAAGCACCGGGAGGGGAGCGAGGCATCATCCCTGTGCTGTCGGGGGACTCACGACTTCTTAGGGGAAGGACCCAGCAGGCGCGGGATCAGGGCTTTAACAGCGGTGCCAACGGAATGCTGCCAGGGCACAGAGGAGGGGTGGCGAATGCCCATCAGGGAAGGTGCTGAGCTCTGGAGTTTGGCCATGGAGCGGGGTGGGGAGGCTCATTTCCTCAGGGAAGGAGTGGGACGGGGTGGGGTGGGACTGATGTTACAAGCTGGGTCGTGGCCGTCCTTCAAAGGGGGCAGGGACAGGCGTGGATCGTGGACAGTTGGCCCTAGATGTATGGCAGAGAGATTTGCTACTTATCTTTGTTCTCGAGTTTGTTCAGACGAGCCAGGTTTTAAGAGCTTGTTAGCCCGAGCTACAGAGAGTGCTTCTATCAGAAAACTCTAGAAATTTTATCTAGAATTTTCCATGCATGTGCATGTTCCTGGAGGGAGATTCTGTACTATCCTTCTATTTTTAAGGAATCTGTGTCCCTGAAAGCTCTGTCGTATCTGCACCAAGGAAGCTCCCTTCTGCCTGGAATCGACCGTCTCTGGTGCTGCCTGTGCCCCCACTGCTGCCCTGGTTTTCTGCGTTCTTGTTTGAACACTGGGGAGTTAAATCCCCCACGTAGCTCTCTGTCCAAACAGCCCCCAGGTTTACATCCCTAAACTGGCACAGACTAGGTTCCTAGACAGTGTTAGTTGAATTGAACCGAGTACTTGTCCAGATTGTGTTTCCACTTGCTCAGCGTACCCTGTGCGGCCAGTGTCAGAATCTTTAACCGATACGAGTGAATGCCCTGTTGGCACAAAGAGCCGGAGGCCTCCACGTTCGCTGGCAGGAGTCCCCACGCTCCCTGGCCAAGGCACACCCCAGCTCGGCTAGGAAGCTGACGTTTGTTTTCAAAACATCCTTTCTGGCAATCTTTGGGGAGTGACCCCCCAATAATGGGAGAGCTGTAAAAGACTCATTTGGGGAATAGGAGCCCCCAAAAGGCATAAGAGAAGCCAATGACAGTTTCTGAAAAGAGAGCAAGAGGGAAGGAACAAAGAAAGGAACATTGTTGATGGTAAGGAAATTGTCCTTGAAATTTCACGCAGCGTAAAAAAGAGGTCTGCGCACAATGCGTCACGCAATCTTGACGCCCCCGTGGCAAAGGGTCATTTTCAAATAACTTTCGTCTTTCCTGGTGAAGAGATTCCTGTCTCTGCCCTGGGGTCAGCTGCGAATGGCTCTGTCTTTGGGCGGGTCCACTAAACCTCCTTTGGCCTCAACTCGCCGTCTATGAGAGGTCGCATCTCACGTAGTTGTGGTAAGAATCAAACGAGGTAAAGGATGTTGACAGAACTTAGTAAAAGATCCCTTCTACACAGGTTGAAGTTTTCATCGTCGTCATTAATAGTGACTGTTATTGATAGCTGCAACCCATCTCTGAGTCACTTGAAGTGGTGGGGACTTTTTCATGTCACCCACCGGCCACCAGGTGGACTCAGCTGCCCTGGCTTGGTGGCTGCATGTCCCTCTGTTTCTCATGGCTTCCTGAGTGGCCTTCCCTCACTAAGCCACATGCTCAGGTGGGAGACCCGTCTTTCCTGGTGGAGAAAGACCGTTCCTCAGTCAGCGGGAGGATGTAGCCCCTCGCCTTGCGACCTCTCCCCTCCCACATTCCGGGGTTCACTCGTGGAGGAGGGGCGGGGTTGGGGTCCGCAGGGGCTTCCCTCCTTCCCCAGGGCCGCTCTCTTGTTCCACCTCTCCTGGGAAGAGGCATTTCTCCCAAGTTCTGCCCTCGGGTCTCCCTTCTCCCTCAACCCATGGTCCCCTGGGCAGTCTCATGTGCTCTGCGACTTCAGCTTTTGTCCCTGGGACACTCTTAGTGCCACGTCCTCATGTACCCAGGGCTCCAATAGAGTCCTGACACACAGTTGCTTCTCAGTAACTATGCATGGAATGATAGTTCTACCCCTGGGCTTCTGGAAGCTTCATTCTTTCCCTGCTTGCACTGCACTTGCTCTCTTGAGCTCACTCAGGTCTTCACTTCCCCCCTGCCCCGGTGCATGACCTCCGCCCAGGGCTAGCCCCGTCCTGTCAACCGTGGTCCATCACTCCAATCTCTTTTACATTCCCACACTGGTTTCTTTGTCCTCTCGGCAGCTTCTCGGCCCCCGGCTCACCCCTTCCGGGTGCCGCTGCTCTCAGACTGCTCAGTCCTGCTGGGGACACAGCCCCGCCTGGTCTCATGGGACCATGTGGCTGCTCTGTCCCTTCGCGCCTCCTGTCCGTCTCTCTTCTCTGACACCCTTGACGGATGACCTCACCTCCTCCTCTCTTCCTTCTTGATGAGTTCATAAGACTTCTCTGTCCACTCTGCCCTCTTCCTCGGGGTACAGGTGGGCACGTCACCTCCTTCCGCCTGGGTGAGTCCTGCTGTCTGGGCTCTGGACTCCACGCACCAGATCTAGGGCCCAGGATCCCTGGTATGCCCTCCTCCCTGCACCTGTGCCTGCTGTGCTTTCTGGTGTCTGCACACAGCACACAACCAAAGCAGCAGACCTTTCTGGGACCCCATTCAGTGTCAGGAAACTGCCTTGTCTCTTTTTCCTCTTTTGCATCCATGTGATACCTGTGAAGTGTTTAGAACAGGTGATAGGTGTTAGTTAGTGATCACCATCACTGTTATTTCATACCAAACGTTGAGGTTTCTCAAAGCTCCCTGCCTCCGTTCCCAGCCCCCGACGCCCCCAGGTCACGGAAGCCACAGTCTGGCTTGGACTCACCTCACCTGAAAGGTTCTGACTAGAGCGTCACTGGCATCCTAACCACCGAACCTAAAGGGGAATTTTGGCCCTCAGGCACCTGACCTCCCAGTCAGCTTTGACCCAGTTGGAGCCTGTCCCTTTTCCCTGCGGCGCTCGAGCTCCTCCGCATCTGGCAGCTCTCCCTGCAGCTGCCCGCCCGTCCCAGGCAAGGCTGAGGCCCTCCCCATCTCTCTGACCTTTAAATGCTGCGGTTGTGGGGGCTCAATCCTCTGACCCCTCTCTTTTCTGTCCTCGCCCAGCTCTAGGGGACCTCACACAGTCTCCTGGCATTAAATATCATCTCCATCCTGACCACGGGCAAATATATCTCTCTGGCCTTAGCTTTTCCGCTGAATTCCAGAACTGTGCACCGAGGTTCTCCTTGACATCTCCTCTTGGATGTGCAACAGGCATCTGAAGCTCTCTGTGTCCACAACAGAGCTCCTGAAGTTTCCACCAAACCTGCTCTTCTTCCAATCTTTCTTTAATTTCAGTGAATTCTTCCAGTGCATAAGCAAAATGTTGGAGGGAATGTTAATTCCTCCCCATTTCTTGCACCCCACATGAAACCCATTAGCAGATCATGTTGGCCGCAGAATCGGGCCGCATGCTCCCCCACGCTGCCTGCACCCTGCTCCAAGCCCCGGCAGCTCCCTCCTGGACGCCTGCAGTGGCCTCTTAATGATCTCCCGGCATCTGGCCCTGCCGCCCCCTCCCCTCACACTACTGCAGTCTCTTGTCAATATACTCAGTGAAGCAGCCACAGTGACCCTGTTACAGTCAAATCATGTCACTCCTCTGAGCAAAATTCCCCACCGGCTGCCAGCTCACTGAGTCAAGGCCAAAGTCGTCATTATGATGTGCAAGGCAGCGAGGGGTCCTGCCATCCTGACGTGGCTCTTGCTACTCTTGCCTCTGCTCTTTCCACTCCAGCCGTGCTTGGCTTGTGCGCTGCGCCCTGAGCACACCGACGCAGCCCTGCTTCATGTCTGTGCAACTCTGTTCCTTCTGCCCCGAATGCCTTTCCCTCCGCTGTTTGCACACCTCCCTCCCCAACGTCCTTTGAGTCTTCCCACCCGTGGCACCTGCTTAGGGCATGCTTCTCTGGCCACTGACACCACAATTTTAAGCTACCTTCTCATCACTACATACCCACTTCTCTTCTTTGCTTTGTATTTTTTTCATTAACACTTAATAACTAATATTCTACACATTTAATTATTCATCTTGTATATTTTTGTTCTCTCTAGTTTCTCACTGGAATAGAAGCTTCATGGGGCAGGGTTTTTGGACAGTTTTTTTCTCCCTAGAAATAGGAACAGAGCCCAACTCATAACTGGCACTCAATGAATATTTGTGGAAGGAATGAGTGAAGATTCTTTTTTTTTTTTTTTTTTTTTGAGACAGAGTCTCGCTTTGTTGCCTGGGCTAAAGTGAGTGCCATGGCGTCATCCTAGCTCACAGCAACCTCAAACTCCTGGGCTCAAGCGATTCTCCTGCCTCAGCCTCCTGAGCAGCTGGGACTACAGGCATGTGCCACCATGCCTGGCTAGTTTTTTTCTCTGTATATTTTTAGTTGTCCGATTAATTTCTTTCCATTTTAGTAGAGACGGGGTCTCGTTCTTGCTCAGGCTGGTCTTGAACTCCTGAGCTCAAACAATCCGCCCGCCTCAGCCTCCTGGAGTGCTAGGATTACAGGCGTGAGCCACCGTGCCCAGCCTGAAGATACCTTCTCTTCTCTTTCACGTGCCTGTCTTCTGCTATGTGACAATAGGTATTCCCTTATCTCATGTGACATAGATTCTTGGGGATAATTTATCCATGGCCTGGGCTTCATCTGGAATGGCACCATGTGGCAGAGAGAAATATTGTTCCCATTTTTTTTATTTCTCCCCGTAGCCACACCCTTTTTGATGTACCTATGAAGTGGAAGCAGAGTGCACGGCCCCTGCCCACTGATGCTGGACTTGGCTCTGTGGCCTGCTTTGGCCAGTGAAGTGCGAGTAGATGTCGTGCGAGCAGAAACTGCAAATGTGCTTGCAGGGCAGGGTTCCCGCCGGTACTGCCACTGTCACGAGGAGAAGAGCATTTCCGAAGTAACTTGCATGTCCTGGAAAAATGAGAAACAGAAAGAACAAGCCTGAACACACTTGTCCTCTGGAGCCCTGGTCCAGCCAGCTTGGCAGAGATGGGCAGAGACCCCAGCTGCTGCGGTGCATGGGCCGCCCTGTGTGCTTCCGAGATTGAGGGGCGCTTGTTATGCGGCACTACACAGGACTGAGACATGTTCTGATAATGCCCAAGTCCGTTCCTGAGCCCAAACCTCTGTTCCGATTCACGGCTCACTTTCTAACTGCTTCCTGGGCGTGGCCCTGGACGCCTCGCAGGGATTCAGCATTCACCATTCCCTAGCCGCCTTTCTTCCTGCCACACTGTCCCCAGTCAGCTCCCAGTTAGCTAGGGTCATCGTGGCTCACTGCAGCCTCCAACTCCTGGGCTCCAGCGATCCTCCTGCCTCAGCCTCCTGAGTAGCTGGGACTATAGGTGCACCACACCTGGCTAATTTTTCTATTTTTAGTAGAGAGGGGCCTCACTCTTGCTCAGGCTGGTCTCAAATTCCTGCGCTCTAGTGATCTTCCCGCCTCGGCCTCCTAGAGTGCTGGATTACAGGCGTGAGCCACTGTGCCCAGCCTGTTCTTTGAACATTTTAATCAAATGGCTACAGAACAGAAGCCGGGTCCAGACTGTGTGGAGTAGGTGATGCCTCACTTTCCAAAGTCCTATCTGGGTTTTAGGCTGACACGCCTGTCGGCGTGGGTGTGGGATGTTTGGGGACACTGGAGCCAACGCACAGCCGTGTCTCCTTGTTTGGAGGAGGCCCTAAGCTCGGTGGGCTGTGCCCAGGCTCTGCTCCACAGCGGCATCGCATGTATAGAGATGCGTCTGACCCGGGAGAGTCGGGGAGCACAGCTGGCCCCTGAGAGGACATCGCCGGTGAGGGAGAAGGCCGGGGCGGGGGAGGCAGAGGAAGGAGGGCATTTTCAGGCCTCCGATGGGAGCACACTGGAACCTTCTCTGACCCAGTGTTCTCCTTCCTTGAGGGAGCAACTGTGTGTCCTGAAAGGCAAAACTGAAATAGCTATGTTGCTGGGGTCCCCAGCTCCCCACCTTTTCTCCCGGAGAAGATTCGCTGTGGAAACAACAACAAAACATCAAACAAAAGCACGCACCTAGAAGACGAAAGCATTGTCTCACTGGAGGGAGAGAAAGAGGAGAACCAGAGGCTGCCAGAGCTGCCGAGATGGGCTTGTGACGACTGCCGCGGAGGTTCTGGTGGGGGCACCACTGTGTGCTGTGGCCACGAGGGGCAGCAGGGAGGAGATCGGGTGGCGTGACGTGGTGGGACAGCTGTCATGGCGGCGCCTCCAGCTCTGGGGTGGGCAGTCTCCTCTCAACGCTGCCGCCCCACGTTGCCGAACAGTCCAGAAGGCTCAGTGACAAACAGCTACCAGGACCGTTTCTAACAAACATAAAGCACAGATAAACACCCCCCCCAAAATTCATACTCAATACACTGTGGAAAAAAGAAACCTTTTCTATTTAAAAATGCCTCGAGAATATTTTACAGTCAATAAATGAACATATACTACCTCATTGGAAATCTGAATAGGGAAGTCCCCGACCACATGGTCCATATAGTTTTGTGTTCCCTGTGTCCTTCCTGTTGGGAGGTGCTCATGCCCGCTTTGTGCCGCTGATACATGGTGCTCGAAGAAACTACACCTTACTGAACCATCAAACACGTCAAAAGGAAATTTAGGACAAGTGGCAGGAAAGGCTTCATAGCAGGAAAATCTTATGGGAACAAAAAATTATTTCCCAAGGAAGTTGTTAAAAATCCATTATGTGAGCCATTTATAAATGTGTTATTTATCAACATCTTGCAAAAAAAAAGTTAGACTGCACATTAGGAACAAAATTCCTATATTAGCAAGTTAGACCAGATGCCTTAATAAGACATTTTTTCATATTTACTGATGATTTAAATTACAGCATTCTATTTTTTTATATGACAGAGAATGTTATTTTCTTGCAATATGAAATGTAAGACCAAAATGAAACAATTGCTTTCAGAGAATGAACACGGAAAGATAGTTTTAATTGTCCTCCATAGCCCTGAATTGGTAAATCGGTGTAAAATAAATTTGAAAAATCTGTGTAACTTCAAATGAATATAATTTTTGAAAGTCAGTTTAGTTATGTGAATGTGTCCTTAGATGACACAAAACTGATTTATTGCTGATTAACATGATGTTTTAAAATTAACACGGTTATTAGTACACATTAATTTAAGATGACCCAAGGGAAGGCAGGGCTGGGGGGACAACAGGAGGACGGGGCAGAGACTGGGGCGAGGAGGGTCTGCGGGAGGGTCGAGGGCATTCCCTGTGAGCGAGACTCGCATCCAGGGCTGGATCAAGATGGTACCCTGCAGACTACAGGCAGAGAACTTTTAAATATCGAGCGTGAGAGCCCAACATGGAGGAGAAATTAACTGGAAAAAATTCACTCATAAGAGCGACTCCTGCTCGTGCTTCAGGGGTACCCCATATGCGCTTGCGGCATGAATAATGCCATGAACTTCCAGACATCAAAGTCTGAGACGGAACCAGCAAGACATCAATGACCAAGATCCTCATTTACAGAGCAGCCTTAAAGGAGCAGAGAAAATGCAGCAATGATGTTTGCAGTGACCACTGTAAAGTTCTCCAAGTCATGGAAAATACTGGAGAAAAATATTTACAGTACTGGAGGGCTCACATGCAATGGAAAATAGCACCCAAATTAAGAACATCTGGGAAAAGTCCGCACTCGAGCCCAGCAGGGAAAGCAGCAGTGGAGACACGGAGTGTGTTTGTGGGGAGGCTAATAAGGAAAGGAGCCTTTCCCTTTGCTTTTCTTTTTTTCCTTCTTTTTCTTAGGTAATGAGGCGACTTTCCTGCGGTGAGCGTAAGGGAAATGATTTGATTCTGTCTGACTGAGTTTACAACCTGCCAAATGAAAAGATTGCTACCTCCTATCACGAAACAGTATAATTACTGAACTTGCAGACCTTAGATTTTTAAAACACTAGAGAAGTAAAATATATACATATATGATTATTTGGGATTGATCAATTGAAGAATGTCTATTCTCAATTATAGGAAAACAAGAAAGGGAAACAATTTAAGGAGAAGAGGAAAATATAGGCTTTGGGTGTCGTCAAATCCTGGCTCCACATGTCACCAATTGTGGATCTTAGGCAAGTTGCCTAAAGCTCTCCCAGCCTCAGTTTGCACATCTTTAAAATGGGAGCATTATGAGGATCCATCGAGACAGGGCAGATGAAGCACACAGCCCGACACCTGGCCACCGAGAACGCGGAATGCCTGGCCTTTATGTTACTGTTATTGTTGCACGTGTTGCTATTACTCCTGTAGTTAGAAAAGCAAGGTTAAGATTCTATCAAACAATAGTGTCCT
This sequence comes from Propithecus coquereli, assembly GCF_000956105.1. Taxonomy (NCBI): domain Eukaryota; kingdom Metazoa; phylum Chordata; class Mammalia; order Primates; family Indriidae; genus Propithecus; species Propithecus coquereli. The sequence continues at coordinate 2,699,133 of NW_012148563.1, read as the reverse complement.
AATGAAAAATATTTATACATTTTCAAGGCTTTAAACCCTTTCAGGAGCATTTTGGATGATAAGCCACATAAAATAATAGGGTAAAACATTTGTTTCCTGAGAACGGTTGCGTGAGTACACAGGAGTGCCACTGTGGTATGTTCAGGTGGTCTCATGTTGAATGTATCGGGAAGGGACAAGTATTAAAACCCGATATGAGTGAACAGGGCCCCCTCCTCAAGCTTCCTCTGCTCTGATATTTATAATAGGACAGCCTACAAGGGGAGACTCTCACAACAGCTGCCAAAGGAACACAAATGGTTTTGAAGTCCTGGATGCTCTTAGAGGTATATTATTTGTACTGTGCACGTAAACACATTTCATATGTCCACCTTGAGAACCTCCTGTTACTTAGGCATTGAGAAAACTTTGAAATTAAGGAAGTTATGGACTTCAAGAGATTGCTATCGGTTGAGAATACAAGAGCATGGTAGGGGACTCAGAAGAGGACAAAGGACCCAGTGGTATTTGAATCATAGTGAGGACCCATTGGATATCTGCCTGCTGTTTAAAGACTCAATAGCAAATTGCAAAGAATTCCTAATCGTAGGTATGGTCTACCTGCCTGTTAGGGTACCTTGAGCAGCTGACAATAGCAGGAAAGGCCTAAAAGAAAAAATCAGGAACATGTGAACTTGGTGTTGGTCAAATAGATTGGCTTAGTTACTGGCGTCATTAATCACGCTGGTGGCTAAGACATCATAGTATGCAATATGTAATGAGATGATGTACATGCATACTAAGCTTCTCTGAACTGCTAAGGCATCGAATGAGAAGCCAGATCTGAAAGTGCCTGTTCCAGTGCCCGGCACGAAGCTAATGATTAATCAAGGCTCTTTTCCTCTCTTCTTCCCTTCCCAGAAAGCCAAACGAGTGTCTCAATGACATTTTGCCACTGATGCTCACACTGTTCGAACAGTATTTAGGTCATACGTTTGTTGAATGAGGAACCAGTTTTCATTCTCTCCTGTAAGTAGTGCGGAGGAAGATGGCTCTGGGTGTGGGCAGACATAGGGTTATGACCAAATCCTACAGCAGGAGGAACATCCCATCCCAAGAGGCACCAAGGCCCCTGAGTTACCAATGGTTGTGTTTCCCTTTTGGAATACCTCTGATTCTGAGCCCTGAATCCAAGAATCACTTTTCATAATCTAGAACAGGGGATGGGACAATAAATAGATTGCACTTTATGGGCCAGAGGATGCAAGCTTAGAGCCCTGTGTTGAGAAGGATTGTAAAGCTTAGTGGGAAAAGGAGCAATGATAGATTAACGATGTCTACCACTGGGTAATCAATTAGTGATGCCTGCCACTGGTTAGGGATGGAGGAAGGAGCACATCAGCTTGTTAGAATTCCTATCTGCAGTGCTGGACCCAGCTCATATGCCATCTTACAAACATTTCCCAAGATTTAAAATTAAAGCAACATATGAGCTAAAGGATACTGAGATCACCCCTATTGTTTGCTTATTTTAGGCAGTTAAATTGTTATAATTGTTTCTTCTTTTCCTTACTACCGAATTATGAACTCCTTGAAGGCAGGTATTTCTATTAATAAATCATCTTTATGCAACCATGACCCATCCCTCCCTCTCTCCCACTTCCAAGTCCTACCGCATGCATTCAGGCTTTCTTCCTGTGACTTGTTCAAGCATGCTTGCTGAGCACCCCTTAGGGGCTAAAAGTGACAACAAGATACAGTTGAGGATAGGGCTGAGATCCATGGACCGTGGCTTGGCATAAAGTAGGTGCCCAGAAGCTCTGCTGATGAATCTGCTGCTGGACTCATGGCACCTTAGTCCTGAGGCTTGCAGTTGGTCACCTGGGCTGTGGCCGAAGCTGAGTGAGCATTAGGGACCTGCGCTGGGCATGGACCAGTTGTCCCTGGCAGCTTCATTAGCAAGGGGGCAGCTGGGAGGTGAATTCAGAGGACAGGACAGCCGCAGGCAGGGAGTTGACTGGAATGCCAAAGGCCCAGAGGGTCCCAGCGGCTAGTCTGCTAGAAGGGGTGGTTACATTTTCTCAAATCTGCAGTAGTTTCCAGAAAAAGCTTGAGAAGCAGGGTGGCTCTTAATAAGTAAGCAGATGCTGTCGATGCCCAGCGTTGGGACTGCAACCGCTCACGGGCCAGTCACAGAGCAAAATCTGTCTGTCCTGGCTCGGACTGACCAATGGCTGCCTTCCCTGGGTTCTCCCACTGCAATCCCGTGTTCTCATAAGAGTTAGTTAGAAACTTTACCTTAACTTGCTTTGTGGGAAAACTAAAAGAACAAGACTGAGTTGTTTTGTATCTACTGAGACAATGTTTGAATTTCCAACTTCCTAGATCATTTCAGCCAGGCTACTTGAAGGAAGAGTGCCACAGATTTAGAATATGCTTAATTTTTATAAGGTGCCATTCTCTACCCAGGGAAGGTCAGTAATTCTGAAGACGTCCGTACATTAACCAGCCCTGCTAAGATTCAGATAGCTCTCTTTGTCTCGTCGTCAGAGGCATCTCGTCTTACTGATGACAGGTGGAAAAGTTCCAAGAGCTGTGGAAGAAACTTTTATTACCTTCCAACAGGCGAAGAGATCCCTGTCCCCCGAAACAATGCCTGGGGTTAAAGACTGACGTCGCCTTTGCAGTCCAGTTTGCACCTTTAGTTCTGGGAATGATTCAAGCCAGGCAGTCAGTGCAATCAAGAGTCTGACTACATGAAAATCTCCTCTTTCTTATTCCCTGTGTCAGAAAAAAGGGTGGTGGTGTGGTTTATGGTGGGTATTTGTGTGTGTGTATGTGTGTGTGTGTGTGTGTGTGTGTGTGTGTTGTTTGATATTTCCGTGGCAGTTTCTCAAGGAAGCTGACTCCATTTTCGAGGTGCCCCAGCCCGTTAATGTCATGTGTAGGGACCAAGAACAGCTCAGAACCTCTGTGCTGCGGAGGACGGCAGAGTAGGGCAGCAGTCCCAGCTGGGGCAATGCCAGCAGCTGCGGGCTCCCCGAGGGGTCCCCCTTTTGCCTCAGTATCCTTCACTTGGCCGTTCCTCTCGATTTGGGGAAATCCCTGGAGACACTGCAAAGCCAGTGGCACCAGGAGCCCCCATGTGAGAGCCGGGACCTGTCCCACACCATGCCCTGCTCAGAGTCCTTCACGGGCCCCCAGCGTCGGGGGGCAGCCCTCTCTGGAAAGCTGTCAGCTTCTCGGGCCCAGTGCTCCCCCGCCCACCCTCTATCCCGCTCTGGCAGGCGCATCCTGTTTCTGGCCACCTTGGGCCCCTGGGCCTTCCATGTCCTCTGCCTCCAGAGGCCTCCCTGGCCCGGCCCTGTGAACATCTCCAGCTCTGACCCTCTCTGCATGGCCTGTCGTCCGTCACACGCTGAGTGGCCCGAACCCTTCTGCAGACACTTATTCTCCACTTCCCCGAGTCAAATGTTTAATGTTATGTGCTCCACAAAGCGACCTGGAGACCATGGGGTCCAACTGCCCCCCCAATTAGTAAGCAAGAAGATGGAGGAGTTAGAGGTGAAAGGAGAGTGCTGGTTAACATAGAATCCAGGGGGCCTGATTCTGTCCTTCCTACGACACGACTGGGTCTTCCATTCTGTTCTCTGATCAGCTCCTGTTGCCCTTCTGTGGATCTGACTTCTCCAACCAGATTCTGAGCCCCTTGGGAATAACTATGTCTTGGAATTTCCTTTGCAGCAGTCGGCAGAGCCTGCAGAGAAAGATCCCCCTAAGCATGGCTGAAATGGATGTATGTAGCCACCTGCATGCTTTAGAAAATAGCAAATCATCTGGACACCAGGCCACCCACCTTGGGGACATTTGTGACCCTCGGAACAGTGGCTGTTGAGTTGCTGGCACCAGAAAGTGCACACAGCCTTGTCAGAGAGCAGACAGGCTGGGCAGAGATGGAGTGGTCACTTGGTCCAGCATTGCCGTTGTTCAGTGCAGACACTGAAGCCCAGCACGCTGAGGTCATAGTTATCTGGTAGCAAACCAAAATCATAACAGAGTCATGCACGGTATTTATCTCTTCAATGCCCCTAAGTTTCCCTGGGCAAGGGCTGAATGAGTGGGGGCAGAGGGAGGTGGGGAGGAAGGCGAAGCAACTGGAACACTGAGTACCAGTCAGGGTGCTATGGCTCCATGTGTTTTGCTACAGCAGGGCGCACCGGCTATCTTGAGAACAGGGGCAAAGAGGCCCCGACATTTCCCTGGTATCTCTCACAAACTTCTGTCTCCTCTCTCTTTTCAGTTAACTTCCAAGCTGTTTATATTTTTCCCCTTAGGCTATAGTCTCTGATTAAGATGACTTTCTCCCCTCTTTGCTCATATCATCCCAAGAGATCCCTCCGGTCCCCAGAACTCCCTTTCTAATTATAGAAAACGTCTAGCTGGTCTTGGAAAGGGCTGTAGCATGAGGGACCTTCTTCTGACCCTTCACTTTTTGGGTCCTGTTTTCCCCAAACTGCTCCTCTTCCGTCTCTGTCTTCTGTCTCTGCCAAACAACTGTCCACAGTCCTCTGAATCTAAACTTGTAGCTCAGGAACCAAATTTGTTTGCAGGAAGAATGACAATCTGTCACAATGCCTAGGGTGGTGTTCACGGAAGCTATCTGAGTGAACTAACAAATCAGGCCAATAAAACAATCGCTGGGCTGAATCAGGTAACTCGAGCGTGAATTGTCTTCTGTCTTCCAGTGGGTTTGGCATCACGCAGCTAAAACCTGGTCATTTAAGAAGGATCATTTAAAGAGGTCTTTTAAATTGAAGAAATGTCTTGCCCTTATTCAGGAAAACAAAGCCAATCTTCGTGCTATTCGGGGAATGTGAGGTCTAGAGGACCATATCATTGCTGAGTTTGTTATGCGAAACCACTCTCAGCTCCTTGGTGGGAGCACGCTGAATAATAATACAAGCGAGGCATTATCAGCAAACTCAGGTGTCTACATCATTATAAAGTAATATTGTGACTAATTTGTGAACTTAGTGCAGGGAAGGTCCTCACACATGACTCTGAAACCAACCATAGACGCTTCCACAGACGCCCGCGGGCCGGTTTCAGAGCCCACGGATTCAGCACGTGGCCACTGTGAACAGGCTTTCCTACGGGAATCAGTGATTGCTTATAGTGCTGCTAACTGCTCTATATCATGTTTTCACAGGGTTATTATTTATGATCTCAAATCATATTCCCATCTGGTTGGTGGTGAAACAGACCAGGGTATTTGATTAAAGGTCGCTGGTGCCAGGGTGGCGTTCCAGACCGCAGATCCCGCCATGTGGGAGGAGCCCAGATTCACCCAGAGGGTGCCTCCCTTCCCTTCCACGCGGCCCTAACGCGGGGGTCTCTAGCAATGCCACTGAGAATTTTCCGGATGATGCGTATTCTAGATGATTAATCAAGGCCCCGGGTGTCACAATGACACATTGTCCCCAAAGGCATTCCTTCTGCTGGCTTCCGACCCTTCCTCTGGGGGTGAGTGTGCATTTTCCCAAACTCTTAATGGATACAAACTCAGGGACAATGGCCCTGCATGTAGCTTACATTTGCAGGATGGAACGGAGAGTGTGTTTGTGGCTAGAGGTAGGGAAAACGGCATAAATTAAGTCCATCTTTGCATTCACATGGAAGCCATGCATATATTTTGAAGAAGACAGCACTCCCTTGGTTGTTGTTTATTTTTATTTTTAGAAAACTTCGTTGCACACAAATTCATCCCAATAATATTCAAGGAAGTTAAAATGAAAGGCTCACCCACAGTCCTACCACTCTGCAAATCTAATTATTTCCGCGTACATGTTTGCCTCAACCTTGTCCATGTGTGTACAGAGCTTTTGCTCGGTTGGCATCAAAGCTCCCTTGGCTTTTAAGAGAATTCCATCGTGATGGAGACATCTCTTTCAGACAGTCATGTGCCATCATTACAGATTCAAAATACCATTAATGTCCTTCAGGCTCTATTGTGTTCGTCATCGATCACGGTGTCAGCATGTTAATCAGTTCCTGAGTAGCCTCGGGACTGTGGCTCAACTATCGACTTTTAATAGAAATCTGACCACACGGCCTTTCTCTGCACCAGCAAAGACGCACCATTTCATGAACTGCTGGTCCCTTGAAACAAGTAAGTCTTTGATGATCTCCTGCATGGTTGAGAGTTTTTTTAGATGATGAAAATTAAAGACCAGAAAAGTTTGTGGAAATGAAGAGGAACATCCCTATTCTCCCGCAGTCCCTGGAAGAAGAGCAGTTGAGGACACCAGCCAGGTGCACACGGCAGTGACAGTTCTGAAGGAGGGGACTTGTCTCCAGCCCTGTGTCCCCAGGCTTAGCAGACAGGGATCCAGGCAGCTGAGACGGGGCAGCAGCTCAGGCTGCAGTGAGGCTGCAGGCGTAGGTGTTGGCTCTTTCCGGATGCACAGTCCTGTCAGAGCAAGGACGCGTGAGTACGTGGGCTTTGAAATTAGACTCTCTGCGTTCAAGTTCAGACTTTCACATTTATTCAACATGTAGTATCGGGTAAATTATGTGACCTTCCTAATTCTTGTTTCTTCATGCTTGAAACAGAAGTTACGTCAATCATTCATTCAATAGATACTTACTGAGCACAGTCCTAGATGCTGGGAACATAACGGAGTTTGTGGCCTAGGGAGGGAGGGATGCAGACACTGACCTGACATCATCCCGTAAAGCTACCAGTGCGCTCAGTGAGATGAGGGAGCAGAACAGGTATGAGAGCCTGGGAAACTTGAGTTTGTTAGGCATGTTAGAGAATGAGTTAACCAGCTGGGGACTGGAGGGAACAGCATTCCCACCAGAGGGAACAGAAAGTTCACAGTCTCCATGCTAAGAAGAGGCACGGTGACTGGAGGCCAGTGTCACAGAAGCACAGGGGTCATGGGGGCGGTGGGAGTGTGGCTGAAGGGGCAGGAGCTGTGGCCCCTGTTAAGGATTCCCTCCCTGGGAGGGCTAATTTTAGGGTCAACCTGACTGGGTTAAGGATGTCCAGATAGCTGGTAAAGCGTTAATTCTGGGTCTATCTGTGAGCGTGTTTCTGGAAGGGATCGGCACTTGAATCAGAGCACTGAGTAGGGAAAGTCACCCTCACCTAATGTGGGTGGCACCATCCGCTTGGTTGAGGGCACAGACAGAGCGAAAAGGCAGAGGAGAGGGGAATTCCTTCTCTCCCGGATCCGGGACACCCGTCCTCTCCTGCCCGTGGACAGCAGAACTCCAGGCTCTCCAGCCCTCAGACCCCAGGGCTTGCCCCCGTGGCCCACGGGCCCTCAGGCCTTTGGCCTCAGCCTGAGAGTTACTCCATCAGCTTCCCCGATTCTCAGGCCTTCGGACTTGGACTGAGCCGCGCACCAGCTCTGCAGCTCGCAGAGGCCTACAGTGGAGTCTCTCAGCCTCCATCATTGTGTGAGCCTATTCCCCTATTAATCCCCTCTCATATAGCTCTCTTTCTTTCCATCTATCTGTCTATCTATCTATCACCTATCTATCTATCTCTATATCTATGTCTATCGCTTCTGTTTCCTTGGAGTGCCCTGGCTGACACGCCGTGGAAGAGCGCAGAGAAGCCGCAGAAGGCTGCAGCAGGGCAGGCTGCAGTGAGACCTGGGCATTGCAGCATCACTCTGGCCACAGCGTGCATCCTGGCTGAGCTGCAGTGCATGCAGAGAGACCACGGAGCCTCCAGGGAACTCGCCTGGCTTGCTCCTGGATGGAGTCTGGCAGCTGCCTTGGTGCCTAGGGTAGAGTTAGTGCTGAATTCTTTTTTCAGTGAATGAATTATCTAAGGTGGTCTTTGCAGATATAGGGCGATTTAGACTGATTTTAGGGATATTTAGGAGACAAGACTGATGTTTGTTGCTGCCTGGTCTGGGAAGGTCATCATGTAGGCATTCCTGCTGATGGTGGCTGGCAGCACACGTCTGGGACAACTGGAGCCCACTGGCCCTGTGGTTTCTCTACCCGAGGCTAACCTGGTCTGTACCTGTGTGCCCACAGAGGCACCCGAGGGAGGGGCACAGTCCCACAAGCACATTTCAAGCCTCCGCTTGTCTGACATTTGCTCACACCCCCTGGCCAAGCGGGGTCCAAGGTCAGAGTGGGAGTCACTACTGAGTCCCACGTGGCCCTGGGGAGGCGGAAGAACGGCAGCCCGATCTGTAATCTATCAAGTGCAAGTTCACCGGTTCCTTCCTCATGCTCGTCTTCTCTTAAAAAGCAAGAGTTAGAAAGTTAATTTTTCTCCTCTTTCGCTTGTGGGCATTCCTTTCTGCCCCGCCCCCAGTTTTCCCCAGCTGTAGCCAATTTAAAATTAACGCCCAGTCGTGAGAAAAACAACCACCACCCAGAAGCGGCATGCTGTTTACAACCCACCCCCCAACCCCGTGACGCGCTCAACCTTGAATATGGCGCAAGTCCGCTCTCCGCGGCCACGCACCCTCTTCCCTGCGGACTCGCCGTGCGTCTCCCGAGCGTCCCAGAGCACGGCGGGTGCTTGCTGCCGAGTAAGAATGTATTCTGGCCTCGCGGTTTCATCCCCCGTCAGTGTCGTTGGGACCGTGGTGTAGGCATCGCCGTTTTCAGAATATTCGATTCAAGCGTTTGTGCCATCTCCAAAACGTTCTCCATTTTTGGCTAAATTCCAGAAAACACATATGCCCCACATAATAACAACAACGACAACAACAACAACAACAGCTGAAAACTACAGAGTGCATGCCATGTGCCTGGCACTGTTCTAAGTGCCTATTCCATAGAAACTTAGATTCCACACCAATCCCTCTGCAAGGTTAGTCAGTTATGTGAAAGAATCATCTCAAGAGAGCTTTGAAAAACACATCCGTACCACACACAAACACTGTATTTGGTAAGAAACTTTTAATAGAAAACGAGCCTAAATGCTATTCATTGAAAAATACGTTCAAAGCCCTTCTGTTTGATTTATAATATTAAGTGTTCATCCTGTAAATGGTACATTCCTTCATTAAAAGAAAAGAAAATATTTCCAGTAAAAGACTGCATTTTGCATTTGCAGGAGCGTGAACCTAGGTGGAGAAGTGCGGGCCGTGGGCACAGCCCGAAGCCTGGCGGAGCCTCTCAGGCTGTCCTGACGGCCGGGCGAGGGTGGAGGCGTGTGCGATAAAGCTGAAGATCGCTGAGGATTTCAGTGTTTCCACTCTTTTAACTGTGCTATAAAAATCCATTTCTCGACTGGAACGTGGCTCTGAGGGTTTAAGTTTGAAAGGCTCAGGTCACACTGAGCCATACATCTCCCCAAGTGGAAAATAATAGTCTATTTGATGTACAGTGAGAGCGAGAACAGAAATTCTTTTTAAGCAAATGAACGTAAGATTTTGGTTTTTATTTGGAATTCCTAGAGGACTCTTTTGATGTTTAAAAATTGCCTGCCAAAATCTCACGGTTTATATGCAGGTAATGGACATCTTCTTTCTGATTTTGACATTTAAGAGGACCTAGTGCTAAAACCAGCATCTTAATAGAAATACACTGTGGAAATATGGAATTTTGAAAGTAAAGTATGAGAAATCCATTGTTTTCTTAATGAAAGTGGTTATGCTATCTGGCAAGTCCCATAGTTCTGAGCGCCAGCCCTGTACCTCCTCTCCACCCCCAGCCACGACCTCCCTGAGGTCGAAGAGATGTTGACTTTAACTGCTTGTTCTCTACTCGGAGGGGGTGGGTGGGGGTAGGCATTTTTTCCCCTTGGGTTTGTGTTCATGTACTGGATTCATTTTATATTATATCCTACACTTGCCTGAGTTTCTCCGTGGTCTTGTAACTGTTATGTTTAATGACCGTATATTCGTTCATCAAACTGAAGTACAAGAATTTGCTTGTCTATTTCTCGGTTTCAACATTTAAGTCGTTAGTATTTTTTTCTCTAAAAGATATTATAGCAACAATTACCTTTTTTATATAGTTTCTATCTCCTATTTAACCATTTCTTCTAGATAAATTTCTAGAACTAGGAAAGAACTATGTTAAAAAATGTAGTTGCGGCTGGGCGTGGTGGCTCACGCCTGTAATCCTAGCACTCTGGGAGGCTGAGGCGGGTGGATCGCTCAAGGTCAAGAGTTCGAGACCAGCCTGAGCAAGAGCGAGACCCCGTCTCTACTAAAAAATAGAAAGAAATGATCTGGACAACTAAAAATATATATATAGAAAAAATTAGCCAGGCATGGTGGCGCATGCCTGTAGTCCCAGCTACTTGGGAGGGAAGGATTGCTTGAGCCCAGGAGTTTGAGGTTGCTGTGAGCTAGGCTGACGCCACGGCACTCACTCTAGCCCAGGCAACAAAGCCAGACTCTGTCTCAAAAAAAAAAAATGTAGTTGCCAAAGCACAGTGATTCACAAGAGGTTTGTACTAATGCACAGTGCTGTCTCCGGGACATCATACACTCAGATGCACACACACGTCTATGTATATGGTAGTTTTATCCCGACTTTACCAGCAACAGATGTTATCACTTGAACTGTTTTTCTTGTTTAGGTTTAAAAAGTTCACATATGCTTTTATGCTAATTTTTACTTTATGTTGTTTTATATTCTATTTTACATTATTTTAATCTTATTTTACGTTTATGCAGGTGTTGGTATATTATTTTTATCTTCTTTTATGTATGTATTTTTTGTACTTAGCCTTTATTCATTTTCCTATGAGGGTCTTAAATCTTTCCAAATATGCAGGAGTATTTTCAAATGTCATTACCAATCTCAATCATATTTGTTGACATAATTCATGTAGATATTTTATCCTACATGTTTCCCTCTACATATTAGTCTAGTTTTTTTTCTTAATTTCAATCAGTATGGAAAGAAAAAATTAACACTGAATTGCCCATCAGTTTGCTTCACATCTCCTTCAATTTTGAACAATTTGTGTTATTTATTATTTCTTCAAAGGAAGGACATCTTCTGCTGATTTTTCTCTATGAATGTTCTTGTGATGATTAAACAACCTCCTTTATTCAGAGATTATGGTGGAAAGTATTGGGTCTTCTCCAAATTGCTACCAGATTATCCCACCATTATTTATATTACATTCACCCTTACCCTTCCGTGTGGAGAAGAGCACGCAGCAGTGTGTTCTGCTGGGTCTGCTCTGCTGCGTGTGTTCTCCCCGTCTGTCTTTACTTCCGTTTCTTTGCCGTTCCACTTGACTGTTCCGTATTGTCACAGGAGCTAACATGCTGTTTTCTAAAAAGGCCAAGCTTTAATTTATTCTTCTATTTGGAATATTTTTAATATAACCACACAGAGAACACTGCAGGTTTTGTGGAACATGGAAGTTATACAGTTTGGGGGCCCTCTCAAGAAAAACAAGACAGTTATTACTACAGAACGCCCAGGCTCCCCGCGAAAGGCCAGAGGGAATGAGGAGCGCTGAAACTTCCGCGTCCTCAGCTCTGTGGCAAACCCACCTCCGTTCCCGCTTATTTTATTTCGCTGATTGAATTAACCGTCACTTAGCTGAGTTATAAAAAGAGGACTTTATTTGTATTTTAACTGGAATCACATCATAAACACAACGTTTCTCCACTTTATTCATCTTCTGTTTTTGTTTCCCGATAAGGCTTTGTGATTTTGCTCATTCCTCCAGCAGCCATTGAGCGCCTCTCCCACAACTGCACAAGGTTCGTAATAACGGTGGGAACCACGTAAGTACTTCTGTTTATTGCTATTGCAAACCCATGAGTCTTTTATAAATGGGATCTTGAATTTCACAATGGTTTTGTTTGTTTGTTTCCTATGATTAATGACTTTGTTACTTTTTTTTCTGTATATTTTTATTACATCTGTCCCCTTCAGGGATGTCTTTTTTTTTTTAACTTCTGTTTTCAATAAGTTTATCTTTTAGACATTTTCAGGGGTGGACTCGGGTAGTCGTCAACTAACCAAAGTCTAAGTGTGGCTGCTGTCCCACGGTTCCCCATTACCCTTATTGAGTTTTGTTTTTGTTTTTTTTTTTAACTATTTTTAATTGTGGTAACAAAAAACATCTAACATAAAATTTGCCGTTTGACCATTTTTAGCATATAGCTTGGAAGTGTTAAATATTACCGTGCACACGGATCTCCAGAACCTTTTCATCTTGCAAAACTGAAGCTCCGTGCTCATTAAACAGCACCTCTCCATCTCGTACAGCCCCTGGCAGCCACTTACTAAGTATCTCCGCAATGAATTCATTCGCCATTATTTGTTTTTTCCTGCGCTATTACGTTGTGGGGGAACTTTAAAAAAATAAGAGCAATGGGGGTGATGGTTTTGTTTGTTTCATTCTTGAACTTGAAGGAGTCTTTCAAATGCTTCACTGTTATATAGAATGTGACATTCAAAATAGTAAACATTTCAAGGAGGGATTCTTAAAATAGTTTTGTTAGGGAACCTATGACGGATTATATTAATTCGGCTTCTGCGTCTGTTTGACTGCGTCTATTCTTTGTCTATCCAAGCCTAGCACAACCAGCCCCCACAGGAAGGCCTGGATTAGAGACCCTCGCGGTAAAATAACGACAGCTTGGAGTGTGTGCAGCAGGACCCGTTGCGTGGCGCTGTGTTAAACAATATTAATTAATTTGGTTCAAATGAGTGTCCCTTGCATTAAATGACTCTCTAAAATAATTTTGATATTGATTGGCACAATGAAAGCCAACAAGATCTCTTGGATTGAAAAACGCGGGTGCATGAAGCCTGGGCTATTCGGAAACGCTGGAATTTGGCGTTTCATGTGCTGGCCTCTTTGTTTACAGCTGCTCGGCACTGACAGCGCAGTTACACGATCTCAGCAACGTCTTTCCCACATGTTCGCAGCCATTGTGTGTGGTGGGAACCTGCCGCTTCCAAAGAGGGAGGCCTGGGGTGTGCCCAGCACCGCCCACTGCCTGGTGTCCTTCTGAAATGTCGCCAGTTTTGGAGAGAGCACACACCCTTACAGGAGCAGCGTCAGCCTCTGAAGTCAGTTGAGACCAGGGTGGGCGTCCTACTAGCTGTACGGCCCTGGGGTGGTCATTTGACATCTTTGTCCCTCAATCTTGTTATGTGTCATGAGAACACTAAGACGTGATTATCGGGGGTCCAAAGGATCAGACACAGACATTTGAGTGCCTGAGCCGAAGGAGGCGTTCAAGAAACAAGAACTATTATCGTCATTATTTGAGCCCTTGCTTACCCTAGTGAGATTACCTCTCTCTTATCCTTATCTCTCCTCCGTTTTTTAGTGTTCTTTCAGCTGTACAGATTGTTTTTTTTCAGTCTAATAAAGGCTATGCCCACTCGGAATCCATATCGAAGCTCGCGTTTCAAAACATTAGCCTAACCCACAGATTGAATTTCAGATTTGGAGCCCTTCGGTTATAGAACACTTAGGATGAAATCAGTTGACTTGTTCTGAAATTATTCTGAAACAGACCGAAAAATGAACAGGAAATGTCAAGTAGTTGGGCTGAAACAGAAATCTCGCTTTAGTGGATGGAACGAGCTGCCAAGGCTACACTGGAAACCCTTGGTGAACTGAACACGCAACGGGGAGCCGTGGTCACATTTCAGAGAGAGAAGTCATGACAAGGAAGGCCAGTCTAAGTGAGGACACGCTCCCGCAGCAGCCCATGTGAGGGACATCGTGACCCACATTGACAGTGGGATTCACACTGGGAGACGAGCCCCGAGGACGCCCAACACCAGCTGTTTGGTGTAGGAGTTTCCTGGGGCCTCCGGAACAGGGTCACAGACTGGGTAGCCTCAACCATGGAAACTTACTGTCTCTCACTCCTGGAGGCCGGAAGTCTGCGATCAAGGAGTCTGCAGGGTTGATTCCTTCCGAGGCCTCTCTCCTCGGCTGATAGACCACCGTCTTCCCCCTGTGAACTCACCTGATCCTCCCTCTGTGCGTGTCTGTCCTGATCTCCTCTTCTTATAAGGACTCTGGTCATATGAATTAGGACCCACACTAATGACCTCATTTTAACTCGATCACCTCTTTAAATATCCTTTTTCCAAATACAGTCCTATTCTGAGGTGCTGGGGATTAGGACTTCAACATACGGATTTGGGGGAGGATTCTGCCCATAACGCATGGGTTTCCTTGTCTATTTTGCAGCCTCATGACCTGTCTGGTTTTGTTCTTGTTGTCTAAGCTGCAGAGTTAAGTGGCCTCTGGCTGCATGATGCGCTACTCAAATGGGCAATCGCCGTGAAGCCAGAGTGCGGTGCTTTCGTCACCAGTGCAAACTTTCAGTCACTGGTGCGTGAGGCCTCACGCTCTAAAATTCTCTTCCCTTTCTTTCAGTAGTCATTTCTTTAGGTCTTCTTCTGTCATTTGGATTTACTTATTTCTTTCAAGTAGGGTGTTTCCAGAACGTAGGATTGAGACTAAATGTTTCTATATTTTGTAAAATGTTTTATGGTTCATTAACACATTTTAAATATATGTGTTTTAGACTCTGAAGAATAATGTAACCCTTAGCATCTCTATATCTGCACTGATTTCAGTTTCTTGCATTGCAGTGACAATAACATGGATGAGAGGTTTTTTACTCTTTACACAGACCCAGATTATGTTGAGCAGGTAGCTTAATTGAACATTTTTGTTTTTGAATCAAGCTAATAAAGGAAAATGTTGGAAAGCTAAAGATATTACATATGTTTAATGACAATGCACATCCCAAACCCAGGCCAACGTTAAAAACAGCAAAGAAAAACAACAGGAAAGTCAGGTGGATAAAGCTGACCAACATAGGTATAAACTCCAAAAGAATGGGCCTTGATTAGGGGCAATCAGAAAGCGCCACTCTCTGAAATAGAAGCTCACAGGGACCAATATAAAATTAATGGGCTCAGGCCTCTGTGTAAACCGCGAACTGGGTCATTTGTCAGCATGCTGCAGGGGCCCGGTGGTGTTTCCTGTGGAGTGAGCTGGAGCAGGTTACGTGGACTGAGCGTTGCCCGGCGTGGAGAGCTCTGTGTCCCTCTCTTAGAGAGCTGAAATGCTTATTAACACTTTAAGTGATCTGAGAGATTCTACAAGGAAAACAAGTAAATCCATTTAATTTCATTTATCACAGCACTTTCTGCAAGGGGCTTGACTGAAGGCATCTCTTTGTAGGCCCTCATTCATAGGAGTTTAGCATAAGCCTCTCACATGTATTATCTCATTGAAGCCTCTTACAGCCCTACAAAATTGCCGCCGTTAGTACCCACATTTTACAAATGATGACGCTGAACCTAACACAGATGAAATAAGTTAACTAATCAAACAGTGAGTGAGGGAACCGGAACGGACTCCCCGCAGTTGTGCACAAAGGCGGCATCCGGCACGCTCCTCCCACCCCAGGCCCAGCAGTGGGCTCTGCTGAGCTGCTCGGGCACTGCACCGCCCACCTGGGAGGCCCATCCCAAGGATGGAGATGGACAACTTGTGCATTCAGGGCTTGGGAACTGTTTTTCTCAAGGTCACCCAGCAACTGCTCATCCTCTGGTTGGTACTCACTGCTAGGTCAATGGTAGAGATTTTATTTTCCAAATAGGCTTGTAGGCTTTGGGAGAAGAGTCAGCCTTGCCGGCCATGCTGTGAGCGCATCAGTCCTCCCGGCAGTTAGAGCAGGTTTCGCAAGAGCAGCGTTATGAACACCGTGGAAGCACCATTCTTTGCTGTGGGGGGCTGTCCTGTACATTGCGGGGTGCTTTGGATCATCCCTGGCCTCTCTCACCAGAGGCCAGTAGCACCCCTCACTCTCCCCAGCAGGTTGTGTTGACCAAAAATGACTCTAGACATTGCCAAATATCCCCTGGAGGTAGACTTGTGCAGTGAGAACCAGAGTTCGGGCGTGATGCTAGTTCATGTCGGCAGCCATTCTTGGGTGCGGTGAGCACAAATCCAGCCACAGTAGCATGCCCTGTCCTGGAAGAACGGGTGAACTTGGGGTTCTGAAATTGCATGGGAAGCTGCAACTTAGCGGCTGAATCCCAGGGCATCCGGATCAGCCAGTGTCCCAGGAGGAGCCAGATGGCCTCTAGAAGTGGGGAACCGCGGAAGCCGTAAGGATTATCACAGCAGCTTCAGCTGTGGAGGGACATCAGCGAGCAATGGTGCAGGCCGAGACCTGCAGGAGCATCTGCCTGAGCAGCCTCCTGAACGTGGGCGCTGCATGGAAAGGCTGCTCGAGCCTAGTCAGGGACCCGGCCCTCCTGTGGCACCTGGCGTGGGGGGCCAGGGAGAAGTTACTCTCCCCTCATCCTCTCCCCCTTCCCATCTTCTGCTGTTCGCTCCACTGGCCAAGCCGACAGGAAGCCAAAGACAAGGGAGCCGTGGATGCTGAGCAGATTGGTTTTCATTCCAGATAAGTTTCCTCCAAATTACTCACAAGCCATCCCAACATCATTTATTATATAATTCTTCTTTTCCCAAATTTAATGCTTATTTTTTATGTATTGAATTCTTATATAAAAGTCTTATTTTTGTTTATTCTGTTGTGCTGCTCTACACATCTTTTAAAAAACTAGCTCCTCATTATTTCGATTATTTGCTTTACGATACAGTTTAATATCTAATGGAGCTAGCAGGACTAATTTTGCTGCCAAACTACAATTTGCCATTCCCTCTTTCTGCTTCTCCGTTTATTTTCCCATAGTGTGTCTTAAATGACTAACAGCCAGACCCTTCTGATTGCAATGAGCAGATTGCCTGAACCTTACTGAAAATTTTGTACACTTTACACTTGTGCAGGTTTCTTGGATTTGCTTTTCTTTTCATTAAAAACAAAATTTCTTTAAAATGTTTCCTCTGCACATTGACTAGCATGATTCATTTCATCTTGGATATATGCATCTTTAGTTTCCTTTCTAAACAGGAAATCCTATAAAATTAAAAAGCAAACACACCATGTCCTTTTTTTTTTTCCAGACCAGAATTTCCAACAGTAGCCAAAGCTTTGTTTTGGTCTCCAGTGATGTCATAAGTCTTATTTGAGCAATGTTGCTTTATTGAGACCTGATGCTTCGCCCAGACATACACCGTTTATTTGTTCAGTGTAAATGTTTTGTTTTTAATGAGAAAAATTTAGACTCTGCAAAGAAAAGTAAGACTTTGGTGTCTGACATTACCCCTAGCCCTTTGGGACGCTGGAAATGCACAACATCTGGGTACAATAAACAATAATAAGGTCTAATAATGTTTTCATTGCTCAGCCTCCTTTTAATAACCTGTCCACAGATTTTTTTAAATGTCCCAAACAAATAATAGCAATAAAGTTTCAAAACCACAGGCATTGTTAGCTTGTATATCCCAAGAATTATTCTGTGGAGTGAAATAGGGACGTACACATGTGAGATAAAATTGCTGGCTGAGAGAGACATTCATCACAGCACATGGAGAAATGCCTAATGAGTTAGACGGGAAAAAAAGGCGTCCAGACTCTTGAAATTTTGATTTGTGATGCGTCTTGGAGCAGGCACTGTGGACTGAAAGGTCCTGATGATTAAGCTCCAAATGGAGCCAGTGGAACAATGCGAAAAATTTAGCATTCAATTTGGCTTTTTTTGTTGTTTTTTTTACTTTTAAAATACATTTGGGTTTTGCACAGCTTTTAAATGTACCAAATAACACTAGCAAAAATTCTACTGATGCAGCAGTTAAGACAAGACCATAATTTATTTGGGAAATTGACCAAAACAAAAATACATTTCTGGAAAAAGTGAAGAATGGCTTCTCCTTTCTCCTCGTCTGTGGAGTGATTCCGTGTTCTCCGCTGCAGCGGGAAAAACAAGCGCTGATGAATTAGGTCTTGCGAGCGCCCTCCTGCCGGGGCGGCCCGCGGGACCTGTGGCACGCTGGCCCTCCTTCCCTGTCCACCTCCTTCTCTCCTTGGGGACGTGGGAAGCTGTCCAGAAAAATAATGGCTTGACGTGGTGGGCAGGTCAAGACCCTTTCCAAGCTATCTAGAAGAAAGACTAAAATATTACATTCAAATATCTGTTTTGCAAACACTCTTCAATTTTGTACTTCCCATAGTCCTACCATACAAACAAGTGGCTTGATGTATCCCTTCTAACGAGAGAGGTGTCATGGGGAATAAAAAAGTGGAAATATGTGGTTTCTCCCTTAAAGATGTGTCAGTAACAAAACATTCCTAATATAAAATGAGCCCATAATATGAGATATTGATTGTGTTTACATATGACTTAAAGAGTACAAAGAATGCGACCCATTGTTTCAGAGAAGGGACATACATCGGCGCTGGCACACTCAGGGTGGGCTTCCCCAAAGACAGGCTGTGTCCTTCCCGATCAAAGGCCCCGCCCCACTTTGGGCTTAACGTTGGTGTTTCCCAATAATCAGGCTCAGGTGGGGTACGTTCCTCCAGCAGACCAGAGGACAGGCTCTGTGGCCACTCTGAAAGGAACCATGGCTTGAGCGGTCAGGAGCTGCTCAGGAACTGGAACAGAGCAGTTGGGACAAACACATCTGTCCCTTGAACAGTCAGTAAACAGGAGATCGAGAGATATCTGAACAGCATCCATGATTTCAAAGAAGGGGCACAGCATGAATAAACACCTCCCCATGACGAACGACCTGCGTCAGGAACCATAGAACAGCTCTGAAACAGCCAACTGACATCCTCAAAGAGATGTGAGGACGTTCTTTAGAGAGAGGGAACAGTGTGAACTGAAGAACATGCTTTGCAAGTTTTGTTTCGTTTTGTTTTTTATCAAAGCAGTCGACAGTAGATTGGCTCCTGCAGAAAACTGAGCAATTATTTCTTTCATAAGCAGGAAAAAAAATAAAGCTATTTGCATTTTGAATTTTAAAAAGAAAAGCATACAGTTAGATGTATCTTTGTGTAGACTTCGGAATTCCAGAAATACAGGAAACCTGCCCAAACAAAACAGAACAGAACGGGCATTAGCCTTCTTTGTGGCAACACGATTCAGTCACAGTGAACCAGCAGCTTCTGAATTTGGAGGGGGAAATACGTGATCCTGGCCCCCAATCTGCCGGGTCTCATCCCTTCCTGGGGCCACCCCATGAGGGTCTCAGGAAGGGCCCCTTTACCACTGCAAAAGTTGCCAGGGAAGATCTCCTGAGAACTGAGCAATGGTCAGAATGTGGAGACCACACAGGAAGAGTGGTGTACAATAAATTGCATGATATGTGCAGGTGATGGGTAAGTAAACATTGATAACGAGGGTATAAAACTTAATGCAAAAGTTCAAAAAATTCTAAAAAGAAATGATCTGTTATATAAAAATAATTTAATGATGATGCCTGCATTTTAAAATCCCACCTACTTTAACAAAACCTTGAAGGGGAGGTATGGCAAAAGAAAACATCCGGTACCATGCTACTTGTTAACTCTTTCCTCCTACAGGGGGCAGCTAAAAGATGCAGTTTATACAAATGTTGATGGGAAAACATTTTATATATATACATATAAATCAAACGAGCATTACTGTTGTTAGTGAAATAAATAGAAAACACAGAACTCATAAAAAAGAGAGCAAGTACTGCTTAAGCAATACGGCAAAAGGTAGGAAAGGAAATAAATTGAAAACATGAGGGAAACATAAATCAACATTGTAAACCAAGATGACAGAATTAAGACCAAACAAATCAGTTAATATGGCAAAGTAAATGTGTTACACCCTCTGTTAAAAGATAAACACAAACTTATATCTCCCTCCAAACTATCCCTTTAAAACATGGGCATCCCCATTACAGGCAGACCCTTGGGAAAGGACTTTCCTGGGAGTATATGTCCTCTGTCACCTATGGGACAGACAGAAAACCGGCCAGAAAAACCACAAATTCGTCCATCCATCTGCATTCGCTCAGCCAGCGTCTCCTGAATGTCCCCAGACACGGGGTTGGCTGTGGAGGAGATGATGGTGAACGAGACACTGCGCCGGCTCCCGGGAGGTGACATCCTGGACAGTAACAGGGAGGATGCCCAGGCCAGTGCCACCCCGAGCCAAGAACCCAGCTTGAAGCAGGACAGGGTCACTATATCATCGCTCATTTGTGTCTATAAATTTCATAGAAAAAACAGATCAAATAACTAACATACTCCCATGTACTTAAATGTAACCCACTTGTGTGCCTTTAATATTATTATTTTTCAGCGGGGATCACCGCATCCTGCTCGCTCTCCGGCAATGTCCGGGAGCGGGTTGGACACCAGCGGGCTCTGAGCCACACAGGTGAGCTTTGCTTACAGCAGAAGTGTAGGACAAAGATCAATGAAAGTAGGAATCGAGCGATCACTCTGCACAGAGCAGGGACCCGGAGCGCTACACTGCCGGGGCGGGTGGTTGGAAACATGCAATTACTTTAAACTGCTTTTATACCTGGTCAGCCGTGGTGCCAGATCCGAGGTTTCTCTCTGTCAATGGCAAGGTGTTTAATAATTCTGCACAGTTTCAGAGCCGCTCAGCGTGAGTGTGAGATGGTCACAATTTTTAACATGTCTCACGTCTGTGCAAGTGACTTGCGCCTATTCCTGTTGGAGACAGGCAAAGGTCGGGCTCCCCTAGAAGAACTCTAGGCCAAGATGTGAGTGCCACTCTGTATGCTGGAGGTGATCCCAGGAAGCAATGACACCTGACTTGGGAAAGGGGTGGAGGAGGGTGGGGACCAAGGCGGGGTGTCCTGCTGAGCCAGTCACTGCTGGGGGCATCTGGGCCCATTCCCACCACAAACTCTGGGCACCTGCGGAGAACCCCCGAGAGGTGGGGATGCTGGGTGTTTACCTGCCCACTACCTTCCGTCATGGCCAAGAGCTGCTCTGGGGTGTTAACTCCCCAGCGTGGGCAGCCAAGCCTAGCTCTGCGGCCAGAGGAAGCCTCCCAGCAGCAGGTCACAGGGATTTGAGAGTCGCAAGCAGAGTCACAAGCTGTGGGCATGTTCATGAAGGGAGGGCCCCAAGGTGACATCGGTGGGGCTCTGGCGGCGTGCGTTAAACTATCCTTCCTCCAGTGGCTCCTTGATATCCTCTGCTACTAAGCTTTCCCTTTCATTTCTCTGTCAAATTATGCTTTGTGTCTTATTCTGCTGAGCCACTGTGCCTCACGCTGTTCTGCTCCCTCCCTTCCTCCTGCCCTCCCCTTTCTTCTCTCCGGCCTGCAGGTGTTTGCTGACTGCTCACTCATTTTAGGCCCTGGCAATGGAAGACGACTGGACATTTGTGTGCACAGAGGTTTCACGAGGCTGTGTCGACAAGTGCTAGGAGACAGGTAAGCACTAAATACTGTGGAACACGGAGCTGGTGTCTCTGGCTCAAAAGAAACTGCCAGAAAACAGGATGGAGTGACTTCTGAAAAAAAGGTGCAAAAACATGCATTGAGCCAAGAGTGAGAAAGGTGCTAGTTGAACGTGAGGTTTGGTGATGACAGCAGGTGACAGGTGGGCTGACGTGCTATGAGGAATCTGGGCTTCTCCAAGTTCCCATCAATACCCTGGCAAGGAAGTAAGGAGGGGAGTGACCTCTGCTGTCGAGGAAGGGGGTGGCCACAGTGCATGCTGAGGCCTTTTCCAGGTGGAGTTCAGGTCATCGTCTAGCAGTTTGAGAAAGCTTGAAAGAGGACATTTGACAGACAACATGCTCTTCAAACAAAGCAAGGCCACTGTCACCTCTTCTTAAATTCTGTTCTTCCTGGAGAATGTTCCCCTGAGTGTTTCATCTGCACACAGTATCATTCTGCCAGATGTTCAGGCCCCTCTGTCATCCCTTGAACTCAAACTTCACCGAACACAACAAACCCAGGGGAGCTTATTATAGTGAGATTCCTAGGCCCTGCTCCAAACCTACTGAATCAAATCTCCACTGGTGGTCCCAGTATTCTTGAGTTTAGGCAATTCTTGTGCAGTGAACTGTGTTTTCTCTGGGCTAGAGGAAGGTATCCATTCATCCATCTGCCCCTCTATCCATCCATCCATCCATTTATCCATACATCCATACATCCATAATCCATCTACCTGCCCATACATCCATACATCCATCACAGATTCATCTGTTTATCCATCCATCCATCCATCCATCATGCATCTATCCATCCATCCATCCATCTATAATCCATCTACCTGCCCATCCATCCTACATCCATCACACATTCATCTGTTCATCCATCCATCTATCCATCCATCCATCATGCATCTATCCATCCATCCATCTATAATCTATCTACCTGCCCATCCATCCATCTGTAATCCATCTACCTGCCCATCCATCCATCCATCCATCCATCACACATTCATCTGTTCACCCATCCATCCATCCATCTATTCATTTAAAAATATTCATTGAGGGTCCACTATGTGCCAGGCACAGTGCTAGGCAGTGTAGATACTGTAAGTGAAAAAAACAGACCATAATTCCACTATCAGAAACATGGTGGGGAGGCAGACAAAACAAGACAAATAGGTAGGCTATAGAGCATGTCAGGAGTAATGAGGGTCATAGAAAACCTAAAGCAGGGGCATGGGACATGGAATGTAAAGGGCAGCTGAAATTTTAACAAGTGTAGTTGGGAAAAGCTCCTCTGAAAAGGTGACATTCACACTGAAGATTTAAAAAAGATAGGAGAACCAGCCATGAAGATGCTCATGGGGGAGAGAATTCTTCACAGAAGGACCAGCCAGAGCAAGGCCCTGGGCTGGCTCTAGAAAAAGCCAGGGCAGCCAGGCTGGGTGAGTCGGAGAAGAGGGTTCATGTGAGGTCAGACAGGTACGGAGGAGCTAGGGCCACTGGAGGACTTAGGGTTTTCCTCTGGTTGAGATGAGAAGCTCTTAGAGGGTTGGAGCTATGGACTCCCATGGTCTGGCTTGGACTTTAACAGGGTCGCTCTGGCTGCTGTGTTCAGAATCGACAGAAGTGGGGAGCTAGATTCAGGTGGCCTGGTAGGGGGCCACCGCTGTGCTCCAGGTGGAAGATGCTGGCGTGTCACAAGGCGCACTGAGAGGCCATGTCCTGCACAGTCCTGGGGGCACCATTGCACAAATGCATGGCCCTGCTTGGGCCAGGGAGTTAGCGCTAGATGGGGGGAGAAGAGGGAAGACTCGGATCTGTTTGGAAGGTAAGGCCCACAGGCTCTCCAGCGAGGTCCCTTTCACACTGGAAACGGATCGCCCTTTGTTGTTTTCCCAATGGCTCCTCCCATAGAGCAGGTTGAGGGTGGAACTTGCGTTTGGATTCTCAAGAACCAGCAGAAAGGCACCAAGTGCCCCCGGCTCTGTTGTCAGTCATCAGTCTCCAAGAGCCCGAGGGAGACAGAGTGGAAAGTGAGCCCACATACATCTTTGGAGACAAGGTGCCTATTAATAGCACGTCGTGGTTAGTAAGTGGCATTGTAGGAATTTGTGAGTGTTTCCTGAAGGGAAAAACATTCTGTCTTTGATGAATTTTCTGTTTTACAGACATAATTACTCACAACGTCTTAAGAAATCAATTCCTCTAATAGCAAAAATAATCTATGTTTTGCCAACTGGAAACGCCACTTTTATTTAAGAAACACTCGACCGCCATTGATTGCACTTCTTGGCGCCAGGAGCGGGAATGCTGCACGTGTGCTCCGACTGTGTGACTCACCGAGGAAACATGAGGTTCTCACAGCAGCTGGGGGCATCGCAAGGTTTTAACTTTTGTTAACGAATGATTCTGGTTCAGAAATGGATGCCACAAATAAGCAGTAAAATACACAAGAACAATTGTCTTCCAAACTTCGAGGAATAGAAGTTTTCTATGGAGCATCACCCAATATTCCAGAATCCAAGAATTTTAACTCACAGGTAGACGTTAACTTCGCCCCATTCCTGACCCTGGTGTGGGACTCCCTTCAATGGCACCAGAGGACGGGCTTCTGGTCTCGCTCTCAGCCATCTGGCCAGGAGGGGGCTGACAACCACCCCGTTTCCTATTTGAACTCTGCTAGCTCTTGGAAAGTTCTGTTAATTAGAAATCTTCTCTTTAATTTCCCCGTTGGCTCTAGGTTGGCCTCCTAGAATTTTGAAGAATTTGTACAGTTCTTTTCTTTAAAGAGATGAAGATGGTTATCCAGTCACTACTAAAAATTCACTTTTCTGAGCCCATACTTTCACAGTTCCTGCAGCTGCTGCAGGAATCCGGCCGAGGTGCTTTCTTGGACTAAGGCACACCATCCCAAAGGTCCCTTGTCCCTAGGGGGCTCACCCCGTGCTCTCCCCTCCACGCTGGGTTCCAGATGCAATGAGCGTGGCCACATGCTGAGGGCCGCCCGCTCTTGCCTTGGGGTTTAGAGTGGGGTCACCTCGGGGGAAGAAGTCCTGCTTCTTCGAAAACAATGACGGAACTAACACTTGGCTCACCCCGCCTCAGATGTGCAGGCTCTGCTGGAAGAGAAAACCCAGCGTCCTGAGTCCACCAGGGTCTGGAAGAAATCTCTCCAGAGAGAATGACTTGATTTTAAAATTCTAACTGTCTTTGTCATTTTCCTGCCAGGCCTGACCTTTTGCAGATGTGCTTTTAATTAAGCAAGAGCCTTGCTTAGCCTCCTCCTACCCCCTTCGGCTTCCAGCCACTGCACCAAGTCCTCCCCGGCAGCTTCTTAACAGTGGGGCGTCTGGTGCCTTGCGGGGCTTCGGCAGGGGTCACTGCGCCCGCTTCCCTGTGCTTGTCGGGCTGCTCACCTGCGGCCTGAGGGAGCGACGGAGAGCAGAGTGTGCGGCCAGCGGCAGGTCACGGGAGGACCAGCTGTGTGCTGCACATAGTTGTGACCTGACCGAGGGCTGGCAGACTCCCTCCTGGGCGGAATCGAGGAGACACGCCTCTGGGTGGAGAGGGGTCAGCAGAGACGCTCGTGTCCCTGCTCCCAAGGACACAGCTGCAGAATGTTTTGGTCGTGGAGAACTGCTACCGTCCCAGAGTCAGAACTTGGAACGGGTGTCCCCTCTCCTAAGAGAAAAAAGAAAAAAAGAAAGATCAACAGGGACCCAGCACGAGGTGAGGGAAAGTGCACTTGAGCGACAAGCCTGCCGTGCTCACGAGTTCTTACAGGAGGAAGAGTGCTGAAGCCACTTAAAACCGATTGTCGAAATTGTGGCGGCAAGTGCTTCCTTGCCACACTGGGCTAGGTGACATTTCCCCATTAAAATAAAAATCCCAGCATTTTCTAAGGGGTATCAATTTAAGGATGTCTTTTAGTAAAATATCCAATTTGGGGAGACCTGACCCCTACTTTTCTCCAAAGGTAAATATTGAATCTGACAGTGTGTGAAAATCATTCACTTCAAGTTGTTACTGACAAACATATTCTGCGAGAAATTATCGTAAGACAGAGTTTGCGGTCCAGACACCAAAGCCGGGACTGATCACCACGTTAATCCCTAGCATAGGTACTTGCAAAATCAGGTGAGTTGCACGGATTTCCTTTGAATTAGGAAGGCTGGCGTCGTTCTAAGGAAGACACCAGGTGTAAGGGTTCAGCTGCCTGCTTGGTTCCAAAACCTTCTCTGTGCCTGGGACTTTGGGTGAAATCACCATCTCCTGTGCTGCTGGCTGGGCCGTTGGTTTAGAGTACACTCAGCAAATGGAAATGTGGACATGTTTGCTTCTGCGGGGTTAGCAATGAAATTCCCTTCACAGCTCACCTGCTTCCTCGCAGAAGGGTTGGCTCCCGCATTCATTCTATCGCAATGAGCACCTTGACACACAGCGCGTTCCCCAAATCACAGAATGTCAGACCAGCACGGCCCTAAGCACGTTTCTCCGATGATGAACCCAGGGCCCAGAGCATGGCATGAGTGGCTCAGGGCCCTCCAGCAAGTTGACGTCAGAGCCGGGCGGGGCCCCTGGGACTGACGGCCACACCCCTACCCTGCCCTCTGGCCTCCTCGGGACCCTCTGGGAGGAGGGAGCGCTGACCCGGGCGTTTGGAGGGGCACACCCTTCCTGGACTCGGGGTGGGAGAGGATAAGGGAGATTGCCAGGTTTCTGACCCACTTTGCAGTCCAGGAACTGCATCCCTTAGCTTTGTAGCCAATGCCAAGATGGGCCAGAAAAAGTCCCAGCCTGTTGTTGGGACACTTTACCGTGGAGGGCACCTTCACTCTCCCGACTCCCCTAATCCTGACATTGGCCCATGTGGATGGGACCTTCTCTCCGCACCTGCTGAAATGCTCCTTTGTCGATGGAATCTCTGTTCCCACCACGTCAAAGACTGTCCCTCTCCAAGGGCCCAGGAACGACAGCCCGCACAACCTATTTGATAGGATAATTTTTCCAGACTGAAATGCAGTCAGAGAGCAGTCACCCCATGAGTGATATCAGACCTGCAAGGCCTGGGTGCAATGGGAATTGGAATCCTAGCCCCTTGTTTTCCAGAATTCCTCAGATTACATGGAAGATCATCTTTTCCACAAAGCAGGTCATCACTGCTTGCTTCCCTTGGAGAGCTGCGTGCAAATAAATCAGTTCCAGATGCACATAAATAAATGAATGGATCTGGGAGCGTGTTGTCCAGCTTTGGCCACCTCCCCTGCTCCGGTGGGGACTCCTTTCTGCAGCCCCCCGTGGCTTCTCCCCGCCCCGTGTGGGCACCCAGTCGGTGTTCACAGAGGGCCCGTTGGTTCATCTCCACCAAGCAGGTAGGACAAAGACCTACGTGCATCATAAAATGGCATCATTTCAGACTTTCAAAGCGCTTTTCCACAGGAAAGACTGAAAAAGAACTTTTTGAACCTCCAGGAGAGAGAAAAAGAGAAAGAAATAGAGAAGTCAGGCCCAGAAAGACCGTTCGCAACAAGCAGCAGCCCGTCTGCGCCTGCGTGCACACGCGGTCGCTTCTGGCTGAGGGCTGCAGGAACAAAAGCTGAGTAAATGCCAGGTGCCCTCAGTCCTCCTAACCCTACAAAATACCAGCTGGAGAGAAAAACAAATGGGTAGCCCTGCCATCCGGGAGCTTCCCCAGGCGTCTGAATAATTTTGTAATTAGGTCACCCACCTGGTTATAGGATCATGGGTTTTTTTCCTCCCTAGCTAAGGCGATGTACGTATCAGAATGTCGCCTTAGTACCTGGGCTTCTTCAGAAACAAAGGTAAATATGAGGAGCAGAAACAGAAAAGGGGGTGCAGTGTTTGGTTAGGGCTGTTTGCTTCTGCCCACGGAAAGGTTGTGTAACCCGCAGCTGCGTTGGTCTGAGCAGAAACAACCGACCTGCGCAAGAACATGTTGGGATTTCTTTTTAACTGAATCGATTCCCTAGAAAAATGAAGTCCCCACAGCATTTTTTTTCTATGTTTAAGTTGTTACAAGAGAAATGGAGTGAAATAGAGTGAAATTGCCCCCCAGTGTCTGCGATCCCCCCTCCCTCATCGGGGTGTCTGCGATTCCTCCGCATCAGGCTCCTGACCCTCGCTCTCTCCTCTTTGATCACCATCGAGAGCTGTGCTGTCATTAGTCACCTCCCAGACAGACCCTCTGGATTTCGAATGTCAAAATCAGGGAATTCCCTGGAAAAAAAAAAAAAAGAAAGTGCAAAGTAAATTAAGCATAGCTCACATTTTCCGCAAGCCTCTGCTGATGCTAGGCTTTGGCCAGCTCTCCTTCCTAACCATGTGTGCTGCTCATGGAATAATAAACCAAAAGGTTTGTTCCAGGGTTATGTTACTGTTGGCTGATAGCATATCATTTCAAGGGGGGCCATTTTTCTCAGCTCAGCTCGAATCACTTTGGCAAGTTTAATCTGGCCTAACAGTTTTGCTATTTACTGCTGGAATTTCTGTATCTTAAGAGCACCCTGGGAATTTAGCTTAGTGGCTAAAAGATTGACTTATAGCTCCAAACCAGGTGGAAGTGGAGATGCACTGAAAATATACACAAGGATATATTGCAGAATTGTCTCTGCTCTGAGAGCATTCCCATGGGCACGGAATTAATTTCTGTTTTTTAAACTGTGCAAAAGTGACTGAATCTAGAGATTTAGAGCGTTCCTAACGCTGAAAGCGGCGGAGTGCAGGCTGGGGAGGGGTGGGGGCTGGGACGCACACAGACCTGGGCTCTGTGATTTACTAGCCCTGCGATCTTGGGTGTATCCCGTGAGCAATTCGAGCTTCCTTTTTTGTCATTTGCAAAAGAGGCCAATAAATCCTACCTCAGAGAGTGGTCCTGGGGATGGAGTGAGGCCATGCTCTGGGGATAGGTTATATTCCCAGGTCCCTGTCTCTTCCTCTGTTTAGAGAAATCTCCATCTCCTCCTCTGTCCACATCACTCTCGCTTTCTGTCCCTTTATAAAATAGGTTTTAAATGTCACAGAGCCCTGTCTTGGTAGATGGCACCATAGTGGGTAAAGCTTTTCCACAAATCTGTCTCATTCTATTCTTCCGAAAGTTTTAGGAAGAGATCATCATTAGTTCTGTTATCTAGATGAAGAGCCACGTCGTATAAGAATCTGCAAAGCAGGGATCTAATAATCATAAGATGACAATGATGACAATGACAGTGACAACAATGATGAGGTTGATGTCAACGGCAGCTATTAATAGCATCCATCGAGGGCTTCCTTGTGCCTGCCACTCTGTTATGTGGCCCAACATAGTCACCCATTTAATGCTCACACACCTTATTGGGTAGGACTCTCATGGCCCCATTCTGCAGCTGGGATCATTATGTTTCAGACATATCCAAGGTCACCAGCCAAGTGAGAAGCAGAACAGCATCGAGTCCAATTTCATATGACTCCAGTTTCCTATGAAACCACGGCCTATTTCTCTTCATCCTGTCTCAAGTGATATAATACATGACATTAGAGAAGAAAGATGTAGCAAGACCCTTAGGTTCTTCCCAGAACGCATTTCTTTTGCCTGCTTTTCCATTTTGGTCCATTGTTTTCCATTCTGGACCACTGAGGAGGTCCAGGTCGAAGACCCACCACCCCCGGAGTGCAACAGTGGCCAGGCTGGCTCCTGGTGCACAGCTCGCTCTTTCCACACCGCACCCCGCAGTCCAGCTTGGCTCCCGGCGCCTCGGCAGCGTCTCCTTACCTCCTTCTTACTGCAAAGCTGCATTTGGCCCCGGAGCCTCTGGGCCCCCACAGGTGAACGGAAGTAGCCAGCACGGGTTTGTTTCTTTGCTCAGGCCTCAGCCTAAGTGTGGCTTGGTCAAGAAAGCCCTCTCTGGGGGCTCAGGGACTGGGCCCACATGGCCACTGCTCTGTCTTCTTTCAAAAGGTCAATGCTCACACTAACATGAGTAAGCGCGGGTAACGTTCCAGGCCTCTGCTCCCAGCACGGGCCGGGCCCATGGTGACTGCAACGCTGGGAGCAGCATCCGTCCTGCTCACCAAGGCGGGCGGCGCTGGGCAGAGGACTGGGCACGTGGCTGGTGTTTCCTAGAGGGCAACTGGGTGGTCACTGGTTCAAAATCATTTTCGGAACTTGGAGGTCTCCCTGCAGGACATCCATAGGCTCCCTGGTATCAAGTTTTACGCTGGAAACTAAAGGAAATATTGGCTCGAAACTCAGCCTAAGCCCCCACGGTCATACAGGCTGGTGGAGGAGACAGACATTATTAGAAAGGGCTTCAGGTCTGGGCTTCTGTGTGCCCTGCAGAGTGGGAGGCCGTCATCTCCGGCTAGGGGGTCTTTCCACCACCATTCCTCACGCAGCAGCCACACCCACTGCATTCTTCCTAAATGTTCTGGGTAAGTTTGTTGAACACTAGCTCTGAGTCGGGCACCAGGCCAGCATTTTCATGTAGTTCCACGCTCAATTCATATAATAGCCCTATTTTAGAGAAAAGAAGTCGTGGCTTGGAGATCTGACGCCACTTGTCCAAGGTCAAACAGAGAGTGAGCAGGGAGGGTCTGTGCGATGCCTCAGTTGCAGAGAACAGAGTGACTCTGGCCAGTTTAGAAATGGATTTACTTCCATTATTAAATGGATAACAGAATCACGGGGTTGTTGAAGAACATGACCGTAGGTGAGTTTCCAAGAACAACCGCAATGATGCCACAAAAGTGGGCTGTTAAGGAAGCTGCCCACGAGTGGGGACCCCATGGTTTCATGCTGCCCCCAGAATGGTCTCTCTCTGTCCCCACGAAACTCAGTTCTGAATGCAGGTCTTGAACGGTGTTTCTGATGGGCACAGACTAAATCACACCCAGAATCCTGGTTGGAAGGGACTCTGGGAAATACGGTTTTTAGCTTTCTAGTCTCTGAGAGCAAAAAGGCACATTAAGTAAAATTGGAAGACAGAAGTATTGAGCAAGACAAGTCAGAGTTAGCATCAAATACCAAAGTCCAAAGTCCAACATTAGATGGTGATTTTGTGTGTGTCTTGTGTGTGTGTGTGTATGTCTGTGTGTGCGTGGGGGAGAGGGTGTGTGTGACCGTGTGTGTGCACTCTCTCTACCCTCCTTCCACACGGAGAGACAGGTCCACCTTCGCTCCCTTCTGGCACATGCCCCCAATTTCACCTTGTCTAAAGGTCTTTTTAGCCTGTGGGTAACACCACTAACTGCCTATCCCAAACACATTCTCCCTTCCTCAGTTCAGACACCCAATATGCACTCTTCCCTTTTTCCTTATCAACAAAAGCTCAGTTTATCTCAGAATGAGCCCGGGATCTCTTGCAGCTCAGGACAGACTTGCAAAACAGTTCTGGCCAAGAAGATCTAAGCAGAAGTTCAATAGGAAAGCTATTGCCTTCCCGCTGAATCAGGACAGGTAGCTGGCGTCTCCTACCTGGAATGCGATCATGTTGCCTAGAGGTGGAGCACCCACCCAGTGAGCATGTGATCAAAGCCACATACGAAGAGTCAGAGCAGGAAGGAGGCCATTTCTCTGTCAGCACACTAAGGATGCCTTGTCAGCCTTCAACTGCCCATAAGGACTTGGGCAAGACAAATACGGCCCTATTTAGAAAAACTCATGTTTGTCCAGTTTTCTGGGTTTCTTTTGAGATATTGATGGACCCTAAAGGGTCTTACCTGGACTCCTTCCTGCATGCCTGGCTCCACAGCCTGGTGGGATTTTAGGCCCAGGAGGAGCTGGAGGTTACTTGGCCTTAGTCGTAGATTGCCTTGCAGTTTATTAACGTTTGATGGGTATGTGTCTAGTCCACACGGTCAGGGTTTACGCTCCCTGGGGATGACAGTTGTATGTATATTAAAATGTTTACATGAAAACGTTAAGCAAAACCTTGCTAAGTGAGCGAATTCACAGATCCTTTGACAATGTTTCTGGAATACTTATGTTTGAAAGTACATGGGTTGTATTAAAATTTGGGGGAGCATAGAAATAAAAAGAAAAAATCCTACGGAAAAGTGAAATTCTTTTATTCCTTCGTAGATTTATTCAGTGAAACTTGGTTTATCCACTGCTGCATAACAAACTGCCTCTCAGTGCAGGGATTCAAACAACCAGCCTTTCATTTGATCTTGATTTTGTGGGGCAAGAATCCAAGCTGGGTGGTTCTGCTGCTCCATTCGGGTTGGCTGGGCTGGGCTGGGAGCTTCGCCCACAAGTCTGGCCCCGGCGCTCCTCCCCGCAGCCCTTCCTCCTCACTGGGGTGTGGGCTTCCGCCTGGCAATGCGCTACCAGCAACATTGGGCTCCTGAAATAGCACCTGGCTTCCAAGCAGGAGATTTGAAAGTGGCAAAAGCTCAGGCAGCAGACTGTTTGGGCTCAGCTGTGGAAGTGACACAGTGTCATTCCTGCCACCTTCTAGGGTCAAAAAAGGTTACAGGGCCTGCCCGAATTCAAGGGAGCTGGAAATAGACTCTACTCCTACAGGAGGAGTAGCAAGGTCACGTTACGAAAGAGCATGTGGATGGCAGACGGGGCCGTCGTCATCTTCGGAGACAATCTACCGTGCTTTCCCCTCTCTACCCGTCAAGATTCCGCTACACGGTGCTTTACTTAGCAGTGTTTACACGGGAGCAGGAATGAACGTTTCCAGGATCCCTACTGTGTGCTGAGTGCCGGGCTGACGACTTTCATACGGAATTTCTCCTCTGCTGTGACCTAGATTTTCTCTAGACCTAATCTTCGGGTTCATATGAACTGTCTGCTGATGGAAAGTGATCGGTCGGTCCATAAAGTGGGACATGTGACAATTCTGTGACAGGTGGAACCTCTCTAGCTTCCTGCCACAGGCGAGAGTAACCCCAACCTTTTTCTCTCTATCCCTGGGGATCGTGGGACACCTACTTGTGTTCCTAAAAGAGCTCACCTCATACTCTCATTCATTTGGCTTCCTGGGGGAGGAAGGCTTACCTCTTTAGAGATTCTTTTATTATTCAAAAGAAATCACTTTGATGCCTCTGGGTATCCAGTTAAAACTTGCACAGACAGAAGATGTTGGGGGGCAGCTCCCCGGCACCCCCCTTCTGTTCAGTAGTGAAACACCCGCCTGGCGCTATTCAGAAACTACAAACTAAGACGGCAGCCCCGCGACGTCTGAACAGAACTGATGACAGACACACCCAGAGGCTTACGGGGTGTTTGTGGTGAACAACGGCCCCTGCGGGACCTTCCTGTTTTATCCCTTTTGAAACTCTTGACTGCAATTCAAGAGCAAAGAACAAAACAAAAAGCTGTCTGGGCACCGCAGAGCAACTCTGCTGCAGTAAAACAGCAGATGCAGGAATATTTCATCCACCCAGAGTTAACCTGCAGTCAGAGCAAAGTTGTGTTATCAGGGGAGTCCCTGTCTCCAGAGTCAAAGGGGAAAGTTCTGGAACCTTCTAGTATCTCAGTAAGACTTCGGGGAGGTTATAGAACAGTCAGGAGCAACCTGTGATTTCCAATAGGGGCAACTTGCTGAGAAACACCCTTTGAATATTGGAGATGCTTTAGGAGTAATCTAGACAGTTGAAACCTTTATTAGTCAAATGAGGAAACCAAGGCCCAAGGAGGGGCGGCCACTTGGCCAGGGTCTGCGCTACGCCGTGTGGGTAGAGCAGCCCCTAATCTCCAGCCACGACCTCTTTCCAGACACAGCCCTCCCCACCTTGGCTTTTCTGCCTGACTCACCTTCACAAAGTGGCCTGACCTGCCGAGGCAGAAGCTGCTTGTGGAGGCTGCGGGCACAGGGAGGGGGAGAGAAGGGACAGGTCGGGGATTCTGAAGGGTCTTTATGTAACCTGGAGCTGGAATATGGGGGGGGTCTCTAACACCTCCCACCTCGGACTACACAGCGGAGGAGGGAAAGAAGCCACTCTCCAGCAACACGAGAAGGCCTGCAGCAGCCAGCATTCAGGGACACAGACGTCCCTGTCCTGGCAATCTGATCTCTAGCAAACTTACAGAGAAGCTGGAGTCACCAGGACGAGGAAGTGAGTGGAAAACAGTGCCGGGAAGACAAAGGAGAAGCGAACAGAGACTGGTCCTTAGTCACAATTATTGCTGAAAAGATCATTGTTTATTTGAAACCACCTCACAGTTTACATGCAGGGTGGGGCAGTTCTGATGAATTTGTACCTGTGAGTATTGACACAATGTACACTGAGAGCAGAATTCCCCTTAGCCTTGTCTTTGTTTGGACTGTGGGTTAGCAGAAGACAAAGGAAACAAAAGAGAGCTCCCTCCTCCCTGTTAGAAATGGGAGGACCTTCGAGTCAAGGCAGGCTGGGAGGGAGAGGGGAGTGGGGAAGAAAGAACCAGAAGGGGAACCCAAGACGAAGCTCAGAGCGTGAGCCTTGGGCTTGGCCAAAGGGCTTTTTAATTCATGGAAGGTCCAACAATTTTTTAGACGCCAGGAATCCAGGGAAATGATCCCTGGGAGGGAGGAGGGTTAGAAAGGAAAGAGGTGGAACCTCACTATGGCTAACCCCGGGGAGAGGGAGAGGGGTCTGTGGGACAGACGTGCACCTGGATGGACTCGAGGTTAAGCCTCTGGTTGCCGCCCGCCACGCGCGCGGCGCTCACTGGCCGAGGAAGGCGTGTCCGTCAACGTCGTCTTCATCCGAGGCCGCAGGCCCCAGCTGCTGTGTTCTTACTGCTTGTAGACAGGCCTGGCGTATTTGGTAAGGAGAGTTCAAGGACTTGCTACCAGTTTCTCGGTGGCTGTCCTTCCAGAGTGGGACCTTAACCTGAACAAGCTGTGGCTGCATGGATACGCCTTGTACCAGGAAGCAGGATTTCTGTACTAACTGTTCTGAGCAGAGCCGGGTCTGCACTAACTTCTCCCAACTCGCCCCCGCCCCCGCCTTCTCCATGATATAAATTTGCTGCAAATAGTTTCTGGAATTCCACCATCTTTGGCAGTCCTCCATGCCCGCGAGGGATGGTTTTGCTTGCTAGTGAGAGAACGCACGCCTAAGAGTGGCCTAAAGCAGGCGGGCTCGGCCCATTGCACAGAGGGGAGGCGGCAGGCCAGGGCGCGGGCTGGGGTTCAGCAGTGCCCACGGACGTGCCCTTGTTCCAGCGTGCAGCGCGCTGCTCCGTCGTACCAGTCTCAGGACGCTGCCCCAGACAGAGCCCGCCGCCAAGTCCACGCGTGAGGCAGAGGGCGGGGGCGGGGGAGGCAGTTACACCAGCAATGCTTGTTCCTGTCATCAGGAAAGCAAAGCTTTTTCCAGAAGCAAATCCCCAGGCTCCGGCAGTCTTCTTTACGCCTCAGTGGCAGTTAGTGCTCACCCAGGACTCCGTAAAATCGGTTCCCTACCTTTCTTAGCCTTCCGTGCAGTTAGGTGGAGACCGTGTGACAAGTTCTTTCCAATAGACAGTGAGCAAAAGCGCCACATGGCACTTTACAGCTGTGCAGTGAAAAGCCTGAAAGATCCTCCATCTTCCTCGTCCATGTGGTGGCAACCACAGGAACCAAATTTTCCAGATGGAGCAGCTACAAAACGGTAAAGCCCTCATCAGCCTGGGTCCCTGAGTGACTGCGTGGACGAGAGATCCCTCAGACCACACTGGGCATGCGACGTCAGTGAGAGATAAACCTTGTTCCGTTAAGCTACTGGTATTTCAAGATACTCTGTTCCCACGGCGCAGCCCAGCCTGCACCGGGTACTCGTCTCACCGTCCGAAACCACAGCACGTGCTGCCCCGGCTCAATGGAGCCTGGGACAGTGGGCGCCGGGCTCTTCGGTCTCCACTGGAGTCGGGCAAGAGAGTGAGCCGGGGATGAATGTCAGGTGTGCCCAACCCCGGAGCCAGCCCCATCCCAGGGCACTGTCTCCCCATGGCTAAGATCAGAAGGCAGCACACATACCCGTGCTCACACACGTGCACACACATACACACACACACACCTCCACACACACATGCTCACACACACGCTCACTCTCACACACATGCACACACATACACACACACACACATGCTCACCCACATACTCATACACACGCTCACACACACGTACACACGCTCACACACATACACACACTCACACACACGCACACTCTCACACACGTGCACACATACGCAGACACACACATACAAGCACACTCACACACGCGCGCACACACACACACACAGGCAACAACACACTCTCCAAACCATGGAGTGAGTTTCAGAGGAAAAGCGTTATTTTCCTTTGTCACCCTCCACTTGCTTTCCGGTTTGGGAAAAAGCCACAGCTGCTCCGCTTTGCGGATTTCCAGCCTGTTGTCCGAACGGAAAGATCTGTGCTATTAGAACAAGGCAGGCGCACGCAGCGGGGTGGGCGCCAAAGGTGGAAACTATAATCACGGGTTTGGAAACAAAGCCCCGAGTGCGGCGAGAGGGTAGCGATGGTGACGAAACGGCGGCTGCGCGGTGAGGCGTGAAGTCGGATGCGGACGTTTGCCTGAGAGCACGAGGAGGAGAGATGGCAGGGCCGCGAATCCGAATCCGTGCGGTTAGTGCGTAAGAGCGCATGGGGGCAGCGCCGGGATTTCGGCGAGATCGCGCACTCACAGGGCGGGGGAGTGGGAAGCCGCTGCAGCGCGGCCGCCCGGCCAGCAGGGGGGGCGGCGGGCAGGGGGCGTTCCGCGGGCAGGGTCCCAGGAACGCTGGCTAGGTGGTGAGGGACGTGCCACGAACCTTCCTACCTGGCGGGCCTGCGTGGGGGCTGCCGCAAAGGCAGGAACGGGGAAGAAAGGCCGTGTCTTCAGTGGAGCTTGGCCGTGAAACCAAACCAAGAAAGGGCTGTTGGGAGATTGCGCAAAGCACCGTGGTCCCCAAAGATACAGCACCCCCCTGCACAGAGATTTTGGCCCCCAAACCCCTCGTCCTGTGGTGAGGTGCCTTGTACCCTCCAAAGATGCTGGCTGCGTGCAGAGAAGGGCCCTGGCCAAGGGAAATGTGAAAAGACAGGTCCAAGAGGACACACCCTTGTCCTCTGGCAACGGCCCCATCCTTGGGGGACCAAAGGACAAAGTTACAGAAGCAGCCCCAGGCCCAGCCAGCAGCCTTTGCTCAGGTCTGCCGAGCTTGACTCAGGGAGGAAGAGGTGGCAAGAGCCTGCTGTGTCTGCCGTCCTCCTCCTCCACCCGGCGCCGCCGTACCTGGCCCCACTGGCCTGTGGTCCTGAGTCCCCATGTGGTGCCACCACGTGGAGCCCGGGCAGCGAAAGGGGGAGACGCAGATGCCTTGTCACCCGGCTGGTGGGCTGGCAAAAAGGGAAAGCGATTTTGGGGCCAGAGCTCACTCAAGGGCCTCAACGCTGGAGCACAAAAAATCCCTTTCTGTCTGGTAATCCTCCCCGCCACCACCCACATTGTGCCCTGAAAACTCACATTTCAGGAAAAGCCACTTTGAGGCAATATTGGGGAGGGACGGGAGTTGGCTGAAATATGAGCAGGGGTCGCAGTCAGGTTTGCAGGATTTGCAGCGTCACGGGGGAGGGGACCGCACGGGAAGGGCACACTTTCCTCCGGGGGTGGCTTTGCCGCTGGAGGCAGCCCCTGGCCTGGCTGCTGGTCGCTCAGGCTCCATCAGTAATCTAACACATAATAATGGGGCTCTTTCAAACTGCCTTATCAGCCTTATGTTTATTGTGCAAAATTCTTTTTCACAAACCTTGGCCACACAACTCTGCATCGCGCTGACCCGCCCCACCTCTGACTTGAGGGCACCCAGCGAGGAGACTGCGCTGTGATGGACGCAAGATGCCGCTGAGAGGGGGCGCCCTCCTCAAGGCACGCTGCCTCTGGGGAGTGGGAGGCTGTGCTGGCTGCGTCTGCCCAGACGAAAGCATTCATCGCCACCCCACGCTGGGCCGCCTCTGCCAGACGTGCTGATCTGCCTTACACATCATCCATCTGCTGAGCTCTGGGCAGCCCCCGTCACTCCCGAGCGCAGGGCTTCGTGCCCCAAGTGAGCAAGAGCAGGCGTGGAGGTGAGCCCGCTACGTCACCGAACACACCACTGCCACGCTTCCAGTCTCCTGGTTATGCGCCCTGGTGCTTGGCGAAGAAAACCCTCGTAGGTTTCAGAACTTTTAACAACAACAACAACATGATGAAAAAGTTGTTAACAGAAAATTGAGCTCCGAGTGTGGGCCCAGGCAGCCAAGAGCGTCAGCCCACTCGATGAGGTCCTGTGGGCAGATGCCGCGTGGTTTGGAAATCAGTCTCGCTTTCCAGGAAGGGAAACCCTTTCCAGGGTTTCTGGCACCTTCTGAATCCGCCAGGAGGCCCCACCCTGGCCAGGCAGGCCGCAACTGTCACACCTTGCAGGGTGTTGGGAGTGCCAGCGAGACTGGCAGCACCAGGGGGACAGAGGTCATTGTCCAGCCGCCAAAATATCTGAGCTCGAGGTCGCCAGCCCTGCCCCTCCAAGCACAAGTTCACACAAGCGACACCGTTCTTCCCATGCGCAGGGAGGGAGCCAGGCAGAGAGGGAGTGCATGTGAGAAACACTGTTTTAATTTTTTTCTAATAAAGATGCAAACTTCTCTTGGAAATTATCAGATCGAATTAATCATTAACATAGAATGAACTTTTAGTTATTTTCCCCTAAAACCACTGAACATTGACATAAAGAGTAGATTAGTAATAAGGAAAATAAAGCCATGTTGTCTGCTCTATGTACAAGTTATGGTATGAGTTGAATGTTTTACATCACTGCCCTTGCTTTGGTTGGTGGCCCTTTCTCCAGGGCCTGACCAACCTCTGACCAATATTCCTGATGGCCTGTGATAGCAAACGCCAATGGAAATTTAAAGGATGGTGAATTAGTATCTGTTGTCTAGTTCTCAGCAGCTGGGAGAAAGCATTTTATCCCAGAAAATGGGGAGCAGGTGTCACCTCTAGAGAAACACCAGGGAAAGGACGCTGTGACTACCTGCTCCCGGCCCCCGAGGTCTTTCAGGGTCTGCCAGGATGGGGGAGTGGTGACGTGTATCCCCGGGACTGCACAACTTAGCCTGTGAAACAAGTTATTTAGAATCGAGCATTTGCATTTTGGAAGATGCCTGCCAAACACAGCTGTTTTCTCTTTTATGCAATTAAGATTGAGGCGTCCTTATCGCTAAAAATGGGCACCAGAATGGATGCTACTTGAAGCCCCTCCTACGATTGTAAAAAGACAGCACCAGCAAGGAGAGGCACCGACCTTCCTCCTGAGCGGAATCATTGGCCCGAAGTCCTGCGGGATCACAAAGGCCCAAGTTATAGGGAAACGGGATAAGATGCAATGGTCTCCGAACTGCGAACAGACTTTTCTAGCCTCTCTATGGAGGCGTAATTGAAGGCAGCTTCGTGGGATCCAGCATGTGTTCATGCATTCGTTTATTCATTCAAATGCAACGCTCACTGAGCTACTACTACATGCAGAGCCTCGTTGGGATCTGTGCTGAGCTTGGACGGCAAACTGCTCTTCACATTCCAGGATCTCCCGTCAAAATCTGGAAGCCCTCGGAAACACTAATATTACAAATGTTGTAATTATGGTGGGGTTATCTTCCTTTTGCAAAAGTGTTGGGCTGATGGTATCAGTGTGCCTCCTGTCTAGGTGGCTGCATCTCAAACCTCTACGTTCCTTTTTTAAGATATGAGAACAGGTGTGGTTTGTGCAGCATCAGCATCCGCTGGCGATGAGTCCTCCCCTTGGGACGGGGGTAGGCCAGGGTGGGAACGTGGCCTCGGGAGCAGCCTTCCCTGCAGAGCAGCTCTCTCCAGCCACCACGGCCAACCCACAGCCAGGGACGCGGAGAGTGCACCCCTAAGCCTCCTCTCTTTGTCCTGAAGAACTTGCAGCGTGCAAATGGTGCCCAGGTGGGGAGCTTCCAAGAGGAAACGTATACCCACTCCCTGTGCACTTTTTTTTAAACTAGACCTTCTATTTTGAGATAATAGGAGAGTCCCACGCAGTTGTAAGAAATACTATAGAGAGAGCCCACACACCCACGTTCCCCCGG
Source organism: Propithecus coquereli (assembly GCF_000956105.1). NCBI lineage: Eukaryota > Metazoa > Chordata > Mammalia > Primates > Indriidae > Propithecus > Propithecus coquereli. Next base: position 2,659,763 of record NW_012148563.1, on the reverse strand, counting down.
TGGTATCATCTTGCATAGCTGTCTTACAATGTCACCATCAGGCAATGTCCCCGTGCAATTTGTCTGGAGAAATGACGAACTTTCCTGGGGGGTGTGTCCTGCCATACTCCTTTGGTTGCTATTGGCGTGCCCCCTTCTGTTCCTGGGTTCTCTGCCAAGCTCAGACCTTTACTTCCCTTCCATTTCCCTGGTTTTCCACTATTGGTCCATTTTGGAAACTGTAATGCTCGGGCACCACGGAAACGTTCAGCCAGGGAGCCAGAAAACCCGCGGTTGTCTCACACATCTAATGCGAGACACAGCCCCGAAAGTTCACTGGCCTGTGCGGGTCATAGCTTGCATTTGAGTAATGAACAATCTCATGCCTAATTTCAAAGCCTGAGCCCACATTGCAGTAAAGATGAGGTAAAGTTTTTCCAGTTGTTTTTCCCCCGTGATAAAGTGGCAGGTAAGCAGAAGAGAGTGAAGCTGATGGTGTCACCTTTGACATCTTGGGGCTGTCCTAGGAAAAGCCAAGTAACATTGCCCTGAGCTCTCTGTTCAGTTTGGTGCTTGGAGAATGTTTTTCAGTCTGTGACTGTGCTGAGAACGGATAGGGTGACGATTTTATGTCATATGTGTACTCTCTAGAAGGACGCCTTGTGCTGCACCGTGATGCTAGCCGGCAGATAGAACTGGGCTGCTTCCCATGTGTTCTGGAATCTCTTCCCCCAGCTGCAAGTGTTTCATAACATGTATTGGCCTCTGGGGAATAAACACCCGCTAGAGTTGGCAGCATCTCCTCTGAGAGAAACGTCCACCCCCGCAGAGTAATCCCACTGCAGCGACAGGCCAGCATATGCTCTGGGGGGTGCAGGAGACATTTGTTGCCCGAGCCACGTTGAGGCCCAGTGGTGTGGATACACTGATCTGGCCCGAGTGGGAGCGTGCCTGCCGGATGGGAGGAGGAGTGCTGGGCATCAAAGCGACCTGCACGTGGCTGTCAAAATGCAGGCTTCCTTCTGTTGCTTAAGAGCAGAGCAGGTTTCTTCTACCATACCCTGCATTGCAAATCCACTGTTGATGTGGTTGGAAGATAAAGTGCATGAAAGGAAGACAGTGACTCTGAACTCTCAATCTGCTGTTACAAATGGTGTCACGCTGGCCTACGAGCACTCTGGGACCACTGGAGCTGCGAGAGCTCAGGGCGGGAGAACGATGCTAACATCTATTCTTCGTTTTTTAGGAAGCCACCTCAGCAATTATGGTGTCCACCTGATTGACCATAGTGAAGTGTCCTTTCCCACTAACTTCTATGATCAGAACCAGAGCCCAGACACTTCCGGGATAACCCAGCCGACCACCTCCTGCTCCCTCTTGGTGTTGGAAAATGGTGCAATGACAACAAAAGTTTAGTGCCTAAGACCGTGCAAAGACTGTTAACACAATAATTTGATTAGGTTTTTGGCTTTTGGTTAATGGGAGACAGTATGAAGAATGAATAAAAGGCATTACTATTCCGGTTAAAAAAATATAGAATAAAAATGACTATCACATTGAATGGAAATATTTCTTTAAGAGTATCCTGTATAGTACATTGAACCCTTGGCCAGAGAGAATCTTTTAAAGCTTTTGAGTACCTGTTTAAAAGGCCCGGATATCGAGCAAAGCTGGAGGCCTGCAAACTCAGATGACAAACAGAAAGAGTGTCCGGGACTGTCCCACGAGCGGGTCTCCAGGTCTCCGCTGGCCGACCCTCCCATCATCCCCATGTAACCAGCCAGGCAGAATTCCTTAGTCAGTAATGTTTGTGAGCAAAAAAGGAACTGCTTCTTTATCTTAATATTGGGTAAAAGAAAAATATGCTAATGACCCAAGAGAGAATTTTAAAGAGAAGAATATATTCATGTCAAATACTTTTATTTTTCTGTGTTCCCTTCTAGTCATTGCTCAGAAGTATTTATAATTTTATAGTTTAGTAATGAAATAATGCACTATTTCTCACCATCTTTGTTCCATCTTTATTTTAAGTTATTACTTTTAGGATAAAAACTGGGACTTATCGCTAAATTATTAAGTATGAGCTTATTGCTAAATTATTTCAGCTCTCAGAAAGGGACTTATACCAGAATGGGCGTTATCAGTGGAACAACATTGTCATCCTCACTAAGGAATTAAGTATTTTTTAAGTCCTATTTTAAAATGGTAAAAGTTTATCCATAATTTTTTTAAAAATTTGCATTTTAAAATTATTAAATGGACAGAATACTTTTCGAAATTTGTTAGGTAATTGCAGATCCTTTTGTACACATTATTTGATCAAATATTTTACCTATTTGCCTACCGAGATTTTGATATCTTTCTTACCAATTGGAATGAGTATTTATATTCATAGCAGCTTCATCGTGGTGTTGGAATGCTTCGCCCAGTCCCTTATTTTTTTCTCATTTTTAAAAATTTTAGTTATACAATGTTGATGTAGTTCAATCTGTTGGACATTTCACTGTAATCCCATCTTTCACGTCATTCTTCAGAAAGGCCTTGGGTGGTCCCGGTGACCCTCCCCCATGGCCCTCCCACTGTCTTCCTCGTTACTTCTTTGCTGGACCTGCTGGCCTGAGCCCCTTCCTCATACTTTGCTCAGGGCTGTCCAAATTAGCAAATAAAATGATAAGATAGTGAGTTGTATTTGGATATCAGATAAATAACAAATAATTTTTTAGAACAATCATGTCCAATGCAATATGTGGGACATACACTAAAAAAAAAAAATACATCGCTTATTTGAAATTCAAATTTATCTGGGTATCCTGTATTTTATCCGGCAACCCTACCGTGGGGTCCCATCTTGCCTTGTGCTGAGTCTCTCTGGGGGCGGGTTAATTTCCAGTCCGCAGGGGGTTGAGCTGCTTGCCCAAGGTACCGTGGCAAGTGTCCCTCTCTTGCTCTCGGGTCTGTGTCTACCAGGCGCTGTCACGGGGAGGGGCTCTCACGGATGCAATCTTTAGTTTCCGCACCTGTGTTAGTTGGCTCCGGCTGCCATAACAAAGTACCATATCCTGGCAGCTTAAACAACAGACATTTATTTTCTCCATAACTCTGGAGGCTGGAAGTCTGCGAGCACGGTCTCAGCGAGGCTGGTTTCTCCCGAGGCCTCTGTCCTGGTGTGTAGGTGGCTGTCTTCCCCACGTATCTTTACACCATCTTCTCTCTCCACCTGTGTCCAAATCTCCTCTTCTAAGAGAACCCACCTCAGTGACCTAACTGAGCCTTAATTACCTCTTTAAAGGCCCTGTCTCTAAGTGTAGTCGCATCAGCGACACTGGGTGTTAGGACCTCGACACACGAATTTTGGGGGACACTCTTCAGTCCATGGCAGCATCTTCCACTCCGACCGTTGTCTGTTCGGTGCGCTCAGCTTCCGTCTTGCTCTCTCCCCTGACAGCACCGTGTGTCTGTGGTCTGTGGTCTGTGGTGCCCACTTTCCCTCTAGGATGGGAGCTGCACGCGGGCCCCTGGTGGTTCTTAGGACATCCTGACTTCACCAAGACCTTCTTTCCAGGGCTTAACTCCAGTTCTCCTTGGTGGAGCCTCCACGGGTGGGGCTCTGTCCACTGTGGACAGATGACCCATCCCTGGTCAACAGCACTCTGGACTTCCAAATTGGACCAGCGCCTGGAAACTTCTGCTGTACTGCCTGGCCCGCCTGATCTAGATGGCTGTCTCAACCGCCCTGGAAACTGTCCCTCTGCCTTGTGGTTACTGGGCCTTAGACAGCTGGGTGTCCCCGCCTAGGCGCTCCCCCGTGCACAGGCCGTTCCCCCCACTGTGGCTGACGTCTCCACCTCCACCTCTTCCCCCTCAGGCCCCTTTTTCCTGGAACCAGCAGGCGTCCCACCCAGGTCCACCCAAGTCATGACACTGGTCAGCTCGCTGCAGGCTTTTCTATTTTTGGTTTTAAAAATAGTTTATAATCTACTCCACCCGGAATTCATTGCATCATGACTGTGGTATGGTTTTAGCCCATTGCAATATGCTTCTGGACTTTACAAGTCATTATAAGGACATATACCATTTATTAAATATCTGTTTTCCTTCTCCGTTGTTTTCCTGATGCTTGTTCAATAACACACAAAATTCCCTACTGCATAGTCTATGCTGTAAAGATGTGACAGCCACCAGCCACCTGGCTAATAAACACTTGAAACGTGAATAGTCCAAATTTCAAACCCTTAGTAGAAAAAAAGAACATAAGTTATGTTCTTAATCATTTTTTGATGGATCACATGTTAAATGCCATTTTGATATATTGGGTTAAATCAAATATATTATTGAAATTAGTTTTACCAATTTCTTTTTACTGTTGTTTAATGCAGCTACTAGAAAACATAAAATTCCACGTGTCTGTCTGTATTTCTATATATGACTCACCTTTAACTCAGGGCTCATATATGTATTCCTTTAATATCTCTCTCAGATTTTAAACCAATATGCTAATGTGTTAATTAATGTTCTTCTTAAAATATTTTTTACTGTCTGCTGGGACCATAAACATCTTCTCTGTTGCTCTTATTTTTCAGGCAGTCTTTTTGGAAGTCTAAGCCAATTGTTCCTTCAGATAAATTTCAAAATTATTTTTGCCAAAGTCATAAAAATCATGTTTGGATTATTCATCCGTACATCTAGAAATATTTTTCTCCCCTCAAATTGATGTCTTTTATGACTTCCTATAAAACTTGGAGGTTTCATTTTGCCTATTTTCTCAAAATCACTTCTATTTTTGATGCTATTGTGAATAGCATCTATGTTCAGATGCTATTGGTTTTTACATATTTGTCTTTTAAAGTCACTCAAGATGTTTCTAAATAATTGTATATTTTTAACTGGTATTATCTGTGAAGAGTATTTCTCTCCTTTTAGTATATGCATTTGTTTTATTCTGTTTCCTCTGTTATTATAATGTTACAATGACCAAGACTCCCAAACCTTCATAAATAATAATGGTGGTAGTGGGCATTGTTCCTGAAAATAATTTGCTAATATTACTTTTTAGAATATTTACCCTTTTAAACTTGGCAATGCTTTTTCTTGGCTTTGATTGCCTTCAAGGACACCCATTAGAGAAGCATTTTCCCTTTCCAAGTAAAATAAGCAGTCTAGAAAACAGAATTTCCGCTGGCTTTCTGCAACCCACCCACTAGAAAAATAAAACCTTTTTTGGGGGGGGACATATTTTCATAGGGTATCATGCAAGATTATAGACAATCCCTGATGCTTTGCAAAAAATGTCAGTGGATAGAGGAACAGTTATGTCTTTTTTTTCCCTGAGATGGAGTTCAAGAAACATGTTAGGGTTAGGCTTTGTGTGAGGGTTAGATTTGGAGGGAGAGTTAAGATTAAGAAAACCTGGTTTCAATGCATTCATGTATTGAATTTCAACTTTAAAACTCTCTAAAATCCCATGTAACAAATTTTTTAAGTTACTAAATCCTCAAAACATCACTTAGGGGTATCTTATGCTTTCCCTCAAGAGGTAAACAAAGAAGTTACTCACTGCATCTTGGAGAAAATGGCAGCCTTGGAATTTTTATAGGATAAACTGTAGGAGCAAGCAGATGCTTTTAGCTCTTATACGAAGACAAAAGATGGAAATATTATTGAGTTTGCCATTAGGCAAGACAGCTGTGACTGCCGGGTCCTCGAGACAGAGGGGCATGCTGCAAGTGCAAGGGTGGAGGTAGCTGGATACTGTCGATTCCTGGTCCTTGGGAAAGTGTGTTTTGGTTGTGTTTGGAGCCAGATCAGACAAAACTGGGTTGGGGGAGACATCTTCTCCATTCTTCAAAGCTTTGTCTGATGACGGCCCAGTCTGGAATCTTTGGCTTAGTCTGATATTTCTGGGCTATGAAAATTCTGGATACATCTCCATCTCGAGAGGCCTGCTCAGCATGCTTGTCCCAGAGATTGTACGCTTTGAATCTGACAGCGTTTTCAAAGCGCACCTTCTCTTAAGGGAACATGCCGGGATGCGTCCCATTCAATAAAATAGAGCCTAGGGATTTGTATGTTGGAAGGGGTATCCTGGGAGAGCCAGATTCTAGGAGATTCTTCTTTTCCCAACTCTCCAAATCATTCCTGCTGTTCTTTAAACTTCCCCAAGGTCCGCCCCGGTGGAGCTCCTGTCTCGCAGTGTAGCGCCAGCAGGGTGGGGCCGTGATACAGCCCCCCGGACTGGTGGACTCATGCGTGGGAGCTCTCTGGGGATGGGGACTTGGGCGTTGGATGTTTCAGTTGCGCCTTTGGGGAAGCAAATGCTGAGATTGAGCTGGAAGAGCTAATGGTTTGTTGGAGAAGACAGCTGTGACAGGAGAAGGCAGGGAGGAGGCTTGGCCCACAGGAGCCATCACTCCGTGTCGGACTTGACAGAGTCCCCGGTGCCCAGCAGTGAGCTCTGTGGCAAAGCTCGCTCGTGCCAGCAGTCCTGGGTGGGCTGGACGTGGCCGGGAAGTCTTGCCCCATCACTGGCTAAAGCCACCCCAAGAACAGTGTGACCCCGGCTCAAGGCTGAGGCTGCATGATTACCTGTCACCCTCATCTGGAGGCTGCCAGTGACCACGCTCCTCTCAGCTTAAAGGGGAATCTGAGCTCCACACCTGTGCGTCTGCCACACGTAATGTGGCTACTGATTACCTCTGTCTCTTGTCATTGTCAGTCACAGGTAGTATCTGGTCTTCCGTGAACTTTAAGCTGAGCTAATCCACAGCCCAGTTCCAGCAAGAAGACTCCTAACCTCTTAGCACATCATCTACCTTGGGATCCGGTTGCTTTTTGGAACAAACACCTGTACCACTTGCCCCTTTTCGACTGGCCACTCCGTGGGAAGATCCCTCTCTCTGACCTCCTCTGGGGGTCCCAGCTATGTGGGCCCCACAGCAGGGAAAAGCTGTTTTGCAGAAGCCTGGGTTTCCTCACCCATTGGGAGTTAGGGTTTAATTATCTTTAGAGTAAACCTCCTTCCACCACACTAGGGTGGGAAGGAGTGATAATGTGTTATCTCTTCCACTAAGCCCGCTTTAAACACATACATCATTCAGCTGATCGGAGACAAGATAAAAGAGGGATCCAGGGTCCCCTTTGAAAATGGTAATGAACCCAAACAAGAATTCTTGGATGATCCTCTCCGCTCTGGTTTGTGTTAGTCGTGCAATTAAAGGGTTTACACAGCGGCCCTCAAAGGGGGACTCCTCCCCACATGAAAGGCAGGAAAGGTCAGCTCCTAAAAGAAGGCGTTCCCGAGCTTTTCTTGGTATTTTTCCCAGACCTTGGAAAAGGCCAATGCTTTTAAAACAAGAGGTCATTCGAAGGGAAGACAGTCAGGGCCAGGCCGACAAAATGGTCCTTCCCAAAGCAAACAGCTTCCTTCCTTTCCCAGTCCCTGATGGCCCAAATCCACCTTTCACGGGGCAAAGGGGCAAGGAAGCAAAATGGTCATTCCCAGAGGACTCAGTGAGAAAAGATGACCTGAGAAGTCCCTGGGTCTCCCGTCCTCTGGGACCAGGTAAGACGGCCCATTCCCAACTCACCAGTGGGAGCTGCCCACCTAGCCAGGCTCCAGGCAGGGCTGGGAAGAAGGTAGGGAGGTGTCGCCGGCCCCTGCCCTGCCAGAGGGACTCCAAGGCAGCCCGTGGCATCACACCCCTGCTGCTGGGATCCTGCACCTGCTGCTTCAGCCTCCAGGGTTTCCTCATCTCACGTGGACCCTGAGGGGCTGGGGAGGGAGCTCCAGCGCCCACAAGGTCGAATCTGCCCTTCCCGTGTCCTGCTCCAGGGCCTCACACAGGGCCCGGCACCAGATAGGGTCCAGCACATGTTTCTCAAAAGGAGCCATCGAGGATTCCTGGAGAAGGAAAGACCCTACCAGTGTTCTTCCTCTTCTTCTTGAGGCGATGAATCCAAATTCACGCTGTAAAAGGCCTGAAGTCAGACACCCACGGTTCCCCTTCTCCTGTGCACACTGGAGGGGGAGGTGAGCGTGGGGCTGTCTTGCCTCCATCCCCTCCGGCCTTCCTGTCTCACTCAGCAGCAGCCAAGTTTGGGAGAGAGCGACTCCTCTCCCACTCCCAGGGTGGCCTTGGGACAAACCTGTTCCCCTGGCACAATGGATGGGGCAGAACAGCCCGGCCTCAGTCGATCAGCGGAGCCGTTCTCCCGGCTCCAGGGCTGGGTCAGGAGCGCTTCAGTCAGCCTGGAGCTCAAGCGCGGCTGGATGGTTATGGAGGTGAACGAGGAGGCGCGTGGACTCGGGCTGCTGCCATCTCGCAGTCTCTGGTGGGAGGGGCGGCGAACACAGAGAGACGGGCGGAGCTGAGAGAGTGGCAGAGAAGCGGACCCAGAGTCCAGATCAAACAATGCCTGATGATCACACCCACCTCCGTATTTTCCTGTTAGCTGCGATGACAAATAACCAGTTTGAGCATGTCGATCTCAGGCGTGGCAGGGGAGCCATGCGGTGACTGAAGCGCACATACGATGCGCAGCTGGAACGCATGTGCCAGCATCAGCATCCTCTGAGCAGCCTCTTTCCCTTCGGGACGCTGAGCTGATGGAGGGTGGAAGGAGCCACGTTTGGAGCAGGTGTACGGCCTTTCTCCTTCCAGGCCTGCTTGACACCTGGTTCATAAAGGACTGTGAAGAATGTACTCCTTAACAGTGGAACTGAACAAGGATGATGCCACCTTGGACTTTGCAGACAGGCTGAGGCTCCGGATGCTTCTCACGTGGTCGGAGCTCGTGCTGGAACAGACAGCGGCATCCAGGAGGACGCAGTGGGTGCTGCCCTGGAAGGAAGCGCTGAGCTGGGCGACAGCGTCGGGCCCGCCGACTTCTGGTTTTAGCGTTATGAGGAACAGCGTTGCTAAGAAGGCCTTGTCTGAGAACTGGAACCTCTTCCCTGGCGCACTCTCCTGCCTCAGGCCAGCGGGTGGGACGGTCACACGGCCCACGCTGAAGAAGGCAGCGGGGCTGACCCCAACCCAAGCAAACCGGAAGGAAACTGCTCAACAGCAGGGGCAATAGAGGCGCATTTTAGAGAACCAGGAGAGAAAGAAGAAAACAAGAATCGCCCAAAACCCACAGACTCTAACTATCTACGTATCTTCCAGGGATTATTTCTCTGTTTTAAAAACAAACGCTTAAGTATAATTATGTACAAAATAGATAACAATCCTAAGACATATACGTTTTCACAAATTGAACACACCTGAGCAACCAGCTCTCGGCTCAGGAAACGGCCTGGAACCCTTCCCAGGTCTCCTTCCTGCGCTCCCTGCTTCCCAGGGTGGTTGCAACCGCGTTTGCTCGGCCCGTCACGGAACTTTGCGTCGTTGACGGGCTCACACGTGCGCCCCTTGCCGGAACCGGCTTTCTGTACCCAGCGCCGTGTTTCTGAGACTCCCGCGGTTTGCACGCTCCCCTGCCCCGCAGCACCTCGTGCGTGAATGACGCATGCTTTACCCGTTGGTACACAGCTAGTGTCCCCTTGGGAATTTCACGTTTTTTGCTGTTACACACATTGCCGCCGTGAGCGCCGGGGTATCCACCTTCTGATGCAGTGTGGACACGCCTGTGGCACGTTCCTAGGGGTGGACTTGCTCGGTCACAGGACACACCTGTGACCAGCTTTAGAGGCCGAGGCCAAGCGGCTTCCGCAAGTGGTTGCTCCAGTTCACGCGCCCGTCCGTGCGACCCCCGGCAGCCCTGTCCGCGTCCTCACTGACACTCCGTTTCTCCTCGTCTTCTCCACGTCAGCCACTCTTTCCATGCGTGTATCGGAGCTTCCGACGGCCTCGTCTGTGAAGTGCCTCTTCAGTCCTTTGCCCGTTTCCCCGCCAGGGTATTCACTGTTCTCCTAGTGGTCCGTGGTGTATTTTTGTGGATCGGACACGTGCTCACAAGTCTCTCCTGCCCCTCTGCGCGCGTTTCCCTCCTTCCATATGCTTTATTTAGCTCATCTTATTTCTTTCCCGAGGATTCAGCACTTTTTGTGTCTTGCTTAAGAAGTTTTTGCCTACGTCATGTTCATCAAAATGTTGTTCTTTCTATATTCTTTATTGTTTTTCCTTTAACATTTAAATTCATAATAAACCTGGAAGAGATGTTTACACGGGATGTTTTTTCCCTGTGCGTCTAATTGTCTCAGCACCCTTCCAGTCTTTTACTAAAAGTATTTATACATATATTATGAATATATATGCATGTTTACTTTTTAACAAATAATTTTATTGCACATAGAATATTTTAATATTTAATTTAAAATGAATGTTGGCTAATTTTCATTTAAATCCACCAAAACATAATTTTTAATATGTGTATTATATTCCATTATGTGGAATTTATCTAGCCATCCAAATGCCGTCAGACATTCAAATTGTTGCCAGATTTTCATATATATAAAATCATAATAAAAAAACTAGCTATATATATTTCAATGAGTGTACCTAGGATAGACTCTTAGAAGGACTTAACCAAATGAACATTTTCAGGCTGTGATCATAATTGCCAAATTGCTTTCCAGGAGGTTTGTTAAAACATGAAATTCCATGATCACTAAGACTACTGTTCTCTCCCTGTGTCACCATGGTTGGTCACATTGAGAGTAGCCATTGCAATTTTTTGCCAATTGTATAGACAACAAATTACATGTTGATGCTGAATTGGGTTTTCTTTCAAAAGTGAACTGGAACAATTTATGTTAGCCATTTTTACTTCATCTGCAGAGAACAGTATTTTTAATTATTGCCTTCTTTTACATCAAAGGCATTACTGTTCTTTTTACTGGTTTGCCTGAGCGATTTATATAAAAAGTAGAAACCAGTCATGTTTAATATAGATTTGTTCCAAATATATTCACTGGCTTTAAAGGTTGCCCATTTATTAAGGAGTTTCATATTTTTATGTAGTTGAGTTTGTCAATCTTCATTTTATAATTTTTTCAGTACTTTTAGTCTTAAATAGCTTAGATCAAGTATTGACTTCTGTGAAACATTTTGCATTTAATTCCTTTGTCTATCTGAAACTTAAACTCTGCTGCCGTGATGTAAGGTACAGATGGATTTAGATCCGTAAATACGGATCTGAAGTACGTCTCTCCCCACCCCCAGACAGTGAGCTGCTTTTCCCCAGCAGCTGTTGGTACTTCCCAGCGACCCAGCAGCAACGTGGATAGTGCTGTGTCGTCTTAGCAGCTGGCACTGCTGGAAGAAGTCCTCTTACGTGTGGAACCGACACCATTCGGCAGATTCTCTTGGGTGAGACCTGCGGTGTGACAGGCGAGCGCTGAGGCTGCATGCCTGGCCCTGCCACTAAAGCTGCGGAGGAGGTGACAATCTGCCCTGCAATTCCAGTGAAGGAATTTGCTGCTTTTTGGGAGAGTGGGGGAGAATGAGGACGATGGGGCTGAGGGGTCAGGAGGAAAGAGAGAAGAGCCAGAGAAGTGAAAAGAAATCAGACGGGTGGGGGTACCAGGGAAGCTGGGGGCAATGGGTGTCCATGCGTGCTGCACGGATCCATATTAGCCGGTGACGCCCTCGTGCCACTGAAGTTCATCACGTTTTGGTCAAGGAAACCCCTCCTGTCACTTCTGTTCCCCCCACCCCAGACTGTGCTCAAAATGGCTTTGAGTTTGGTCGTGTTTCGTGAGGCTCAGGGAGGTGCGGAGTTCACGTGTGTGCTGTGCGACAGAGCAGGGGCCAGATGCAGGGGCTGTGGGGGTGTCCCTCGGGGGCACAGTGGCCTTGGTGCTGCCGGGGGTCTCGGAAGGAGGTGGAGCTAACTGGAGGGCAGGGAAGCCCTTGGCTGGCATCTGTAGTTAATTTTGCTGGCCCTTGTGCCTGGCATTCATTTTGGCTTCCTCCTTTACCAGCAGGGCTGCCGCTGGGATTCTGCGTTACTTCTGCTGGGAGTCTACGTTACGAAGCTTCTCGTGTTAGTGATGCTGTCAGAGTGTCGCTCTCTCTTTGTTTACCATCTTCGTCATCTTTAAGTGTGTGGTTCAGTGGCATTAAGAACGTTCGCGTTGTTGTGCAGACACCACCACCACCGTCTCCAGAGCTTTTTTATCTTCCCAAACTGAGACTCTGTCCCCGTTAAACACTAACTCTCCATAGTCCCCTCTCCCCACACCCTGGCACCCCATTCTACTCTCTACATCTATGAATTTGACGTCTAGGAATCTCATGTAAGTGGAATCACATGGTATTTGTATTTTGTGAGTGGCTGATTTCGTTTAGCATAATGTCCTCCAGGTTCACCCACGGTGCAGCATGTGCCAGAATTTTCTTCCTCTTTAAGACTGAATACGATTCCACTGTACGCATGGACCACATTTGTTTATCTATTCATCCATCCGCAGACACGCGGGCTGCCTCCACTTTCTGACTGCTGTGGCTATGCTGCTATCAGAGCCCCCTTTGCAGCCTTAGCATTGAAACCGCAGCCCACGCTGGGGCTCGCGGGAGGAAACCACATGGCGCTGCAGAATGTGCAGTCTGTGCCGTGACTCTCAAGCCCTCGGACCTCCTTTAAAAAGATGGACCTTGTCCCTTCTTGGGAGTCTTTACGTGAGCTCTGTGACACCAAGGAATGCCGTGACTCGACACACATCTTGACACAGTCCGCCATCCCACCAACACAGGAGGAGGTCTGAGGCGCCTGCTCCACTGCTGGCCTCCGTGAGGGCTCCTTCCTTAGGCTCAGCCTTGGGTGAGCCCTAATGGAATCTCTCACTGCATTACTTCCAGACCCTCGAGGGCCCTGACTGACACAGGCCCTCTCTGAGTACCTTGATTTTCTTTTTTCAGTGGGCTCCAAAGAGAGACAAGTTTCCTGAAACACAGAACAGTGGTTTTGCTAGAGATGACCCACAGCACACCTGAGCTAGGTGTCCCCCTTCTCTGCGGTGCTCTGAGTGAAAGAGGCCCACCGTGTGCTTTGTGGTCATGGCATCCTCTAAGATCACGAGATTTAGCTTCTGAGAAACCCTCATTCATTCCAGATATCCAGCAAGAGCTCGTTATATATCAGCCATGGTGCTGGGTGCATCCGACGCAGACGTGAGTGAGAGTCCCGGCCATGGAGGAGATGAGCATGTACCGTGGGGAGACACACACACACAGGGCACAGGGACATGGGTCCTTGGATGGGGTTACGGACAGCCTTGCACGGTGGTCCCGCCTGGCCTTTTGGCTGTAGTTTCAGAGAAGGTTGTGCTGAGGATTGTTACCTTAACAGCTAGCCTCATTTTAAAAATGAGTACTGAGGCCCGAGGAGATGAGCTAATTGTCTAAAAACAGAAGCTGGGTATTGGCAGAGCTGGAACGCAGGTCCCACTCTGGGTCTAGTTCTTTCCTGAAGCAAGTGGTTCACTTCCGGGCTCCAGATCCAAGCTGGCCTCTTGTTGAGCTTTGAAAAGTGATGGCGAGTTCCGGGATTTAATTCCATTCTTCCTCTATCTAATTTCTTGCTGAAATGACACGCTCTGCTTGACTCACCCTTCCTGGTGCGTGTGCATCTTATCTCACATCCTCTGGGACAATAGCACAGTGTGGCGCAAGATTACCAAATGGGGAGTTTCCATAAACAAAATCCATCAGCCTTGCTCCGTCCTGCTGTGCAGAGCGAGCCCAAGCTGACTCCAGGGAAATTCTGTTATCAGTCTGAGCTTTCAACATTCGACAGACGGGACTTTGGTTACATTCAGACCTGTCCCTGCCCCGTGGGAATGCGCCTTGTCTCCTCACTGGGTCTGTGTCCCTCCTATCTGAGGTGTTCTGATGGACCTGTGTGTGTCCCCTGCACAGTGCCACCCCCTTATCCTGGTGATGGGACCTTCATCTTCCTTTTGGGAGCTGCCATCTCCTGTTTTCACCACCACGCCAATGCATCCAACATCCGAAACCTGGAACGTGTTCCAAACCAGAACAACTAGACTCTCTCAGACGTTGGAGCATCAAGTCCAGCGTCTCAAGGTCAGACTGGCTGGGGCTTGTTCCCTGTGAGGGCTGCGCCCCGAGGCGGCCACCCGTGAGTTCTTGAGCCCACTCCCCTTGGCTGGCGCTTGGCTGTCTTTCTATTTTGTGAGGCATTCCATGTTTTTCCCTATACGATACTATTTTGCTTCCGTTAGCCAACGTCTATTTCCGTTATTTGCAACTGCAGAATTCGACTGAGCATTGTTGAAACCCAGCAGGAAGATGAGGAATCTCTATGAGGTTCGGAGGAGGAGGAGTCAACTGAGAAGAGGAAGCACAGGTGCAATGTCAGTGAGGAACCGAACAGAACGGGTTTCAAATGAAGAGGATGCGGGCAGTGGGGCTGTGCTTTATGACTTGTACACGGAGCTCCGTTAAGGAATGGGAGACTGAGTTATCAATGGAAAAGTTCCTGGAGATGAGCGCCGTGGAATTCCAAGGAAGCAACTGGTCTGTCTCCTGCAGGTTGAAGCCACCAGGGAAGGGGGTGGGAGAGGAAAACTGACCCAGAAAGCAGAAGTACATGAATTTGGACCCTGGGCGTCCACACATGGCCTAGATGAAGAACTCTTTGACTTCACTTTCTACAGGGACTGGTTTGCTCTCTGGCTCTTTGGTCCATGAGAACTAGATCGTCCAGGTGACACGTCCACCTGGGGTTTACACAACCCAAGTACCAAGGGCAAGTGCATCCTGACCATGGGGATAAGCACTGAGTGTGCTCATGACATCCCTGCCCCTCCCAGGATGAGGTCGGCGAGGCAGGCGGTGCCAAGTCCTGACAGACTAGGGTTTTTTCTAGGGCTCCACGATAGCTGTTTACAAGGAGATTTGGCTTCAAAAGAAATGAAGTTCATATCCCAAGGGCCAAAGCCCTGCCATCCCTGCCTTCTGGGGAGGTGAGTGTCCAGGGTTCTGAGCCCAACATCCATCTGTTGCATTCCTGCTCCCAGCCACGTGTCCTCTCCCTGCAGCCAAGCTGGAAATCCAGGCAGCTGACACCACCCTTGCTGTGGTTAATCCCCTTCCTAGGCATGACCCTGGCTCAGACCTTCAGCCCAGAGCTCTGTTCCTCCACGGGCAATATCTCTCTACCCTGCACTGCTGCTGTTGGAAACAGGCTTTTCCAACAATTTTAAGAGCCGTTCAAGATCAGTGCCTGTGAACTGGAGGTGTGGTCAAACTTGCAGAGAAGTGAGCTTCCAACCATTTGTGGATCCTTGACCCCTTTGGAAATGTGATAGAAGCTATGAACACTCTTAAAAAACACACACACAAAAATTTTTGCCCACAGTTTAGGGATGTTCCTGGAACCTCCTGTTTGTACAATAGGACTGTATCCAGGCTACAGAGCCATCTTCAGACCTGTGACATTCTCCCACCGGTCTTCAGGGCCTCAGATGTGTCCCTCTCCTGTGGGAACCAGCCACACGCTGGACTCCAGAGGTCTGTTCCTGGTCACTGGGTCTTTGACAGGTCAGTGCAGGGCCAGGAGGAGCCAAGAGAAGTCTCTGTCGACTGGTATCATTCCGGAGACTGAGGGGCACTATCCGCAGGCCTGCAGCACACGCCCCAAGAAGGCCCCGCTCAGGCCTGCGCTGGGCACGGCAGCCCCAGGCATGGGCTGGGACTGGGGCAGAACTGAATCTGAATGAGCAGAAGCAGCTCCCTGCCCCCTGCCAGGTCCCCACTCCCCCATGGAAAGGAAACGTGACCCTGGGCTGTGGACACACGTGCCCCAGAATAAATGCTAGAGAAGAAGCACCCTTGGGTGCCTGACCAAAACTGTAACTTTTCACAATATAGAGCAGGAACAGTGATTTCTCAGGGCCATCGGCTCTTGTTCGTGCAGTCCTGCGGCACAGGTGTAATGTGAGACGGGGACATGCGGGGTCCCCTAAAGTGCTTTGTTTTCTCCGCCAGCCTCAGTTGAACATGGTGCCTCAGACCTGTTTTCTTCATTCTTGCTGCTGTGTGTTCTGTCTGCACTGTTCACTGAAGGTCACGATTTGGGGGTTTTGCCTTTTTATCATTTTTTGAGATGGCAGAGTGTTGGCACTTTGCTTTTAAGATGTGAAGAATTCTCAATGGGATTTTTTTTGGAAAGATTTATGGCCTAAATAGAATTAAACAACAAAAATTTAAATAAAATTATTTAGATTATTTTGTTTCCTATTATGAATATTAGTACCCAAACAGTTCTACAAAGAGTAGAGCTGTGATATAACCAATCTCTGTTCCCTTGCCTAAATTCCCATCTAAGTTTTTATGAATATTTTTATCTCGAAAGGCTTTAAAACTATGTTGTTCCTAACGTTGTCTAACACACATTCTCTTTCTACCCATTATCTGCCAATCTATTTCCTTACTTAACCACATGAAACATTTTAATAATAATCTTATATGTAAAATTATAGATTTCAAATAATCATTTATTATAGCATTTTACTCAGGCAATATTAAATATGCACTTACATTTCCACAGACTGATGGAATTTTAAAACATAAAGTATACAAGGTGATTTTTATGCCAGGTTACATTTAGAATGATTGTCCATGTTTGGAATTGAAGACTCACATATTAGCAATAAATCCGGATGCTACGCCCTGTCCACTTTATTACTGTTGTTCCACTGATTAGGTAGGAAAGTCCCCAGCAGCATCACCGATCTTTGGTCCACAGGATGTCAGGGAGGCCAGAAAGGCTGTTGAAATAGGCACACAGCGGATCGGCCTTCTCAAGGTCAAGGCTGAGCCAGAGCTGATGCTACAGTCTGTCTCTGAGATGAATTTCAGTGTGTCCCTATATGCATGTGTGTGTGTGTTTAGTAATGTAACTGAGAAAACAGTTTTACAGAACAATACTTATCCTTTATAACTAAGCTTGTGCATGATATCTACATATACACATATGTATGTATATACACACTACATATACACAAGTACATGCACACTCTTGCTCCCTCCATTGTACTTTTCTATTCTACGTCCCATTCCACTGGACAAATGCCGGCCACCTCCTTCTCAGTGGTCTCACGTCCCGCAGTGTGAAAAGCACTAAGGGCAATCCTGAATTCTGGCTCCCTTGCCTTATGCTTTGAGTACCCGCCAAGGGGGCAGAGAAGGCCCGCAGCTGTCCGAGCCCCACGGCGTGTCCGGCTCCTCCGTCTTCCTTTCATCTGCAGCCTCCTCTCCAGGTCTCCGCTGAGCAGGTATTTTGTAGGAGGCTCCAGAAATGTGAAGACCTCATTCCTAACTTCAAGAATCCCACAATCTGAGGAGTGGGAGGTCACTCAAAGCTTCCATGACAGCACAGTAATGCCATGTCTAGGATAAGCAAGGCATGTTACGGGAGCACAGAGAAGAGCGTCGCTCCTCCCTTAGGGGCCAGTGATGTTCTCCCAGAGAAGGTGACGTCTGAGCTGAGACCGCGTAGCGGAATCCCAGGCAGCCAGGAAGGAAGAGCCAGGTGCACACAGGATAGAGCATGTGCTGAGTGTGGAGGTCTTTGAGCTGCTCATGTCTCTGGGACCCTGGAAACGTTCCTCTTCCCTCATCAGGGAGGGGGCGCAACAGGGGTGGGTGCATCTCCTCCGGGCCTGGGAACCTGTATTAGAAGCAGGGCTGCGAGGCGGTCCTTGAGGCTCTGCAGAGCCCCAAGTTAAGAGCCCTAAGCTGGGTGGGGCCCCAGCGTGACTTGCTGACCCCACTTCTCCAGGGAGTAAGCCGTGGTGGGCCATCACGAGCCGCGAGCCCCCTGAGAGCAGAGGCTTTGCTGGGGCTTGTCCCAGGAGGGACTCTGAGAATGCACACCTCACCAATAACCATCAGGGGAGTCCCTCCGGGTGCTGGGTGGCACCAGGAGCCCATGGACGAGCCTACTAAGGGCTGTCAGTTTTCTGTCTCCTTGTCCAAAGTCATAAGACAGAGTTTCCAAGTGCTACCTGGGGCCCACGATAGCCTCGGTAAAGCCAATGAGCAGGTCCCCGAGAGGTAAAACATACTGTCGTGAGTTGAAGGAAGCACGGTCGTCCTTACAGAAGGAACTGGGGCCTGTAAGACCAATGGGAGGAATATTGGAAGAAACAGGAGCGAACCGCTGAGTCCTACGGCCTGGACCCCCACCCTGGCCCTTCTGTGGGCTCCCTGCAATCCCCGCCGCAGTCGCCTCCTCTAATAGCATGCAGAAGAAGGCTTTTCCCAGGGCTGTCACCCTGGGCCTTGACCTCATCCCAGACACCAACCCCTCCCAGCCTGCCCACCAGCCGCATCCTGAGATATGGCGAGGGAGGGGCTCGCCCAGGCTGCACCGGAATCCTTTGTTAATGGCTACACGTGTGGCGTATCAGTAAGGAAATGGCTCATTCATCACCAGAACATTTTCCCCAAACAAATCTATCAAAGGAACAGAAAGTGTATATTTTGTCCCCTTTGCCAGACTCAGTTCAGCTGTTCCTGGTGCTGAGCAGATGGTTCAGCGAGTGACAGTATTTCCCGTATCACGTGACTGTTTGAAACAGCCCAGACGATGGTGTTTGTTTTTGGCGACCATGAAGATCAGAAGACACAATTCATCCACACTGACAGGCGTCATCCACATAGTAATAATGTGCGTTTGTGGGCAAGCATGGCTCTTTGGGATATGGTGACGTCACACTTAAAGATTCCTACCCAGTATCTTGGGGGCTGGACAGGAGGAGAGTGGAAACTTCTGGATTCAGGACAAAATTTAATGGGGAGATAGGCTCCCTCTGGGACATCCTTATACTTACTTCAGAATTCAACTCAAATCCACACTGCTGTGTCTAAACTTTATCTCCTCGACATAGTCTCATCTCCACGGCCTCCACCTGGCCCACCTGTCCTCCCACCAGGTGCTGTGTCCACCCCTGTCTTCCTTCTCTGTCTTTTGGCTCCCTGAGGTCCATTCCCCATTCAGTGGCCAGAGGGAGCCGGAGCAAGGTAAATGTCACTCAAGCAGCCTCCTGGGAGGCCAGAGAATGCCAGGATGACATGCATACTGTGACCAAAGAATCTAACCACACTAGGAATGTATGGCATGACCTCGCCAAAGGGCACATGGTAAATTGGTGCTCACCCTTGGGATTTTGCAGATGACGAAGTCTGTAAGACCAAAGGCAAAGGAGCTACACATAAGCACTGCTCCAGTTGGTAGTGTTGCTTTGCATGGGGGTGAAGGTTAACAACTCTGAACTCCCGTATGTGAATACCAGAATGGACAATTCAGTAAATGGGTGGGGAACGGCCAGAGCCAGGTCCTCACCGTTGGAGTGGGAGGTGAGTGACAAGCACGGGGAGGAAGCTGGAGTGATCGTGTGATGCAGGGTCAGAGCTGGAAGCGTCAGCCTGAATTCATGCTCAGCCTATTAGAGATACAGGTGGATAAATGTGGAAGTAAGTCAGACGTGTTTATACAGAACTAGTACACACACATATTTCTAAGCTTTCTGTTGAGAGGGCCTAGAAGCAGTGACACCCTAGTGGCAACAAGCACACCCAGCACCCAGATCTTGGCTTCTAAGATCATGGTCCAATGAAAGGAACTAGGGCTCCTTTGGAGAACTGGCTGATTCTACAACTGGGGCAAGAAATATACAAGATGAGCCTGGGACGTCTTATAGTGCCAGAAAGTAAGGAAGTGCTCAAAAAAGGCAACTTGTGAATAATGAATAATAATGTTTCATTAACGGTTGTCACACGTGCATCATACTAAGAGGTTAACAGTAGAGGAAAATGGGTACAGGGTATACGGGAACCCTCTGTACCATCTTTGCAATTTTTATGTAAATCTAAAACGGTTCTAAAATAAAATGTTTGGTTTTTTTTTTTAAAGTGTTTAGTGACATCCCATTGCTTTTAATTCTTTGCCTTTCTCTATGTTAACAAAAGAGCATGAGGTCTGTCAAGGAAAAAGGGAGAGCTTTATTTTCTACGAAAATAAATAAATAAATAAATAATCTGCAGACTAGGAGGACACAGCCTCCGGTGTGAAATGAAAGTATATTCTGGAGAACAAAGAGAAGGTCCCCCTCCTACCACCACCCCAGACTTCAATCAGGTCTGTATATGAAAATGAAGGGTTTAAACTCCTTTAGTCCTGATTGCTTGAAAATAACTGAGTCTGAATTGGGTAGTTTCTAAACCCAAAATCAGAGGTCTCTGTTGGTTGCCCCTTGCAGGCAGCTGGTGGGAGGAGTGGAGGAGTTCTCTGGCCATGGTGTTTTCGCTCCAGTTACAAGGAGCCGCTTAGCTCGGAGTGCAAAGGGAGTGCTGGCTGGAGCTGCCTCTCTGGGAACAAAGGGCCCTGCC
The DNA here is from genome assembly GCF_000956105.1 of Propithecus coquereli. Taxonomy (NCBI): domain Eukaryota; kingdom Metazoa; phylum Chordata; class Mammalia; order Primates; family Indriidae; genus Propithecus; species Propithecus coquereli. The sequence goes on along the minus strand of NW_012148563.1, from coordinate 2,639,427 downwards.
AGAGCCAGGGCAGCTTGGCTCCCATTATCTTAATTTGGGTGTGTGGACTAAAGTTCTCTGTCAAATTTGGAGGAAAGAGATTTATCCCAGCGAATAGTTTGCACACCTGGGAGATACGGCCCGCCAGGAAGGTACATCCCGGAGAACCAAGGCAGGGCTGTCTTTTATAGCAGCAATTCCCACCCAGGTTCCCAACCAGGTGTGCTTATGCAAATGAAGGAGTGGAACTTGCTTAGTTCTGATTGCTCAATATAGTTGAGCCCTGATTGGCCATTACAGCTGAGTCCAGGTGGGGAAGGTGAGCTTTGATTGGTTAGTTTCCAAGCCCCAAACCAGAAGTCTCTTCCAAATGGCCTGTGGGGTCGTGGGGTTCTGGCCACAGATTATCTTGAACTGGTTTGGCTTGACTGTAGAAAGAGAGGTCCCGTGACACTGTTACACCTTTCTGAGAACACAGAGCATGTGACCCTTCCCCCAGCCGTGGCCTCCTGGTTAGCAGCGGGAGTCCATCCTGTCCATGGGCCCGGCCTCCTTTGGCGGGTGTCAACCAGCACAGCTCCCTGCTGTCAGCCAGAGGGGGTCTGTCTCGTCTGGAGAACTTGGGGTCTTACCTGGTCCATTGCACCTCTGGAACCGCAGCCATTTCTCATTCCCTGATCACTTTGCTGCAGTCACACGGGCCTCCTTTTGTTCCACCTCTCTGTCATCCCACATCTCCCGTGCTTCCGGGACTTTCTGTGCTCTGTTCCCTCTACCTGGAATGTTTCTCCCCCTGTGCCGACATCAGGTGTCAGCTGAGATCTCACCTCTTCAGGGAGGGATTCCTGTCCACCCCGAGTCAAAGCTGTTTCCTCCCATTGGCTGACACCCCTGCTACACACACCGCACACACACCCTCACGCGGCACTCCGTCACACAACCTTGTCACAGTCTTCGTTGCACTTGCTGTTGTGCTGACAATCAGGCTTACTCTGTGTCTCCTCAACAACAGTTCCAGATCCCCAAATAAGGTGTGTCCCAGCCATCAATGACTACCCAACATCTAGCTTAGCACCTGGCACATAGTAGGTGCTCAGGACATATGTGCTGAAACAAATGAATGAGGGTATTAATGAATTAACTTTATGCTATGGCAGTCATCAACTTCGTCAGTTACACATGGAACTAGACATCATAGGCTCTCCCCGTAAGGCAAGTGAGGACAATGTCCACACCCTGCACTGGCTTTAGGAGGCTTTGGAGCAGAATATTGGGCACCTGTCTTATCCCAGGCAGGAAGTGATCACTGCCTCTCAGGGATTATTGCACCTGAAATCATCATGTGACTAAAATTTGCAGCACACAGAGAAATAGAACTTTTCACACTGCACTGAAATCAGCCCTGTATTTTTCATCTAGAAGTCTAAACTCAAATAGAAATCTCCAGTACGCTAAGCATACGGTAACACGGTATCGCCCAACTGCCATGGCACCATTGTGTGGTTGTCAAAATGAAAGAAACACATGATACGATTGCTGAAAATTAAAGGCAACAAATGAAAAGGATAGTTTGAAGGGGGTAATATGACCAAAATATTTGGAAAATGGGCTTTTATCAAGCAATAGATTCGTGAATGACAGCAAAAATTATGGTGATTTGAGTCTGTTCTGATTCTAGATGAAAATCAGTTGAGAAAAAAGAAGAAAACTCATGTGCCATTGGGATTCAGAATGCGTCTCCACTGCTGCAGCATGCGGTCTGTAAGGCTGCTGTCAGAGAATGACAGCCACAGGGACATAAAACCCTCCACCGGGTTAGCTAGCCCAGGGCGTAAAGGGGGCAAAATTTCCCCTCTAAGATAGATTTTATTAAAATGTTGAGAAGACTGTTCATATGGAATGACTTTAGGGGCTAATAGCTTGGATTCTATTAATAGTTATGTTAGCCTTTGGGAGAGTGAAGGAAGGAGCCCTCCTGGAAAAGGGTCATCTCCAACAGGAAAATAGAGCTACCTGGGACCCCTCTGGGGCAGAGGACAAGCCACCAGTCCTGGGAGTGGGCAGCCTGGGGGTGGCCAGCAGCTCTGCCTTGCTCTTTGGAGAAGCAGATGCTTCCATGGCTCACAGGGAAGCACCTGTCTCTTCCCTACACACCCCTGGGAGGAGATCAAGGTGGACCAGGAGTTACATGTCTTGGACCTGACATTTGTGGAATCATTTCCACAAATTCCTGGAGGGGAATATCTAGGCTTGGGGCCTGGACGACCTCTCCCTACGCTAGCCCTGCCTCTCGACATTGCCAAACAACGAAGATGAGCAAAGTCCTTGGGAGTGAATCAGTCTCCTGTCCTGGGGGTTTGGTTTTGCAGGTAACAGAAGAACCAGACGTGGTGCGGAAGTGACCGGTGCCTCAGCTCCCCCACGAGCCTCCTCATTCCTCCCCAGATCCCATGTTTCTTGGTGGCAGGATGACACACCTTAGTGCTTTGTGGGATAGATGGGAGTCTTAAGGAGTGAGTTAATCACCTTGGTGAGGTCCCAGAAATCATTGTGTCAATGGGGGTTTGCTGCCCATTGGGAATATCATAAATTCAGATTACTACTTTTAAAAAAAGTATCGATTGACACTACACATGGAACGTGACTGGCCGTATGTCGGTCGGCAGCAGGTTAAATCGCGTTTGCTGTGAAAATGTCTTTCCTGCTGCCAGCATCGTGTTCTCCCGCCCCTGAGCAAACTGCACTCAGCAAACAGTGTCTTGTCCGGTAGAGCAACCCCCTCTGGCCTTCATAGGTGTCTGCACAAGTGGGGACTACCTGGCCAGTAAAGACCCACCTGCTACCCCTGCAGCCACCTGCCGAGGGCAGAACTTCAGCCCTCTCAGAGGCTCACCCAGGGATGTCCCAGTCCTTGCAGGTACCTCCGCTCTGGCGGGCAGCGCTGAGATCCAGTGCCGGGACACTGCGGGGAAGACGCTGCCCCGCACGGGTGTTGCTGGCTGCTACTGCTCCCGAAGGGCCCTGCTGCCCCTGATGCAGGAAAGCCGCACTGTGTTCTCAGAGGAGGTGGGAGGAAGCCTCTCCGCGCAGCCACTCTTGCCCATGGGCTGTGCTACCTGGTTGATGGGGCACCTCTCTCAGGGACAGCACATTTCTGTGCCCCCCCCTTCCCACCAACATGCATGCCAAGGAAGCTGTCCTCCCCATCCTTAGCCCCCCCAAACCTGCTCCGGCAGCGTTATTGCCTCCGTCTCCACCCGCCATCGCAGCAGACACACCTGCCCCCGCTGCACACTCTGCATCTGTCACATCCATCACGGATGACTCTGAGTTAATTCTGCTGCCACACCTTCATGTGTGAGACTCTCTCTGCCCCACTGGACTAAATTCTTTGAGGGCAGGACTGTCTCTGATGCTCTCACAGCCTAGCACAGTGAGGGCAGAGAAGGACCTTAGTAAGTCTCCACTTCAGGCACATCCAACCGAGCACGCTCCAGACTGGACCCGCCATCTCCTGCTCCGATCTTCTTCCCTTCTGGCTCAGACAGAGGCACCACCGTGCACCGAGTTACCCAAATCAGAGATCGGGGAGTCGTCCTGGACCCCTGACTCATTGTATTGGAATTGTCTGTTCACGCGTCTGTCTGCCCTCTGGGGGTGTGAGATTCCGGAGTTTCAGAACTGAGTTGTTTGTCTCTGCGTCCCTGTTATGTAACATGCACCTGCACATGATAAGTGATGCATCAAGGTCTGTGCACGAAACAGTTGGGAACTGAGCGGAAGTGAAGGCTTCACCCACGTTTAGAGTCCTGCTCTGCAGCCCGGGACAGTGTGTCTCTGCCACTCACTTGGTGCTTATAGGACTCTCCCTAGCCGGATTTTAAGTTATTTTAAGACAGGAACTCATCTCGTGCTCCATGGACGCTGTCACCACCAGCTTCGTGTGTACCCTCTAAGTCATTGAGAGAAAAGATGGCGGGCAATGCACCGCACAGAGCCGTCTGGGCGGGGAGAGGAGGGAGCTGTGTGAACAGTGTAACCGTTCGTGGATGCTGAACACATCGGGGACACGGAGGGCCGCAAAGTGAACTTGTGTAACTGAAGACCAAGCCAAGAGCCACCAACACCTCTAACATGTTATGGATTTTATACATTTTTTCTAAAATACATTTGATGAGGCTTTGATTTCTCTATACCAGGAAATAACCAAAATGGTCCAAGTCGGGGGCTCACTAGGAATTCCCCAAGTGTACAAATGGCTTTAGTGGAGGGGCTGGTTCAGAGATCTCCTCATCTGCACCATAAAGGAGGCTTTGGAACTACATGCTAGAGAGAGGGTCCCGAGGCGGGGGCAGAGGGGTGAGAAGAGGGAAGGGGCTCCCAGGGGAATATACGTGTGTGGGGTGCCCCTGATCCACAGACTTATCCCAGGAGTCTACTTGTGCTTGAACTAAGGATCCGTTCCCCTACCCCAATGTCCAAAAGCATCTGATGGACATAAAACACTGATTTCCAGGGGACCACTGAGACCATGGGCTCAGGGAGGGGCCCCGAGAGCTGGGCTGATGTCGGAGCTCACTCCTAAACAGATCATTAATTTACCCAACAAATATTTATTGGCCAGAAAATGGCTACTTGGAGAATTTCTTGGTCTTTTAAACTTCCCCATATATTTATTTTGTCATCCCCTCTCTCTCTCTCTCTCTTTTTTCCTGGCCCTAAACCCCAATAAAACCCTTGAAAAGCAAAGGTGCTCTGAGTTTGCAGCTGGCCCAAGAGGTAAGAAGACTGGGGTGACAGCCGTAAGAAGACGGCCGATTCCCGGCTTCTGTGGGAGGGACCCAAGGCGCCCAAGAGAGCTGCGCAGCTGAGGAGGGAGAAGTGGGCTTGGTGGCTTAGAGCAGCAGACCTCGGAGGTCCCGCTTAAGATGAAACGGGCTGTTTCATTACGACGGAGTTCTGCAGAGCTCTGCAAGGCTGTAACAGCATAATGGCCACAAACCACATGTGGCTTCACTTCCGAGCTTGTCTGTGTCCTTCCTCAGCTGTTTCTGATGATCCTGTAACGTGACAGGCTCTCGTGTTTCTCTTGCCGGCCCCACTGTGCCTCTGTCTTTTGATTTATTATTCCCTTTCTGCCCTGTAGGCTTTCACGGCAGAACCTGCAAGGAAACCAAACAACTGAGCTTCGTTAAGCGTTGGCCTTAAAATGAACTAGGCTGTGACCGCTGTCCAGTGGGTGAAGCCTGTGGGCTCTGTGACATGGTGGCTGTTCAGGGCCTGTCATCGTGTTCCCTCCATTGCCATTTCTAGGGTCCAGATAAGTGAGGTTGCAGGAGAGCTGGGTCTGGAGAACAAAGCCCAGAGCTGGGGTTTCCAGACTGTGGGGAAAGCGGAGACTCTGACGCTTCCAGGAAATATAGGCACACAAGGCAATGCACAGCTGGAACATCTGGCCTTATAAAACTAAAAATAACACCCCATAAAGTACATTTTAGTCATTTATTTTGACAACCGAAACACACTTTCCATTACTTACGACTCTGTAAGTCTCACTGGTACAAGCGTCCTGCTATTATATGCTGGGGACCCACACACCATCCCGTCACACAGATTCGCCACGCCGCTCTCCGCTCTGCTTCCTGCTTTCCCGACGCCTGGGAGCTCTGACTCCGCTGCTCGCGTGACTGCTGCTGCTTAAAGCCACGTCCCCCCTTCGTTTATTGCAATCCTGTTTCTGCCCTTAGATTCGCTCCCCCAGGCCACCTCGGGCTACCTCATGTCTTCTCAGGTGCGAAGGTTCTGCCACCTTGTGTCCCACGTTCCACCCTCCCTTCCTTGGCCCTTTATCCAGTTGAGTCAATGCCCCACTTTCACAGAAAACATCCACACTGGATGTTCGTGTCCCCCTTTCTTCTTTCTTCTGGGTGACTTAAATGTCCACTGTGTTTTAAGCTCCTCAAGCCAGTGGCGTGATCTTCCACTCCACTCCATGCATTCTGGCCACAGCTGTATCTTGAACTTGTCCTCGTCATTTATCCACCTCTGTAATCTTAAATTCCTCTGCTCTCGGAGCTCTGACCACATTCCCCCACCATCCCAGCTCCCTCTTTCTCTAACTCTGCTTCCATCTGCCCAAGACTCAGCAAAGTCTCCAAGAAGTTGATTTTTGTCTTCTCCCACTGTACCTGCCTCTCTCTCGCCTCCAGTGATCTGACATCCAGCCCAAATCCCGGGCTGCCGCAGCATTCATGTTTCTGCCCGGATGCTCAAGTCCTTCTCTTCCTTGACTTTGTCCTGTTTCTCCCTTCCAGCAAAGCCCAGTGATGATTCTCCCCTTCTCTGCACAGCACTGTTTCCCCTGGAAACAGACAGAACCCTAACCCTAACCCTAACCCTAACCCTAACCGTGTTATTTATTATAATAAAAGTAAGTAAACTGCCAGAATGTCCTCACATGGAATGGTTAAATACAATAGGGTAAAACTCAGATATTTAAAGGCATTTAATGATACAGGGGAGCATTCAGATGCAGCAAATAGTAAACGCTAAAGCAGGACAGAGCAATTCATACAATAAAACCCACATTTGTACCAAAGAGAGTACAGACATATAATTAAAAGATTCTGAAAAGGTCTTAATTATCCATGATTATGAAAAACTTTAATGTTTTAAAAATTTTTAGTTTAAAAACTTTAATAATCATTTATTACTTTAGTGATAAAATAATAAACATTAACTAGCTCTAAATATTGACTGAATGAAGGTGCAGCTTTAGTAGGAAACAATAATAATAGAAACAGACACGTGTTTATTATACAGTGTTTACTATGGAGCAGCACATAGCAAGGTTAACTCATTTAAACCTTATAGCAATCCTATGGTGTGAAAATTATCAACGTGTCCATTTCAGAGACGAGGAAATTGAGGCTCATAGTGACTGTGTAACTTGCTTTAGGTCACACTAATTGGGCTTCAGGACACTGTTCTGTATGTATAATTCTTTGGTGTTATATTTGTTCAAAATATTATATGTAAATATATTTTTTCTTATTGTTAATCAGGTTTTTTGTTAGGGAGATATTTTAAATTTTCATGTGTTCACATTTGTCGATGTGTTACTTTGTGGTTTGTTCAGGAGCTTAGACACTTAGGAAAGTCTTTGACTAGCTGAAGATTAGATGTCAAAGTTATCATCTATCTTTGTGCATGTAAATCTCTGAGATTATTAATTTGTTTTTAATTTGTTAGAAGATACTAAATGAAGGACGATCCATAAGCTTTGAGTAGATGCGAAGAACTCTAGTCGATTGGTAGTGGCCACCTGGAGTGTGGTGTTGAGAAAAATTCCAAAGGGGTCATGTATTTTTTCATATCTAGATTTTTTCCCCTAACAACTAGCCAATGGCTCAAGCACCATTTAATTAATTAATTAATTAATATTTATAAACCTCGTCTTGCTCATCAAGTTTTAATGGCATCTCTATTTAAACCAGGGTCAAATTTCAACTATTGTGGGTTTTTCTGGCCCTGGAGAACTTTCATATATGTCTACCCTGGATTATATTTTCTCTGTAATTCATTCTGTGGTTTGAATAGTTGATTTTTGTTTTTGTAGCTGAGAAGGTTTGGAGGAATCAGTTTAAAAAACCCTCTCTAGAAGTCTGCTCCAGGAGTAACTCGTTTGTCCATTTATTCATTCAGAAAAAAAAAAAAAATACAAGGAGACAAGACATACATGGCTCCTTTCCTTTCAGAGCTGGATCAAGAATGGGGCAGTTGGACGGACCACTTCGATTTTCATCCTCGCTATCCTACTCCTGTGGGATGTAGCCAGACTGGGCGAGCTAGTCATTGCCATCGTGGACTCAGGGAAATCTCGCACCTGTGTGTTCTGGACCCACTATATGGTACAGCCCCACCTGGAACCATAGGATAAATTATTATTGTCTTACTCTGATTGATGTGGTTTCTAAAATTTTCTTCGTTATTGGAATAAAAATTGTATTTAGGGTTCTAGACACAATATCCAGCTTTAAAAAATAGAAAGCACAAAAAAAAAAAAGAGGAAGAGAAAATACACCTTATTGTTAGGAGACAAAGCAATGAATAGCCTGGACTCTGAGATAATATACTTGTTGGACTGTGACATAGAAACTCTAAAATAGTTGATTAATATGTTTGATAATCTAGTAGAAAAGCCAGATTATGTGTATTCACAGATAGGGTATTTGGAAATTTTATCAGAAAGATGGAAACTGCAAGAGGAGGTTTAATGGAAATGTCATAAATTAAAAACAAAAACAGAGCCCTGTTATTGGAAATGAAATAAAGAATGTTGTTGACAGACTGGTTTGCAAACTTGACGTAGCTGAGGAAGAACCAGTGAACCTGGGCACAGGTCCACATAAACCACCCAAGTTGAAACACAAAGAGAAGAATGAAAGAACCAATGGGGTTAAGGGTGGTGCTGATGAGACTAACACTTGGGGGATAATAACAATTGATTTTTAACTTAAGTATAACTGGAGACACAGAAAGAGAAAAAAAGATGAAGAGAAGAAATACTTGAAAAGGTAATAGCCAAGAATTTTCCAAAAGTAATAAAATATATCAAACCACAGATCAAACAAACTCAGAAAACCTCAAGCTGGATAATTTTCAAAAACACACATCTCGCTATATTATAATCCCACTTCTCAAAAACAAATATAAATCGAAAATCTTGGAGGCAGCCAGAGAAAAAGGACATATAACATATAGAAAAACAGGGATAAGGATTACAGCCAACTTCTCCACAAAAACTATGCAAACCAGAAGTCAATGGAGAAATATTGTTAAAGTATCGAAAGAAACAAAACTGTTAACCCAGAACACTATATCCAATGAAAATATTTCTTTTTTCAAAAATGAAGATGAAAAGAAAACTTTTTCAGAAAAACAAAAGCTGAGAGGATTTATTACCAGAGACCTTTACCACACGGAATGCTAAAGTAGTTCTTCAGGCAGGAGGAAAGTGATGCCCAACAAAAACCAGGATATGTACAAGGAAAGGAAAAGCCGCACAAATGGTAAAAATGAAGAAAACCAATAATGCCTGTGTAACGAGTTCTTAGGTTTGACACTGTGTATGTTCCACTGTATACATCTTGTCAAATACCCAAACACGACAGGTGATGTAGAAGAAGGAGGGGTGGCCCCGGAAACAAACAAAGCACCCGAGATTGCAAATCCTCCCGCCTTCCCCAGATCCTATAAGATCACGGAAAGTCCAGACCACGCACATTGAACTGGACCTTGTTGGAATTGTCTTTTCCATCAAAACTGTTTTATCCCACCCACCCGTTTTGCCTTTTGTTTGAGAAATTACTCTCAGTATTCAGACTCAGGGCCATCATAATTGTCTCTCATTGACAATAATGTAGTATTATAATTAAAAGGGCCTTGTTTTTATTTTCCACCCTCTGATGTGGCGAAGTGGGAGCAGCTGAGACGGCGCAGGTGCGCAGCCAGCCCGCCTCGAGCCCCGGCGCCGGCGGCAAGACCTGTGGTTTCCGTCTGTGATCTGACCACTGCCGCCGGCTTGGTTTCCTCAGCTGTGAACAGAGCAACACGTCTAGTAATTCCTAACAGCATAGCTGGGATAGTTTTAAAACACAGATATTATGATAAAAATGATAATGCAAAATATTTTTATGGCTCTGTGATCTGCCTTTATTAGCCATGCAGCCTGGGAAAGCCACTTACCCACTCTGTGCTTCTGAAAATAACAGTTCCTCCAGAGGTTATTTTGAGGTTGAGTTAAGGGTTATAACATGCTTAATAGAGTATTTGACATATAGTGCCTTTTGTTATTATTATTATCTCGGGGATATAAATTTTAGCGGCAATCTGAATTAGAGATTTTCTGGGCTGAAGATTCGCAAGTTGGAAATACATACGTGGCAATATCTCGACAGCTTAAGAACATTAGCTGCTCTTTTGGTAACTTCCTTTAATTGTCCTACTGTCCTTTATGCTGATCTTGGTAAGGTTCATGTTACTGATAAACCCATAACCCCTGTTTTAAACTGTAATAAAAGAATTGGGAACTGAGAATCGTCTGCCCCTCAGAACAAAAGAAGTAAGAAATGACTTGAACATCAGAATGATGTTCCTTGAAAATAAACACAATAACAAATGGATACAGAACATAATGTTTGGCTAAATGAGAATAAACAAAGTAATTAAATAACCACACATACACAAATACACTCATACAAAGAAAAAGAAAAAAGAAAGCAAAAACGAGAGCCATGTAGCGGAAAACAGTGCTGTTGCCTGCCGCTCACTTTTTATGTTCTTGTCCTAAAATAAACTACACGACAAAGAGAGAGAGGAAAAAGCAATTTTGAAATACTTGTGGCCAAACCAATTTTAGTCTCTATTTCCAAAAGGCTTAATTTAAAACTCAGCCATACAATACAAAATGGTCTCATGGCTAAATGCAACCCTGTCATTTGAAAGCATAAACGGAAACAAACACCCACCAATGGGTGAACATCTCATTTGGCAGAAAGCATTTAGTGTAGACTACCCAAAATACCCATCCAACATTGCAGGGCAAAATTAAATTTTATTTTGAAACTCAAATGTTTCTATGTGTGAATAATGATGCTGTCTTTCTTAGGAAGTAAAATGTTCAAGGTGATCAATAGTAGACTCCACTGGGGCGCACAGATCATGCTGTAGAGGCATTGTTACTGCGCTCCGGGCGCTGTGAGGTGTGCGCCAGCTCTAGGAAACACCGGGAACCACAGATGCTCACCCCGAAGTGCTCTGCTGGAAAGGGCCGTGGGGCGTGGCCTGTGAGAGCCCAGACCAGGCAGCCGGAGTGTCCGCATTCACACTGAGCTCCTTCGCACTCGTTGGCTGATGTTGGGCAAGCTATTTAGACTCTGTGTGCCCAGGCTCCCTTACCTTTCAAATAGTGATGATGCAGATGACGATGATAAGACAATGATGACAATGATGGTGACGATGAGGATATCTACTTCAGGGAGCTGCGGGGAGGATGACGTGAGTCAATGCATGCAGCATACTTAGAACAGTCCTTGTTCTATATTCGATGTGAGTGCTGGCTATTATTGCTATCAAAACATGTCTAGACTCACATGGTTTCAGTGTGTGCTGTTTTAAGTGAGCATTACTTGTCGGCTCAGGTAGTAGTCGGTGGGGATTCAAGAATTACTCTCTCCCTTAGGTTAATAAAGATCTGGCTTTGGATGATCCTGCCTTCCTATCTAATGCATAAATCTAATTTCTACAAACATCATTAAAATGAAAACCTACGAATGATCCAATTCCTAACTCTACATAAATGTACATACGTCACAGTTCAAGACCAAGTATAACAAAAGAACTGTGTTCTCCTTTTGACTGAAAATGTTTTTATACATAATTTACCTTTCTTACAATAAGGACAAAATTGTGATTCAAATTAGGCCTTTTAAATCCAAATCCAAACTTACGATGCAAACCTGGTGAATGTTTTATAAGACAAGCGGTTATTAGCATTGGAATAATTGATATAGTCTTCTTTCAGTGGGAGAGCTTAATACACGTTGTAAAATTTTTAGAAATTAAAGTAACCCCTTCACTTGCTAATCTTATTTATTAACTATCAAAATGTCTCTAGACAGTACAGTCATATATTCCAAATTAACAACAGATGATTGCTAAATATATTACTTTTCCAATTTTAATGTTTTCCCCTAATTGTCTACACTTCTCTTAATTAAATATGCATTTCATTAAATAGTTTCTCAAATATATTTAAAGTTGTTCATAGTGAAATGCCATAAATTTATTTTACTTATTTTATGGTACCTTGTCACGTACCCATGTACAACAGTTTTTTTTTTTTTTTCCAAACTGCAAAGGTTAAGTTTCTTAGAACACTACTCATTAGAGAAGGCTTGATTGTGGAATTATTGACTGTATGTAGAAAATATAGTTGGGAGGGCTATATCACTCTGAACCAATGAAAGTCTGGTAAAGGGTTTTTTTTTTTAAAAAAAAATTATGATTACTAAAATAGAACAAAAAATACAGCACGCTAAATAAATAAAATAGCAATAATAGTTAAGATGCACTAAATTGGTGGCCATTGGTACAGTTATGTTGACTTCCACTTAACTTTGGTATGAAATTGGCCACCTGACATGAGGATGAGGATGGTGATAACAGAAAGAGGAAGAAGAACAGAAGAAAGCAAGATAGTTACTATTGCAGAGAAACCTACCCTTGGACTTTTCCTCAGAGATGCACAAACCTTTCCTTAATTTTATTTCAGATGTTCAATTTGTACTTAAATCTGTAGTGACCTTATGGCTGTCTGGGAAATTTGAACAAACTAAGCTTTTCTGGAGCTTTTCTCCCCAAGCATTTGAAGTAAGTGCAAGTGAGGGACCCTCCTTTGAAGAAATTTTTGTCCTCCTTACACAGACGCAGCAAACAAGTGCACTTCTGTCTGAAGTTCAAGCTTTATTCATGAAAGACATTGGTTTTTTTTCCTTCTGGGTGAGTTCTTACTAGTGAAATTTTCTCCAAGTTTGAAACCAAATGCAAATTATTTGATGATACGTTGAACTTTCTGGGGTCCTCCTCAGGGAACCCCAAGCCCAGGTAGTTTTGATAAATGGAGGGAGAGTTAGAAAGGTCAAAGCTAATTTTGACTACTTTCTGGTCAGGCTGAAGAAATAGTTTCAATGCATATAGCATTCAAATGTCCTCTGACCAAGTCTCTTTACAGGGACGCTCACAGCACAAAGGTTAGGCTGACATGTAATGCAGCAGAGGAGAAAGTCTCCCCACCCCCCTTCCCATCCATGGCAACGAAAACCATTCACAGTTGCTTTTAAGGCAGTGGGATGCCAAGGTCACCCTTGATGGGCACCGATAGCACCAGGTTGAAAGCAGTGCTTTTGGCAACAGCGTGGAAACTGTGGCAGAAAAAATGAGTGAGAGGCTGCAGAGACCCGACTGGAGGAGAAACCCTGGTTGCAAGGGCTCTTTGGGGAGGCGGGTGATGCCGCATGGGCAGAGTCAGAATCTAAGCCCGGTGAAGCGACATCCAGACCTGAGCCAGCTCCGGGCCAGCAAGGAACCTATATCCAGTGCCCTTGAGAAATTATCCACTCAGGGCCTTACTTAGCTCTTCACCCCCAAAGCGGGTGCTACCTATGCAGGTGAAGGTTGCACCAGCGATCCGTGCGAAATAGAAACTGGCTTCTCTTGTCCACTTCATAACAATCGTAAACAATGGCCACATAAGTGTGTATCTAAATAGGTGCATTTAACAAGACTTGTGACTTCATAAATGCTCATCTTTATGTTTTCTTGTATGAGTTTAATGTCACTTAGAGAGTTTTTTGTTTGTTTAAATCATAGCTTGGAAATCATTAAAGGAAGAAGACAAAAGTAATCCATTGAATTCATCAAGAGGAGTGTTCATCATCAACATGGCATTAGAGAAAGATTTTCCCTCCTTTGCCGAACTCTGGTTTATTAAATTGGGTGCCCAGATCTCATGTTTCACGCTCTGCCAAGGGGGATGTTCCTTGGCTTCCCCGGCCAGACGTCATGAGCTGTGGCCCTGATGTCCTGCCTGGCACTCTCGGCATCAGGGGGTTGCTCACGGATTTCTGTCTATACTTCAGGTAATTAGTATCTTCTAAGGGTCGTTGCACATGGACAGCAGCAGTTATGGTTGAGGACATAACATGCAGAGTTGAAGGACAGAGCAAACATTTACTGAGCTTCCGCTCTAGGCCATGCACTGTGCTAAGAACTTTGCTTTTGTATAAAATACATCATTGTCCAGGCCAATGATAAGAACGTGCTCTTCCCAGTGAAAGTATTAGCAGACCAAGACTCTTCATAGAAGAGCTCTAACAGTAAAAAGATTCAAGCCCACCTGAAATGCCAGGTTGTGACTCTCAACGAATACCTAGAAGTGTAAGAGAAAGCCGGTTGCCAGTATTTATTGGGTGTTCACCTGCCAGGCACATACAGTTCTCACAAATCCCATGGACAAAGGGCTCTTGTCTCACTTGACAGATGAAGAAACAGACTAGAGAAGTTTGGTAAATCATCTGCATCTCTCAGCGAGGAAGAAGCAAAGCTTGGGCTTGAACTTGGACCTTTTAACTCCAAAAGCCCTCTTGCGGTGACCACTACAAAGCTATATGGGCTCCTAGAATGAGTGTGTGTCTGTGTGTCATTTAACCACCAGAGACTGCAGAAATTTCAAAATCTTATGTGAAACTGAGGGTCTTTTGATAAAACTGGGAAATAAGATGTTATTCCCAGTCTTCCTTCAGCTTTCCTGCCGGCGCTTGCCTGGCACTGTCTATGTTCCCTCCCCATCCCCAAACAAAGCAAAGCAAAACAAAACCAAACACTTCCTTGGGCAGCCCCTGATCACTTGGCGGTCTCTTCCCACTTGGACTTCTCTCCTCTAATAAGAAATGCATAAGCACTGATCAGCGAATCATCTACCCCTCCTCAATAGCATTTTTCACAGTGGTTTTTCTGGAGACATAGGCCTTAATCCAAAGATGTCATTTGAACATCAGATAGCTCCCGAGGTGTGGCGCACGTTTGGGTTGGACTGGACTCCCAGTCTGCAATTCACCGTAAATTGCTGTGGAGTGGCTGCACATCTCTGGGGCGATGGCGGCTCACTAACTTTTCCCACTGTCTTCTAGGAGAATTCAGAGGGAAAAATATATTTTATTTATCACAAGACTCCTAAAGTTGTAACAACTCGTGCGGAAAACATCCCACATTTCTCCAAGCAAACCTTAGGAAGTTAGCATTTAGGAGGCTCCCTTTGATACACAAAAGCCCCGTGATACTTTGACTTTCTCTGACCCTGTAAATGCTACAGCTGTGGCAGATAAGCCGAACAGCCCTGGGAAAGCTCTCGAGGTCTTCGTCCGAAGCTTAGACAGGACGTGTGCAGCCCAACTTCCTTTCCTAAAGCAATCATGCTCCCCGAGCTCTCCTGTCGGTATCTGCCACTACAAACAAGCTGAGTTTTCCTGGAAAAAAATGTCGATTTTTTTGTTTTTCTTTTTCTTTTATTTCAGCATATTATGGGGGTACAGATGTTTAGGTTACGTATGTTGCCCTTGTCAAAAAATGTCAATTGTTCCATATAGAGAAGGTCTGAAGCAAGGTTCTTTATTGTACTATCTTTCTACATGCTGTTTGGTTTTTCTTCTAGAATAACATGACTTTAAAAAGAAAGGACAGTGAGAGACCATGACTAAAGAATTACTCCGTGAGCAACCCAAGAGGACCAGCTACGATTTCACTCCCATTCAAGACACAGAAATAATATTTCTTTCAGCTGCTGGTCATAAAATATTTGTGGATGTGGTTCCGATGTTCACGCTGTAACAGACTCTCTACCGTGAGGGAATTGTTGACACACCATGTGTGGTGGCTTTTCAAAATTCCCCTGGGGGCAGAGGTCAGGGGATCAACTGTACCGTCCCCCGTTTTTCACATCCGGGGGCGGCTGGAATATCTGTGAAAGCTCTTTCTCTGGTTAAGACCTGTTGCTATGAATCTAGCACCAAGAATGTCACTATTTCCTAAAAACTCTACCCGGCAGCCTTCAAAGTATAATTTTCTAAAGTTCGTAAAGCATAACTCACACAAATATACAGTGAGCATGTTTTGAAGATATATTTAACTCATTAATGAGGGACCAGCAGGATGAAGTCTGGTTCAAAGCAAGAGACTAGTGTAGACAACCAATCGGAAAAAGAACAGTGAACGAGCTCGCAAAGGTAGAAACAGAACTGCCGGCGGCCTGTGGGTCATCATTAATTAATTAACTTGATTACTTTTTCTGCTGGACACAAATAATGTGCAGCTTATCCTTTATCTACGTTGTGTGATCCCCACATCGATCGTAAGTATTAAATCAAATTTAAAGAAAATTCTTGCAGAGCTCAGATGCTCCTCGATGGGCTTGCCAGGTTGCAAGACACTGTTTCAGTCTGACGTTAGGACTTAATACTTTTTTGGCCTTATTTCTAAGCTTTTTGTTTTTTTCTTACCCCTTCTTTTCTGTGATCACTATGTCAGAGAACCACTGATGAAATGGGGTTTTCTGGGTGGTGAGTTCTGTACTTCACTGAAACCTCTTTCTGTAGTTCCTGCTCTTTCAAATGAAATTCTATTAGTTGACTCACGACAACAGAGCATTCCTGGAGAGTGACTTCAGTTGTCCTCAACGTGGAGAACACGACAGCAATACCTCATGTCACCACAGAGCATCTGCGGTGCCTTTTATAGAGCGTGCACGAGCTCTCGCAGGCCTCAGTTTACGTGTTCCCCCTGTGACTTACCTATAGAACAGGTATTCTTATCCCAGTTACTTATCATAAATATTAATAAGTAGGCTAATGGTTTGGAATTCTATTTCTCTATTTGTATGGGTGAAATAAAAGACAAAATCTTTCTAAAAAGAGGGAGATGTTAACATACCAAAAGAAACTGAAACAAGAGTGTCAAAATGACCAGTGTCCCCCAGAAACACCTGCCAACAATGGGGCCGAGAGTCCAGCTGCCAAGACAGTGTGTGTCGGGGCAGGGCCTTCCCCGTGCACAATGGCCTTGCCTGAAAAGGACAGTTAAAATGCAAATGGGGGGGACCCAGAGTGTATCAGCCCCTCACATCTCTAAGTCTAAAAGACACCCTTTCAGTGGCTTCTGTTCAAATTGCAAATGCTCTTCCTTTGTTCTTCAAGGCCTGGGAGACAGTTCGGAATAATTCCTCCCGACAAATTGGCTTTCCTCTTCCCAGCCACAAAAGCCCATCTCGGTTGTAAAGTGCAAAGCACAAATTTTGTTCAAGGGTCTTAGGGAAGGTTAAGGCTAGCAAACATTACAAAGGAAATTCCAGGGGCTCCGCCTACTTCTGCAGTCCTTACAAGAGGCCGCGGCCTGTTCTTACCCCTGTTTCCGCAGAGGTCTGGAGTCCCATTAATTTCTCTGCTTTAGCCTTGTAAGCACAGTTACCCAGAGTTTCCAAGAATTTGGACATTTCCAAGAAATTACCCAATAGATCACAAGAATGACGTCTAATGATGATGGGCCATTGTAAAATCTAGACGTGGGTGTTTCTGCTTGTTCCTGAGCGTTCCGCTTCCACTCTGAGGGGTCTAAGAATGTCACCCTCGACACAGTGTCCTGGGCCCCAGCCACTTGTCGTCATTACCGCCTCCTGAGACTCAAACCCCACCCCCTTCTGTTTCTCCAAGGCGGGGAAGTCCAGGGCTGGGCAAGCCGATAGGGCAGGTCACGGTGGCAGGTACGGAGCTGGAGCGGGGACACTCTGTGGGGATAACAGCCCCGGGGACTTTGGGTCCCGTACTGGCCCTTGGCTCGCCTTCCGAGATAAGTGCTGCCGAGCTGCACGGCCAAGACCCTTCCAGGAAATTCCGAAGGAAACTGGCTTCGGTGGAAAATCAGTCTGCGACCCGGAAGGCATTTATTCAGGACATGTCAGCTGACAGCACTTCTTTTCTGTGGAAGCGGCATTCAGATTCCCAGCACAGCCTTTTCTTTTCTGAAGGCTGCTTCTTTGGAAGTAGTACAGCTTTGATTTTCAGGGCAAGAAACTCATGTTTTCTGAGCTTGCTGAACTGAATAAAAGAAGACATAGACATGGAGACCTGCCCGCAGGCTAAAGTTAGTTGTGAAAAGAAATGACTAGAAGAAAACAGTGCTTCCTCGATGTTTCAGTGATCCTGAGTGTCTGCGCCTCCCTGGGCAGGGCTGGTCAAAGTACCATCATTCCTCGTGCTCACAGAGCGAGGGGGCTTCAGCCCAGCTCACCCGTGACCTTCTGTGGTTGGGACGAGGCCCTCACTTCTGTCCCCACCTTACCACCATCTCAACTGCAGTCCTCCCTTGGGTAAGAGGAGTAGTTCAGGGCGGGCCCCTTGCTAGTTTTGCGTGGCACATGCACCTGGCCAAGGTGGTGGTCTGCCCTTTGCTCAGAGTCTCACGGAGTGTTCCGTCAACCTCTGGCCATGGAGACCCAAACCAAATCCTCACATTGGCAGGGACTGGGGGACTGACCTTGTGCCATCCCCTCGTGCAACATGAGGCACCACGTTGCAGTTGAAAATTTCTGTCCACATGCTCAGATGTGCAAGAAATAGCAAGTCTTCATTTTCTTCAAATTAATCAGGATCCGACTCTACGTGTCTAACTGGCCAGGCAGGAGAGAATCGAGCCTCACTGCTGTGGCCCCTCCTGGCTTCCTGCCTGCTGCCATCCTCTGATCTGACACTCATCTGTCACGTGCGTGGTCTGGCAGCTCTCCGCCCTGTGCTCCCGCGGAACTGGAAGCCTCGGCCAACAGGGAGCCCCTTAAATGTGCCCGTCTGCCTTTCCTGGGAACGCAGACAGGGAGGGCCACCCTGTCCACAGGCCCTGTGACCTCAGGTCTGTTGTCAACCCAAGAACAAAATTTGCATTTTTTCACCTCTCTCACTCTGGGACACTTTGCACTATCTTTTCAATGAACTTAAAAGAGAGACAAAAAAATAATCTTCAGACAATTCTAAAACAAAAAAATAATTCCAGGGACTTCCCAGGTGCTAGAAGAGCTCCAGGTAGCCGTGTCGCTGAGCTGGGAAGTATGAAGAGGCTGCCTCTTCTCGGGATGGGAGGAACACGCACAAATTCTTGTCACATATGAAATCCAACAGTCAACCTCGACATGACATGTGTGGGCGAGAAGACCCCTGGGCGAGCCTGTGCTTGGTGGTCTCAGAGGCACCCCCGCCCCCATCCACCGCGCTCTGCTCTGCGTCACAGGGCTCTGGCCCCTGCCCTGCAGGCCCGAGGCTCCCTGTCTCTGCCCGTGGAGTCCTGGCAGGAGACGTGTGCAGGAGGAGTCCCCGGTGGCTCTTCTCTGGGCAGCATCGGCCAGAGCTGTCGAGTCTCCTTCCTCCCACGTCCAGCTCCTACCCGCTAGGCCTAGCCTGTTCCTGGGTACCGGTAGCTGCACCCTTCGTTGTCCTCCCGAGAGGGGGGAGCTGCTTCCTGATGCTGTTGACACCAGGGCTGCCCCCATGTCCCTTGTCAGCCCTTCTAACATCTAGGACGTCCTTGTAATTGAATTTTCTCTGTTTTAAAACTCAGAATGATGGCCATTTGTCCTCATTGGGTCCTGACTTTGCCACGTCCCACTGTGTGGTCCTGGGCAGGCTACTTTATCTCGCTATGCCTCAGTTTTCTCATCTGGAAAGTGGGGACTAATCGTCTCTTCCTTGGAGACCGTTCAAGTGGCTTATGTGAGATCATACTTAGAACTCGTTACTTGGGAATCGCACGGTAAATGGTGGCTACTGGAGTCTGTCCCCGAGGGTCCTGAAGTGTGGGCAGAAGAGTGGTTTTCGGGGATGCCTGGCCATTGGAGTCAGAAGTCGTCAATCACAGAGTGAGGGCGTTGCTCCCTTGCCAGTTCCTCTTCAATCCTCTGGATACGAGAGCGCTCGTTCACTCCCAGTGTGGCTTTTCCATTTCCTCAACACGCGGAGTCTTCACGTCCACGAGAGACGGGGCAGCTCCCAGACGTGAGGCGGAACCTGACAGCTGTGCTCTGTTTACACGGGATTTGTTTTCACAGCCAGCTTCCACCCACGGCAGATGATACAGGTTTCCATTTCTGGAGGTGATAAAAAGCTCCTCTAACGATGAATTCATATAAGCTAAAAGAGAGAGAGAGAGAGAGATTGACTTGGAAAAAAAGAAGTAAAACAGCACACAGGTCGGGCGGTACTCGATCACCTACGTTTGGGAGCCCTTCCTGCAGAAGTTCTCCGAGTCTGGGGAATGAATCAGGACACAGAACAGCAGAGACGGTTCCTGCCTTCCGGGAGCCCACGGTGCCCAGCCAAGTTCAACAGGATACTATGACAGAATGTAATTAAATAGCAAGAATTCGTCACAGATGCAAATTCTGTAAAAGTTCAAAGACGTGTGGGCCAAAGGGCGTCAGGAGAGGAGGGCGGAGGAGGGGACTCGCGGGATTCCTGGTGCTGGACAGGGGTGCTGAGGAGCGGGGACAGTGACCCGGAGTAGGGAAGTGAAGGAGAGGGTGTGACGGGTGGCAAAGACAGGTTTTGAGTGTCTGGGGTAGAGATCTGGGACAGTGTCAGGGTCCTGGTGGGGCTAAGAGTGCGATGACAAGTTGAGGGCAGGAAGTGGGGAGTTCCGCATCATTAAGCCTCAGCTTCGCAGGATGCGGCCGTCCTTACAGAATCGTTTTTGGCAGCAGCGTGTGGGCGGGCTCTGTGGCCAAGCCCCTGCAGGAGGAGGACAGGCCGGCTGGGAGGCAGATGCTGTCATGCCGGTGGAGCCCATCCCTTAGGAGGGAGCACCAGGGAAGGGGCCGGTGAGCAGGGAGGAAGAGCATGAAGCTTTCCCGCCACGGCACTCGGAGTGAAAACCTCGTCCAGGGACAAGGCGGGAGGGGAGCCAGCTCCAGGAAGGACGAGGTTAAATGGTTCACATCAGACCATGCAAATGAATCGGAGATCCAACTCTTCCTACGGTTTCCCACCAAGGAAGGAGACTGTGGCCAGGGTGTTTCTCGCAGGGGACATTTGTGCAGAGGGCTGTCTCCCCAAGGGCGCCTGTGTCAGGCAGAGGTCCTGTCTGTGAAGTCCCCGATGTCCGACCTCCTTTCTGCAGGAGCCCTTGTCCTTTGCACCTGGAGCGGCGATTGTGAGCAAAAGCGTGCGTGCAAAATGCCGGTGCCCGGGCCACAGTGGGAAGGCAGGTGGGTGTCATGCAGGGCAGCCCACACCCTCAGGCCGCTGTCAGCAGGAGGAATAGGGGAAGGGAGTATTTCAACACTAACGGGCATCCTATCTTAATGAAAACATTTTCCATTTCTGGTTTTAAATCTGGTAATCAGGATTTTACATTTTATTGCAAATGGCACGAGAAGACCCTAAGACTAACACAAGATCCCACCCCTTCCTGTTGCTGTGGGAGCCACCTCTCGGGGACACAGATCTTCAGTGACGACTGCAATTAAATGCCCCGCGCCCTTCGGTGGTGCTCACACGTGCACGTCAGTTGCATCGTGCAATTTAAATATGCAATTTTTACAGAAGAAATTTTCTTCTGTTCTAGAAACTGAACAGAAAATGAATGTTAGGGCCTACAAAATCTACAATTACATTCCTCGTAAACTGCAGCTCATTCCTCCTGCAGACACAGACCGAACCACATGATGGGGTCTGAACAGGGATCAGCGGGCCCAGTGAACGCTCGCAGGTTAATCCAACTACCTCCACCACAACGAAATCACCCCCTCGCAGCACTGTAACCGCGCTCAGAAACCGTTTCCCCAGGTGTTCCATAACGGAAATTTAAACAAGACATCTACCATCTGGTTAATAGCACAGTGCTCAGCAGTGCTTGGTAACAATATCGTCGGACTTAAGCTTTTAAAATCAGATCTTTTCCCTGAGCATAAACTACTTCTCCATCTGCCCTATGAAAACAGGAGACAAATAAATGTTTATTTAACCTCATCCCTGTCAGAGTTATTGTTCTTTAGGAAAAAAATTATAAACTGTCTCGACTGTGGGTTCAACAAAACTATCCGTAACACATGAAATTATTGGGCTTTGCCAAAGCGTATGGGAAACAGGAAGTCAGACCTGCTGATCACTTCCCACCTTACTAATTTTATCAGAGCGGCTGATAATCTGAATACAAGACAAGGGCTGCAAATCGTGCTTCTGTTTGCTGACTCATTTTGCAGGCAGTTTGACCAGCTTGCACCAGGCAGGATGTTAGGAGAGCGGAGGGCTCGAGATGTCTCTGAATTCCTCTTTTCTTTTATGTTCTATGTCCTTGTCCTGTGGGGTGGCAGGGGGTGGAGTGGGGGGGTTGCCGCTCTCCCTACAGCCCACCCCGTGGGCTAAAATAGCACTGAGTCCCCCGCTGTGGGCTATGCTCACCCTGGGCCGTTACACACCCAGGGTCTGCGACCTTGAGAGGGTCCTCCCCGCCACTCACTGACCTTTCCTGCTTCGCAGAGACCATAGCACCGACGGCTTAGAGTCGACGTGCAAGGTGACACTGAACGTGTGTGCGAAGGGCTGAGAGCAGGCCCAGCACATGGCAGAGCTCCGGGCAGAGTGCGCTCCAGGATGAGACGAGAGGACAGGGGCACTCCCGGTGGGGACCCTGGGATGGCAGGCACAGGCAGCGTGGGCTCGGCCAACAGGACCTGTGGTCCCGCCCCGTGTATGCGTCAGCTGTTGTTACAATCATCATCATCGTCATTATCACCACTCCCGCAAGCCTCCCAGCCACGCCGGCCCCATCACACCTCACGCTGAGCAGACAGTATCGACTCGACCTTCTGCAGAAAACAGAAGCTGCACTGGAAGTTCCTCACGTCCGCGTGCAGCCAGCCCGCCCTCCCCGCTGCCCTGTGCAGGCGGCTTCTCCTCCACCCACAGTCCGCAGTGCTTCCTGGCCATCCCCGTCACCTGTGCAGGTCACTACTGGCCTTGTCCAGCATAGGACGTGGGAGGTGGAAGGGTGTAGGGCCACAGGAAGACTCTGTCAATCACAGGATGGTGGCCTTGCCTCTTAGCCTCTGTCCTGTGTCTGCTCCCTAGAGTGTAAGGTGGGGACGACAGTGGGAGCTGCCTTGTGGAATGGTAGGAGGGTTCAATGTCCCATCGAATTCCAGGTATTTGAAGGAGCGCCTGGCTGTAGTAAATACTCGGTGAACACGATTTCCTCCCAACGAGCCTCTCTGGGTTCCGACTCAGCCCCCAAGTCCTTTGCTGGTATTATTTTATTTATTTCTCTCCATCACCCCATATAATAAGTTCTGCTAATTATCTAGGTGACAGTCTTGGGTGGCTTCCACAGGCTTGGTGCTAGGGATCCAGGCGGGCTGGATCACCCACCGTTCCTGACCTTGGGGCAGTCCGTGTGGCACGGGAGACACGTGGGAGATGAATGTTGTGTCATCCATGTGGGGGCAGGGGGGGAGTGCAGGACCGTGGATGCAGAGACGACTTCCGGGGAGGGGGTGTGATCCACTACACGCAGAGCCTGAGTCAGCACCGGCGGCAGAGAGAACGAAAGCCTTTCCCGGAGGAATTGCCAGTCAGTGCACACGAGCTCGGATGGGAGGATCCGGCCCATTCAAGGAGAGAGGGAAAGACAGAGAGGTGAAAGCTCAGTGAGCGAGAGGGAGCAGAGGTTGGAGCAACTGTTTCTAGAAGTCAGGCTCTTTGACGGCGCCAGGGTGCCTGGAAGGCGGAAGCAGCAGACCGCTGGCCCGCGGAGGCAGTCAGGCCACGTCTGCTGGACAGGGTGGTGAGGGAAGCAGTGTTGGGCCTGCACGGAAGTCCCTGTCCTCGACTGGACCACCCAGTCCTGGACAACACCACCTGAGCCGTGGCCGTGCTGGGCCATTAGCCTCCCTGAACCAACCTCGGGGATGGTGGGAGCGTGAGAACAGACGGTCAAGTTTCAATTTCTCACCCACCACAGGGCTTGGGAAGATTTATCGGACTTAGAAGAATAAAGAATGTGACCTATCTTACCCCGGTGTCATGCAGCAAAGTCTGGTTTGGCTTTGTTCCTGCCAGCACGGTGTCGGTGCTCACCTGTTCCCTGAGCACCCCATCCCGTCCCGCCTTCCGTCTCTGGGGCTTTTGTCCCAGCCTCGGGGCTCCTCAAGTCCCACCAAGGCCTCCCCTTTGAGGCCACCTCAAGTTCACCTCTTGTACAAAACCTTCTCTGCACCTTCTGGCCCACAGTGACCTCTGCAGGCCCTCAGATGGTGGGTCATGCCCCGTGAACATTAACCCTGAAACCCGCCGTCCCTGTCCCCAGGCATCCAGCACGTGCCTCTTCGTCTCTACCGAGAATATAACCACACACGGGGCCTCAGATGGCGCAGAAACTCAAAAATGTGGGTCCAATTTCCAGAGGCCAGAGCGTGATGACCCACTATATTATTTTCATGGATGGAAAAGAACAGCCTGCAGCACACTGATGGTTCTTTCCAACCACATTCATTCATTCACACTCATTCATTTATTCATCCCACGAATATTTGTTGGGCATCTATTATGCTCCAGGCAGCATATGCAAGATATTTTTGATAAGAAGAGGACTTTTTAACTAAACAGAAACACTAAAGATATCTTATTTTATTTGTTTAAAGTGGGTAGTATTTTCGATCACTATTTCTGTGTCTAATTTCTCAGTAACCTGTGGCCATCCCCTGAGTTGGCCAAAGGGCTGCAACCGATTAGGGATCTGCCCGGGAGTAGCACAGAACGTGGCACTGTGCGGCTGCATAGGACCCAGCTTGCTGCAGAGCCTCTCCCACCTGCCGCTCGGGGCAGATCCTTGCAGGTGTCAGGAGAGGAACCGGGGAATTGAGGCCCAGAGGCACATCCACTCTGAAAATGATATGGCACAGTTCAGAAAACGCTTAAGAAATCCTCCCAACAAACTGGCTCCATCCTGATCTTCAAATGTAAACCCCTTGCTGAAGCAAGTATTTCTTCCCCCGGCCTCCTCCTTTTCCCCTAAACAGTTCCCTCAGTTACATGCTATGTGAGCGCAAAACTGCCCCAACGGCCCCTTGTCGCTTGTATACGCTTCCCAAGTGGCCTCCGCGTCATGTAAATATTTAATATTCTTCATTTAGTATCTGCCATTGTGTATCCCACAGCCGTTGCCCGTATGTTCTTGTTAATGCACAGTTTGTCAACAGAGCCTGTGGAAAAGGCTAATTTTGGGTCCTAGAAGATCCAGACCCTTTTTATACATTTATTTGTGTTTTGCCTGTAATAAAAGTTTATTGTATAAAATACAGAAACTGTAGATAAACAAAGGAAAACATTATGCATGATCCCAACGGCCTTGAGAAAATCACTGTTAGAAACACTCTGGAAGCCTGTGCGACAGAACGCAATGGGTCCGAAATGCAGTTCTTTCGAGGGTGGAGCACGTGGTGCACACCGCTTCGTGCACATGCTCCTCACTTAGCCACGAAGCTCCATCTCTCTTCACAGACACTTCCGTACGCATGTGCTGACTCCTTGGAATAAATGTCTACACGCAGAAATTCTGGGTCCAAATGTCTACAGTTTTAAATGGATTTTGCTACAAATTGTCCAGCCGCCCTGCAAAACCTTAGCGCCATTACCACTCCCATCGGCGGTGGGTCTTTCTCGCTCCCGTCCCCTGGGCCCACACTCTGTGTGTCTTCTGCAGCCTTTGCTGGGCAGATACAAGAGATGACATCTCATTGTTGCACTTTTTACGTCAAATGCCAGTCTCTGGCTGGAGAATGTTTCTGAGGCAAATCCATGCAAAGGAGGGGTGTGGCTTATAATAGAACTGGCAGCTGTTCTGTCATTAGGTTAGGACACATACACTACAGATCACGTGCTGTATTGTAGGTGAGATCCTGTCCTGGCCCCCCGAAACTCAGCTATCAGTGATGAGCTTAGATGACAAAGAAGAAAATGCAAACTCTGGCCAGTTAAAAGTGCGGGGGTAATTAGAACTGGGACATTTGTTTTCTTGCCAAGCAAATGATGGTTTTCAATGAATTTCCTGAGCTGATGACCAAATTCAGCAAATATTTACAGAATATTTATTTGTGTTCCAGGGACAAAAATGAAGGAGACTTGCCTCTTACCTTAGAGTCCTAACTGATTTGCGGTGCAGAGGCTGGGGAGGAAATAGAAATGGAATTACGTTTGCATCTCTTACTGGAAAGCCATTTATGGTTCTCGGGGTGCTACCCCCGGGCCACACTTGATTCTCTAGGACTCGCTGTGGCAGCCGGGGCACAGGTTGTCTCCACTTTGCAGAGAACGACCAGGCTTATGGGGGTCACAGCGCTGGTAAATCACCAGCTGGTGCTGACACCAGGCCCCAGTCGTCAATGCTGGTGCTCGGGCCACGGCCCCCTCCCACTTGGGATGGAGTGAAGAGCTAGGAGAAGAAAAGCCATTGTGGAGGGGGACGGAGAGGCGAAACGGCCGTCTGGTTGATTACACAAACTGAATTTGATATTCAAGACTGTCTGCATAATGCCAGACAACCAGTCAATTTATCTGATTTCAACAGTCAGCCTGTCCTGGGAAAATATTCATTAAACCCGGTATCTGGGGGTGAGCGCTCCAGTCTGGCTCTGCACTGCATTTCCCCATTTTCATCTGGTTGTTCCGACGCTTGAAGTCACTGGGCTGGAGTCAGACTCACAAGGTGGACCTAGCACGGTGGTGCTTCTTCTGCACAGGACGAAGCTCTGATTTCTATTTACTGTGCTTTTCCCTGTGGGAACAAAGACAAGCGCACTTTAGCAAGAAAGAACGGTGCTGCTAAAATGATGACACGTCTGGAGAAAACTGTGAAGGCAGAGCGTCAGAGAGCAGAGACACGCGGTTCTGAAATCCGGACCCGAGAGCTCTAAAACTGATGCCGAATGGGTTTTCCTCCAGACACTCTGGGATCCACGTCAGATTCTGTTTCCAATGCTCCTGAGTATGTCGAGGCTTTTTTTTCTGTTGTTAGCAAGTTTGCTGGGGAGACCACTCAGCTTCACCAGGGGCCCTGAGTGGTTCCCTGGGATTTCCTGGTCTGTCCAAAGTCACTGATGGCAGGCGACAGATAAACTCTAGGTTGTACCTCTCTCTACCATTTCTCTATATCCAGTCTTCCTAACGGGCGTGGGGAGGGAAGAGGAGAAGGAAAAAGTGAGGGGGGGGCTGGTAGAGGGAGCAGAGGTGTTGGGAGGGGAGAGAGTCTCCAGAGAATGGTGGTTTAAAACCAGGCGTCACTCGCCTTTAAAATGGGGCTGACGACACCAGGTTCTTTAAAGATCCAGAAGGCCATCTGTTCCCAGTTCAGAGACACTGAACAGTGTTTTTTTTCTACACCACTTTATCCACGAAGAAGACCACCCTCAAATTCACGCTCTCTTAATGGCTGTGAAAGGACCGATTTTGACGTGGGGACGATATGTGCAGTTTATGACTTGTTATTGTGTTCACCTAAAGAAATAGTGTGGCTTTTGCTTTGCCTGAATGAAATTGAGTGAAATCCGCTGGTCGGTCCACAGACACCATGCCAACGGCCTCCGAGATGTGGGGACCTCGGACAGTCGGACAGTGGGGACTAACTTTGGTCCCCGCAGCTCCCCTGCAGAGGAACAGGCTCCGGGGCTCCCAAGCAGCCAGAGTCTGCTCTGGGCAGGTTTGGGAGCCAGGTGGGGTCCTGTGGCCTCTCTCTCTTGCCTGCAGTGCCACCCCCTGCGACTTTGAAGAGCTTGACCTCAAACTCTCCCCCAGTCGATGGGGAGAACTTAGGTGATATGCTATGTGCATTCATGGTGGGGGGGACAGGATTTTAAAAGGCACTTTAACATAAAATGATGAGTTTACTAATTGTGGGTTTATAAAAATTAGATATGCATACAAACAAAAATCAGAAGGAAATAATACATACAAAAAAGTCGTTCTCATGTTAGGGTGATGAGCTGATTCTGAAACTCCAGGCACTTGTATTGAACATCTACCAGAATTGAGCGGGTGCCGGGCATTCGGGCAGGGTATGGATGAGTCCACAGATAACTGCGGGATCACTCACTGTGACACAGGCAGGAAAGACGTCCCGGCTTCTATGGGAGCACACGGGACCAGCTCCTGGGCCCCCCAGGGTGGGAGCCCAGAATTCAGCTCCAAGCAGCAACACGGAGCTCAGGTCTGAGGAATCTGCCAGGACGGGGGAGGGAAGCGGGTACCAGGCGGAGCCTTGCGGACCTGGCTGGGGCAGAGCCACGTGCTGCACCTGGGGAAGGTGCCGCTGGCACCGTCAGGCCTTGAAGTCTGATCTTATTGCAGAGCAAAGTCAAGCCATGGAAGGTTTTGCCTGTTTGTTCATTTGTTAATACTTTGTTTTTTTAGAGCAGTTTAGGTTCAAGGCAATATTGGGCAGAAAGCACAGAGATTTCTCACATATCCTCTGCCCCCGCACTGCACTGCCATCCCCACTGTCCACGTCCCCTCCAGCGTGGAGCATCTGTCACAATGAGTGAACCGACATTGGCACACTGCAGTCACCCGGCGTCCATAGCTCACATGGGGTCACTCCTGGTGTTGCACATCCTGTGAGTTTGGGCGAAGGTACGACATGTATCCACCATCACAGTGTCACACAGAGCACGGTCACTGCCTGAAAACCCCCTGTGCTCTGCCCCGTCAACCGCCTCGCCCTCTAACCCCGGCAAACCCCATCTTTTTACCGTCTCTGTAGTTTCCCCCTCGCCAGAGTGTCATATAATCCGAGTCACACAGGACGTGGCCCTTTTGCGCTGGCTTCTTTCACCTGGTGGTCTGCATCTAAGCTTCCCCGTGTCTCTACATGGCTCGAAAGCTCATGTCTTCTCCGTCATTAACAATATTCCACTGTCTGGATGGACGACAGCTCGTGCATTCGCTCATCCGCCGCAGGCCTTCTTGGCTGCTTCCACTGGAGGTTTTTAGGTGGATGGTGAGATGCTTAAAGGTGTCTCTGGGTGATCTATTTGTAGTGTCTTCAAAAATTCTTGTAAAGTTTTTAATAATGCTATTCAAGACTTTTATAATGCTATTCTCCCTATATGTTTAGAATAATTACGAATTCTATATGAGCACAATAGAATTATATACAATTTGGTGTTCTATAAAAGCCAGACCCAAAATCATATGCCCACGCTGGTGACGAGTGCGGAATCCAGCAGGAGGGGGATGAAGCCCGGAGAGTGCGCGGAACACGAACGCAGCCGCGTGTGGGGTTACAGTCTCGCAGGGGATCATATTTGCCTTTCAGATTGTTTTTACATTCTCCTGCACACACAGTGCGGATGGATATAAGCAAGTGAGAAGAGCCTACGTCTCTAAAGGTTGAGAGCTCCGTCTGTAAGATTACCTAGCCCTGAAAGTTTATCTCCCTACATGGCCAGAGCTGCCTGTGGCACCAAATAGCAAGCACTCACCTCCTTTCCTTTACCTGAAAAACATCATCCAAGAAATCTACGTTGTGTATTTGGGAAACAGAAACAGGACCCTGAATTTGCACAACTGGTTGAAAATAGCTGATGGGAGAATGTAGATGTCACCACAGCAACTGGTGCGGAAAGGCCTTCTGATGTCCGTGCCCACCGCCTGCGCTCGGCTCCCAACTCTGTCGCAGACTGTGCTCGGGTCTAGAAACACCATTGTCAAAGAGACGCCGCGGACATTGAAGGTCAAATGTGGTCGGCAGAGGCAGAAGCACACAGCACAAGCGCCACCTGCCTCTGGAGCCTGATTTGAACTTGCCCGTCCGCGTTGACTCCTGTGGTTGCCGGGGTCGCTCAAGCACACTGGGTGACGCGACCTCCACACAACTTTAGCGTGATGCAGGGTGACTCTGCTGGGTAGAGGAGAACATTGGATATCTGGGAAATGCGAGGTGCTTTGCCAAGGTCCTCAGAGCCAGCGAGGAGAGCCGGGGCGGGAGCCTGGCTCTGAGTCCCAGCTCCCTGCCCCTTCCTGCCCACCGGATGCACGCACCTTCCCCTCCCCTCGCATGTCCCTCACACGGAGGAGCCCAAGTACCCAGACGAGCCTCTGCTGGGGAAGTACCCGTGAGGGTGTCTCTCTCTGGGCACAAAGTCATAGATGCAATGAAAAGCAAATGACGTCTGAGGCAATAAAAGGCTTAACAATGGTTTTAGAGAGTGTCTAATTGGAATAAATTTTCTATTTCAAGTTAAAAATTGTTTTGAAGGATTAATTGTAATAAACTTCTTAATTGCAGGATAAAATTACTGAACAAATCAGAAGCACACAGCTTGATGAGTTTGCATGTAGTGAACACGCTTCTACCTACCCCCAGGTCACAAAGCAGAACGAAACCACCTTGTCCTGCCCCACGGTCCCCACTCTCTTCCTCTCCCCAGCGCAGCCCCCAGCCATCCGGGCTTCCTATGTCCTAGATATTTTTGTTGTTTTATGTTTTGGGGGTGGGGGTGTTGGTTTGTTTTGGGGTTGTGGTGCCTATTTTAAACTTTATATAAATGGACACACAGTCTTCTTTCTGCGTCTGATCTCTGGCTCAGCCTCACGTCTGTGACGTTCACGTATGCTGTTGCAAACATCAGTAGTGTGTTTCTTCTCACGGCCGTGTAGTGTCCCATCATGTGTATGTGCGTGTGTGTCTGTGTGTGCTGAAAGGTACTTATTTATGCTACCAAGAGTGGACACTCGGGTTTCTAGTTTTTGAATACCATGCACAGTGCCATGAGCCAGCTTGTGTGTGTGCCTGTCAGTGCACACGTGTTCACAGTTGTTGGGTGGATCGTTTGGGTAGGAAAAGAGAGATGGCTGTCAACACGCCGTGCTGACCCAGCAGTCTGGGGAGAGACGAAGGGCCCCCCACAGAGTGGGCGAGGTCCCAGGGTGGCGTGGTCAGGGCCAAGGAAATCGGCCTTGCAGCTTCGGGCCTCCGCTTCCACTGGTCCTGCTCACCCCACACACCTGCCCTGGGCTAAGCCCGCTAGTCGCAGCCGACATGTCGCTGCCTGCAGCAATCAGCAGGGCCGAGCTGTCCTGCAGTAACAGACAGCCCGCAAGTCTCAGCGGCGTGCGCAGCCTCAGCTCCTTCCTTCACTCCTGTGGCTCGTGCAGTAGGGGCAGTAGTGGGACTCGGTCCATGTGAATCCCTCGGGAATTTACACACACAAGGAGGATCCCCCTCTACCACCACCGCAAGGCAAGTCACATGTCCACACCCAACCTACTGGGAGCAGAGATGTGTAACCCTACCATGTGCTCTGGAGGCGGAGAATGTTCATGAATAACACCAATATTCACCACGCTCCTAACACCTGAGGGCAGAATTAACATGCTCCCCGGGTACTTGGTCCGCATCGCTGCTCTGGACACTGTAAGGAACTGTCCTTTGGGGGGTCCCTCAGGTGCTAACCTTGAGGGCGGGGGCTGAACGTTAACTGTCTCTAACTGCAGGTCCTGGGAGAGGGGCATGGAGAAGGCACTCAGATGTGCTGAAAAATAAACTATTTTTTGACCTACTCAATCTTTTCCTTATCTGATATTTTAACAATGTGTATTTATAGTCTCAAATAAATTAGTCATTCCTTTCCTGAATTTCCTGAAAAAAAAAAAAACAGACATCTTTTTGGAAATTATTGACTCCAAAAAATCCCAGAGCAGCTAAGGAAGACTCGTCAAGTGAAACTGCACAGGTGACCGATAGAGTCAGAGGTAAAGATGTCACCACTCGTAAGCAGGCCACTGCTTGTTGACCGGAGAATGTGAGAACGTGCTGAACAGGTGAGCAAGAAAGCTTCCAGCCTGTAGGGTCTCAGCGTCTTTTGCACTTTATTTCCAGAACACTGTGTGTGGAACACTCAGTGTTACAGATATTTGCATAGATGTTTATACAAATATACACTAGACTTGGTGTTTGAGTAAACCTTTGCTTTTGCTAAATGTAAAAGCTAAATATCCGTATTCCTTAAGAAGTATAAGAACACCCTGGAGGTGTGAGACCTCCATAATTTTCCTTCTCGGTTTGCCATTTTTATAGCCAGAAATAGCAGATGGGAGTGATTAATGAACTCCATTAACAATGGTAAATTTTTAACAAGGAAACCTCCCTTCCCCTCAATCCACTCCCTTAATCTCCTTATCAAATTAGTACCTTTATTTTCACAACAGAAGTGGTATTCCTCCCCAGTGGTTCACTTGCAGTTCAGGCCCTGGTGGGATTCTGATTTACTTCTGACCGTCGGTCACGCAGACTCTGCACGTCACGTGGCGCAGGCACGGTTATTCCTCTGGGCCGTGTGCGCTCGTGGGGATGAAGAGTTGACAATCGTGTTTACCCGACAAGGTTTCTGATTCCTTGATTCGCTCGTGTATATATGCCCTACAATAACATTTCCTCTCCTCTGTTCTTCCAAATCGCTGTGCAGGACAAAGGCTGGATTCAGAGGGGTGAATTCTAAATTACTTCTGCCATATGGCGTCAGAGGAAATGAAAAGAAACTGGACCAGAAGGAATCTGATCCCACCGGCCACAGGTCCCTTAGTTCTAGGCAGGAAACTGGTTGCACCCAGGACAGGGCTCCTCGGGGCAGCAGAGACGTCGCTGTCTTCACCCCGCAAACTTTGCCTTTCATTTAAAAACCACCATCAAAGTGATATAGATACCCTGCACAAAGAAGGGAAATACAGAAACTATTGTAAACACCAGAAGTTAGTGAGTTTAACATTTTGGGGTCGATTTCCTTCTCTTCATTTATTTTCTCTGTCCCTCTCCACCCTCCTTTTCTTTCCCTTCTTTCCATTATATTCTTGTGTATATTTTTCACACACAAAAAAATAGATGCTGAACAATAATACTGTTTTGAAATTCACTTTTTAAGCTTAATAATAGATACCAAATACTTATTTTCCTACAAAATCGAATATTTTTAAAAAATTTACTTTACCATTTGAGTCGTATTCCATCATGATGTAGATATCTTATTTAAATGCATTACTATCCCTGAGCATACAGAGACCTCCTCTATTTTACTTTTGTAACTTAAGAAACAACATACCTCTTTGTGTATAAATATTTTGGCACGTCTCTGGCCTTTGCTGAGAAGAGTTTCCTTAAAGTAGAAATACAATTGCAAGGGTCTATTTTCCAGGGTTCAGATGTCCTTCAGATAATCCGTGCTACTTTATATCCTGCCAGCAATAAGGAGAGTGTCAGTTTCCCTGAACTCTCTCCAATAAGGGATCTTGTCATTTTAATTGAAATGATTTGATTCCTAGTATAGTTGAAAACTTCTTAATAACTATTTTTTCTTAATTACAAAAGTAATACATGATTGTTGTAAAATGTGCAAACATTAAAATCTTTGAATTAGAATATTCAACTTTTAAGTAAACATTTCTTGTGACCTCATACTCCTAAATTAATCAAAGTTGAATAGCACAGGGCACCCTCTTTGAGAAGTCTTTTACTCCAAAATATATTGTCTGGGTTTTCCTTTGTGAATCTGAGTTTATTAATCCCTTTTTCCCCTAAATAGAGACAAATTTCTCCCCAAGAGGGATGTTGGTGCCTGTTGTCAACATAGAAATTTATGTCATTCAACTGCATTTTCTACTTTTGCTTTAGATACTATTTCTTTTCAAAGCAGTGATGTCATTCATATGGTTGAGGTTTCTGTCCCCTTCCTGTTCCCCATATAGGCATATTTAGAATTAAATTTTCATAATAACTACTGTGTAGTATTCTATTATATAAATATGGCATAATTTATCCATTTTCCACCTGTGGGACTTTAGGGTTTTTTTTTCTCCTAATATTCCCTTTTACACATAACGCTATAATGAACATCCGTGTACGTGAGACTTTCTGTGGGCTATATCCTGAGTTAGTGGTGTGGGGCACCCGTTGCCAACTTCACTAGAAGAGGCAAAGTGTCTTCCACAGACACTGTCCCGTTTACATGCCCTCCCTGCTCCACCCCCCCCACACACACCCCAGGGCAGGAGGGTCATTTTTATCCACATCTTTACCAACATTAGCCATTGTCCTACTTTTTCTTCTACAAAGCTAAAGTTTTACTTCTTAATCTACTTAGAATTTATCATGGGATAAGGTGTCAGGTATATATTTAACTTTATTTTTCCTAGATGATGGTTGATTGTTCTAGTACTAATACTGCATTATCTAGTCTGCCCGCCATGGTTTTGACACAGGGCTTTGGTAGAATTCTGGTGGGATAAATATACATGGATCAGCTTCTGCGCCCTGGGCTCTGTGTTCTTGGTCTCTTTGTTCATCTTGTGTGCTGATGTCATCCTGTTCTAATTACTATAATCTTATAAAGCCAGGATACATGGTCGGGCCATCTCCCCACCCCCCTTTCTTCTTCAAGACATGTCTTCGCTGTTCTCAGCCTTTACTCTTCCATATGGATTTTATGATAAAAGCTAATGTCAAGTTTCACTGACAGCCCCGTGGGATTTTGACTGGAATTAACAGACTTGATATCTCTACGAGGTTGTCTTCCCACTTGTAAATCCAGAACACATTTCTACTTATTTCGTTACTTTTAAATTGTCATACTTGTAATTTGCTAGATTTATTCCCATATTGTAAGTTTTGCTGTATTGTTGGCAGAAACTTTTATAATTACATTTTCTAATTCATCATTGCTGGAAATAGTATCTGTGTTTCTTTCTCTCCAGTTCTTCACTCTGGATATTTTATTTAGTTTGGAATTTTTGAGTAAAGCCAGAGGGGGCTCTTTTTCTTTGGCTTATACTTGCTAGGGTCTTAGTACAATATTAATTGAAACAATGATAATAGACATTTTCTTGTTCAAAGAACAAAATAATGCTTCTAATGTTTCACCACAGAAACAAGATGATTTCTGTTTTGTCAAGGTCTTTTATCAAGTTAAGACTGTTCCCTTTTCTTATTAGCTTGCTAAGAGTTGTTATTTGATCACATATGACTGTTAAATTTAATTGAATTTTTTTTCTGCATCTACTGGGATGACCATATGGTTTGTTCATAAATCTGGCAACACAATGAATTATGTTAATAGATTTTCACATAGCAAGTTGTCCATGCTCCCCACTATTTTTGCTCAAAATGAAATACTTTCTATTCCTTTCTTTTATAAAATATCTTTGGTTTTATGTTCAGTATTTTTTCATAGTTTTTGATAGTTTAAGAGCTATACCTTAGTTTTCATAGTAACTAACTTTATAGCTTTAATAATGGATAGAAAGCATTAAATTCTTTTTCAACCTCAGGAAGAAAATTTGAAAAATGAAATAGTTCCACCAAAGCTCTATGTCAAACCAATGGAGCAAAGACTAGGTTATTCAACATGAGTACTTCCCCTTTCTTTTTCTAATAAAGACAAGAATTTTATTTCTCTATATTATAGATTATTTTAAAAATTTTACTTTATAATCTCTTTTTTTCAAATGCCTGACTTCACAGCGCTGCATGAACTTAATTACATAGGGGCTCACTCTAGTTCTACGTTTCAGTGTCAACTGCCAGCCATTTCAGGACAACTTCCCTGTGTCTGAGTTCTTTATTTTCAATCATTTCAAATTTGGATATTAGTTTTTAGCAGAAGGGTTTCATTGCATTTTTGATCATGAGTTTTTATTGAATTTATCATAAAGAACAACTTCACTGGGTACAAAAATTAGGACTCACATTTGTTCCCTGAAAGTGCCATGAAACATGCTTCTGTGACAGAATCGTGTCACAGAATCGTGGAGAAGTTTGAATACAGTTGTTGCCTAGTGGCCTCTTTTAGGCCATTTGTATTTTGGGGGTTTTTTGCCTGAAATCTTGTGATATTCCTTCTCCATCCTTGGAGTTAAATAATTTCACCAAGACAGATCTCAGGATTTGTTTTCTCCATTAAAAATTTTCAGGAATATGATTTGGTCTCTGGAGCAGCAAACTGGGCTCTTCCGTGACTTCTTCTCTGACGCCTCCGAATGAGCTTCGCTCGTTCGCTCGTTCCGTTCCCTGCAGCAGAGGGACCCGCCGTCCACACGTCAGACCTCCACTGCCCACCTTCTTCTTGTAGCATCTCCTTTCTAACTTCATTCATCTCTTTTCTGTTTCTTGACTCTATATGGATATTAGCTTCACGATGAAGACCGTGGAGTGTGGGTTTTGACAACAGATAAACAAGGGCTCGATTCTGGCTGTGCATTTTGATTTTAGACAAGATGCTTAAACTTCAGAGCACGGGCATCCCTCTGTATCCTGAGAATGACCTGATCAAACTGTGCTGAAGGACAGGTTAGATAGTGTTTTTATAATACTTGGACCACTCCTTGTCAAAGAATAGGCAGTTTTATTAGATTGATGCATATAAAATTACCAATGTTCAACTGTTTTTTAGCCTACAAAAAGACATTTTTAGATGGTTCAATCTCATGCATTTTAGTTATTACAGTATTATTGTCATCATTATATTTCAATGTCTGATCTCTACACTAGTATTCACTTTACTGCTCTGCTATTTCTGTACCTTGATAGTCTAATGTATTTATTATTCACCTTTAATAATGTTTTGGTCTTAATTTTCCCCTGAATTATCTGTTATTCTTTCATCGTTACATGCCTTTTATAGATCATTTATTCCTAACCAGACACTGATGTTCTCTGGGCCCCTCTCATTTGATTGGGCCCTATTTGCATCCCCCTCATGCGACTTGAGCTTAAGGCCTATGTGCCAGCAGTTTCTACCCTACAGCACAAAGTCTCCCAGCTGCAAAACGGCTGACACCTGGGCCGGACGGTTCTTTGCTGTGGGGTTGGTCATGCACACTGTAGGGTGTTTGCCAGCGTCTCTGGCCTCGACCCACGGGATGCCCGTGGGTCCCTCCTCCCCTAGGTTGTGACAGTACAGCATGTGACATTTGAATTAGAATTCCACCTCAAAAATTTTATCCCAGATATTCTTGCACACGGGTGAAAACATAGTTGTATTAAAGAGCATTTTAAGAACAAAATATGAAAAGTGGAAAAATGAAAAAACTTAAATGTTCATAAGTAAATTCTAGTATTTATATCCAAAAAAGTGTAACAATGAAAATAAAAAATTGTATTTGTAAGTGCTAGCATGATTTTTTTTAATTCTTATAGTACACTTTTCTTTGTGTAGATGATGCTGCCATTTGTGGACACAATTTCCAGAATACACAGAAACCTGTGTGTGATGGCCGGAGGGCCCAGGTACCTACAATAAGACAGAAACTTAACCTTTTCTGTCTATGCCTTGGTATTAATTGGGTTCGTTTTTATTATGTGTATCTATTATATGCATAATTTCTTCAAATTAAAGAAGTAATTAAAACGAATTAAAAGTCGTTCTAGAAAAAATACGGAAGAGAAAAGTCACTGAAGAAGCTGTCAAGGACACGGCAGACAGGCTCGAGGATTTGCACAGAATAAAATAGAAAAGAACAGAGACAATTACGATAGAAGAATAGAACAAATATTAAAAGCTTCAAAGATGTTTTTTAAAGAACTCACCTGAAATAAAAATACTCCCGAATCTGCATATCAGATCAGCACATGATGTTTCAGGAAAAGTTGACGCTGAGAGATCAACAGACATATCCCACTGAAGTTACTAAATTGCAAGGACAAAGGAAATAAAGCTCACAATAGCTGCATTATACAATGTGCTGTTAGACAGGATTCTGTGTGTGAGTGTGTGTGTGTTTAACGCATTTCATACAATAACCAAGAGCCGCAGGGGAATCGTGTAAGTGTCCCTGGCCACGGTGGTGCTGTTCCCAGGCAGGTATTCACGCAGGCTTCCTGCCTCTGCACCAGAACACTCCCACGCTGGGGAAGCCCACGTGATTGTCAAGGAAAAAGGAAGTGCCACCAATTCTTTTCATGTAATTACATCGCTCTCCAACAATAAAGGCAACACATGGACAGCCTCAACCGTAACCAAACCCAGGGGCAACAACACCCAGGAGCTACTCCTGACAAACCTTGCTCAGCAAACAATAAATCCAAATAAGAATGGAAATGTTATGGGATATCAGCTCTTGGCAAATAGCACATATAGAATATTTCATGTAGAGTCCGGACTAAGCAGTTCTGGGAATTATTGCTACAGAACAGATTGTAGATACCATAAAACTTTAAAATGAGCCAACGCTGACAAAGCTACTGAACCCCGGTGGGTAGGCAAGGTCGGGGTGGCGGGAGGGCAGGCGCCCGGAGTGAGTTAACAGGAGCCGTGAGAAGCTCAGCCACGCAGCTACAGTGATGCAGCGACTCTGACTTATGGATTGTTTATCATCCTCTTATTTTTTCTTTTTAACTTTTCAGGGGTCGTTTAGAAACCAGTTGGTTTTCACATAGAGAAAAAGCAAAGACGCTCTTGTCTGACTTTCAGCACTTCCTTAAAATTAAACTTAATGCATTTTTGATAAAGACCATTTATCATGTGATCCAATTTTCATACAACTATTTCTATCCACCTATTAGTATATTGATATCTGTCACGACACTTCTAGAATTATGCTCAACAAATCATATTTTTTTCCTTTTATAATTGTTTGGGTCATCTATATGAAGACGTATGACTTTTTGTTTTCAAGACACTAAGGTCGTTTTCTCCCAAACTTAGTGAAGTGAAAAACTCCTAACTTGCAGCCTCCCCAGCGCAGATTTCACCCTCGCCATCCTTGCCCAGCTCTCCTCCCAGAAAAGTGCTCACCTGCAGCCGCCCTCCTGCACAGGGGTGTCGCACTCTCCACACTGCTCCAGATCTCGCTGCCCCCCAGACGGTAACTTGTCAGTTTTCCAGTCCTTTCGCTTTGCCTTCGCCCATCGGCTTTCTTGCGCAGAAAGCACCAAAGTCTCCCGGGTATTTCGGCCTATTTCTGGCCTATGTGCTCAGCTCGACGATTTCGTCCGTCCGTGCTACGGTGCAAAGCGTTCCAACTTTCTGCAATAACTCTGCATTTCAGTACCTGGAGGGACGGCCCTCGGCGCTCTTCTTCTTTGGCAATCCGCCCCCCTCCCCCCGTCATTCTCATACTCTTATTTTCCCACATGTGACTTAGTATCACCTTGCGAAATTCCAAAGTAGTCTGTTGGTGTTTTACTTAATATTTCGTGGACTATATAGCCTAATTTAGGGTAATTTATTTCTTTACACAATTGAGTCTCCCCCTCCAAGGATAAGCAGTTATCTCATTTACTCACACAAAATATCCCTCAGTAGCATTTATGACTGTCAGCAGAATAAGACAGTTCCCTCAGACAGGTCCTGCAGTGGTCTTATAAAATGCAGTCCTTGCTATCCAAATGCTATTGCCATTCAAATGAATCTGCTCCTTCTGCTATATTCTCTAAATGTTTATTTTTTGAATACAGGAAAGCTATTGATTTTGCATATTAATTTTAAGATCACACAACTTGTTGAATTCTCCTATCGATTCTAATAATTTCTTCTGTTGATTGTTTTGTTTTTTTAGATACACAATTATATCACTTCCTTATCATCTCTTATCTAATTGCATTGGCCTGTATTTCCAAAACAACATTAAACAACAATAGCAAACACTGTCCCCCTGTTCATTGTCCCATCTTTGATTTGAATGGCTTTATTGTGTCACCATTAACAATGCCAATGATTTTTGTCTTGAAATTTTAAAAAGCATATTAAAGCACTACAATGGATTCTTACATAATACAGGTTGTATGTTTAGTGTGTGTATATGTGAAATTAGTTAAGATATATTGGATTTCAGCAGATGAGTCTTTGGCATTTATTTAATTGATCACATTATTTTCTTCTTTTGACTTATTAAATGCTGAATTAATTAACAGATTCACATGCCTACTTCCCTGTGAATGAAGTGCTTGCTTTTAAATCCTTGGGGAGGGAAGTCCGTGCCTGCCCAGCACGGTGGTGGAGTTGGATTCTGAAGTTAGTGTTTAGGTTTCAGCCAGTTCTCCGAAGGTTCAGATGGCGGGAAAGGGAAAATTTTAAATTGCCGGTAGCTTTTCCCCCTCAGCCTGTCACTGGGACGGGCGGGGCGTTTAGGATGTGGGGAGCTACGGTGTGCAGAAGTGGAACCCAGGAATCAGGGAGCTGCCGGGCGCCCGGGTGCTGCCTCTCTGGGCCTTTAGGCTGCGACAGCCCCTGTCTGTTTGCTGGTTTGTCCAGGCAGGTGTCTCAGAGGACGCTCCACTTGGCGTGGCCCCTGCACCAACACCAGCCTGCCCAGCCTTTCTCACGTGGTTGGTCACTAGGTTGGATGCTGGTCGCTGGGGCCTCTGGGGTGTCTGCCCTTTTTCCTCTGGTGACCTGGCTAACGTGGGGAAGTCACCTGTGGGAGTCCTTGCTTCCCGCACTCCATCCCCATCTGCACGTCATCTCACAGAAGTTCCCCAGGTTCCACGGGCGGCACCCACCATGGTTCACGTGGCCATCGTGTCCTCCTCCAAGTTCGTGTCTCACTGGCCACGCAGTGGCCATCCTCGAGATCGGGCAGTA
Source organism: Propithecus coquereli (assembly GCF_000956105.1). NCBI lineage: Eukaryota > Metazoa > Chordata > Mammalia > Primates > Indriidae > Propithecus > Propithecus coquereli. The sequence goes on along the minus strand of NW_012148563.1, from coordinate 2,599,238 downwards.
GGTAAGTGATTCCCAGTTGTTGGTTTGCAAAGAAGGTTTCCAGCCCTTTAAAAAGACACCTCCAACACACACACACACACACACACACACACACTCACCCCTGTACACTGTACATTTATATACGAAAACTTCTTGGCCAAAGCTTGAAACTTAGACGCATTAACCCAGAGACCCAGCAGGAGTGAAAGGCCTAAATGTGAGGCGCGGGCAGCCTGCTGGGGCAGAGACCTGGCTCCCAGCTGCTCCCCCGAAAAAGAAGCCTGGGCCTGGGTGAAATTGCCTGTGGCCCTTCCTCACAGCCGGAACCGGTGCCAGGAGCTCTGGGCCTGACCTGGCCCCACCCGCCGGGGCCTGTGGCGCCTCACCCTGCATCCTGCTCAGACAGAGGATCCCATTTCTGCCATTCAATTATTTCAGGGTCAGACACTGGGTCTCCCACGCTGACAGTCAGGGAACCTGATCAATAAGAGATCGGGTTGATTTAGCCCAATTCCCCTGTCTCTGGCACACTGCGGAGGCAAACGGTGACAGTGAGTGTGACCAAGGTCATGCCTTATTTGTTGTTTTTCAAAGCACTTTCACATAAATTATTATTGTAGTTTATTTTCACCTGTGCATGTGGCTGAAACAATATTGCTCCAATTTTTCAGGCAAACTCTGGAGCTGCAAAGAAGTCGGGAGACTTTCCTAGTCTCCTCGTGTGGACAGCGGAGCCGGGTTATCCAGGGGCCACTAGACTTTCTAACCCACATCGACTCAAGAGGAGAAGCCACCACGGGCTGTTCCACGTGTGTTTTAAAGTCTTCAATATTCCTTCAGACTGACCTTCGTTACCCCCAGGTGGAAATGAATAACAGACATCTCTCCGCCGAGCCTGCCTCTCCCCCTTCTGCGGCGTGGCTCTCCGGAACTGGGCGGGGGCTGGGGGAACCAGATCTAAAGCCACGCCGAGAGTCCATAAAGAATAATTACAACCATGAGCCACGGGGAAGAGGAAATGGACTCAGGAGTCTGATAAGTAGGATTTTATTAACTTATTAACCTCACTGGCCTATCTAGGAAGCTGCAAGAGAGACCTTTCAGCCCAGCAGTGACCGGTGCAGGCCGGGACCCGACAGTCAGATGGAGCGCGGAGGGACGAGCTTACGCGAGGCAGGAACGAGCCGTCTCAACAGCGCGCCGTGCGTGTCTTTACTCCTGGGGGAGCATTTGCTGGAAGGGGAATCGTCTTGAAACACAAAACTAGCGATATTTCATCCACAGTCATCCTAGAGATGAAAGACCTGATGCTGTAAAAAAATATATAAAGCATGATGAAAATAAAATATGTATTTCTTCCTTTCACAGGAAGATTAACTCATGTTTGGAGAATGTAATTTTGAACCTGGAAATTGGTGACGTCTGGATATTTCTACTCACCTTTGGTGGCCGCCAAGGCGCAGAAGGAGGCAGGGACCACATGGTGCGCTTCTAGACCAGTGACGGCCTGGCTGTCCCCTCACCGCAAACCCAGCGCGTGTTTTGCAGCGGGCCGCGCAGCCGTGGGGAAGCAGGGCCCTCGGCTTTGTGCTCAGATTTGAGCGAGGCTGCAACTGTTTCACAGTCTGTTGAACCACTTCACCTTTGCTGATCTGGCAGGCGAAACAGGCCAGGAGAGGGTCCGGGGTCTCTGGCTCTGGTTCCAGCAGCCGGGGCTCAGACACTCTGAGCTTTACCCACTGGGGCCCAATGGGGCCGGCCGCCCCATGCAGCCAGTCTCCGCTCCCGGTTCTGGAAATGTCCTCGTGGGTCATTTGGGCTCAAAAACCTCCCCACGGTCACCCATGTCTCAGAGGAAATTCAAAGTCTTTTGACTGTCCCCAACATCCTAAGACCCGTCTCACCTTGTGGACTACAACAGCCCCTCCCTTGCTCCATGCTGGGCAGGTGCTCCCCTGTGGCCAGGCTTCCGTGCAGAACTCTCTTCTCCGATGGCCACGCGAGGACTCCCTCACCTCCCTCAAATCTTGTTCCATTACCTCCTCCGTGAGCCCGCTGCGCAGGCTGGGTTGGCCTGATGCTCTTCACTCTGGGCTCTGTTTCTTTCTTTCCTGGCACACATCCCCTGTGGCTTATGAGCACGCACTTCCACTTCATTTGTTTCGTATATATATAGTGTTTGTTTCCCCACAGAACACAAGCACCGTGAGGGCCAAGGCTCCGTCTGCTCTCCCAGCGCCCAGAGTAATGAATGGCCCAATAGAGCCACAGGCCACGAGTGTATTCCCATCAAGCGTGGCCTCGTGAGTGTGTGGCACCCCTCCACCCTTCCTTCTGAAGACAGTAACACGTGGGCAGGCAGTATATATGGAAAACACACCTTAAAGTAAGGAATTTAAAAGTCTGTCTTCATTGCACTGCGCCTGAAGGAATTCCAGGCTCTAGCAGAAACATGCACGCATCTCTGTGCTGAAGTTAGCTCTCAGGGGCCTCTAAACAGTAGGTGATCATCGTTGATTTATAATGATGGCACCAGGGCTGACAAGAAAGAACCCAGAGCAGTGTTCCCGCTGCCTTAACTCTAAATTTCCTGGCTCAAGTCAAGTCACAGCTGACTGTGGCCATTATTCTAACACTGTTACTAGCATATAAATATTTGTAAAGTGTTTTATTCAAATGCCTCTTCCAGAAAAACAGGGAGGGGTGGCCACGTGCCATTGGATCTTAGGGAAAGGTTGTTCCAGCCTTTTCTATCTTTAATCAGCAGCCTTCTCTGAGGGTATAAACATCATTTTCTCTACTTGTCTTTCTCTTTTTCCTCACATGAGGAATGCACTTATTTATTTTGTTTTAGTTAACAGGGAAGTTACATAAAGACGTAGGAATGTCCAGACCAAAAGAGAAAACCTATTCGATGGAAGCTAACAAGTTCGCTGCTGACGGCACGGTCTGATTTATCTGAAAGATTGAACCAAAGGGGAAATCACAGCCCTGCAGAGTCAGTGATAACCTCAGGTTAACATAACATAAACCACACAATTATTTTACCCATTTCAATTGAATGAACCTTTGTATGCCTAACGCTGGAAACCGAATCCACCTACAGCAAAGGCTCTCAGAAGTTGTATGCCGTCCAGATGTCTGCGTCGCCCGTGCGCTCGGAAGAGACTTGCCTAAGTGCTTAGAAGTCTGAAGCTCTTCTAAATCGCTTTCATGCAGTGCAGTCTAGCACTGTGCAGTTTGGCAAATCGAAAAATGTTATCTCATAAAATATTGTGGAAAACGTAAGAAAGAATTAATCTTTTATTTTTTTTTAATATATTTTTAAAATTTCACGTCATGTCTATTTCAAGCCAACATTTGGTTGAAAGTTTGAAAGGAACACAAATCAAAGGACCAGGATCTGAAGGTATGCGCAATACGTCTGATTATTTTTCTTGGTAAATTAACACATTGGCTGGGCACTGTGTGGACATATTTTTAGCAGTATGTACTAGAATCCCTGAAAGAGTTAATATTCTTTGATCCTCACAGCCTTGCCTCTAGAATATGCCCTGAAAAAAAAAAAACAATAAAAATGTGGCCTGAGATTTGTGTACAAGGATGTTTAATGCAATCTTATTTGTAACAGTGAAAAGTAAAAACAACTTAAATAACCAATGCCAAAAGAATGCCAAAAAATTTATGGCATGACCATAATATGCAGTATTATGAATCCATAAAAATTACATTCTCATGGAATATTAAAGGTCATGGGGAAAGGTTAATAAAATACAAAAGAAAAATATCAAAATATTCTCAGAAGCTATATATGAATTGTATGCTTATAGATGACTTTATTTTCATTTTTATACTTTTTTATTTTCTAATTTTTTATAGGATTCTTGTATTGCTTTCATTCTCTGGAGAAATAATGAATACCATCTTAAAATAAAATTAACACAGCTGCAAGTAATAAGCTGTAATGCATTATCGACACAATTTTGTTAAATGTGATATTTGGGAACAATATGAACAAGTAACTACCGGTGTCCTTGCACCTGGTTGGACATTGCCCGGCCCTTAGGCACAGTGTCCTCATGTGCTCAGGCCGGAGAGAGCTCCACGAGCTCTACTGGGGTGCTGAGTCCTAAGAAGTCAAACCTCCCCTTCTCAGTAGAAGGAAATGTCTGGTCCCTGGATGGGGCCTGGAGGTCACTCTTTTCCTCCACGTTCTTGACCTTAGAGACCTAGAATTTTGTCCCATCTTGTCCAACACTCCCTCAAGTTCCTCTCCTCCTACTTTGTCACAAGACCAAATATAAATCCAGAAGGGGTGAGAATTTGTCTTCGGCGCTTGGCAATAAAATCAAACCAATGGCATTTCACTTTCTGGCTCAGAGTTTACTTTCAGCGAGCAAAAACAATGCCCACAGAGCCCTCCACGGCTCCAGCAAACATAAACGATGTCTTGGAGAAACAACCGGTTGATTAATGCAGCCAATTCCAGCAAACAACTTAAAAATTCCATGGAAAAAAAAAGCCAGTAAAAATGCCTGTCTGCCTGAACAGCCCAAGCCAGATGCTGGGCCTGGGGACACGGCAGGGTCCCTCCTGCTGGTGTTCTGCTAACGATGGTCTCCGGACACCTCCGGGCACAGTCATTGCAGACAGGTGGACTGTTGAGCTCACTAGCTAAAGACTCCATTGCCTCATTTAGTTTCATTCATTTGCTTTGGAAAACGATTTTTGGCCAGGAAAATGGGTGCCTGGTAAAAATGAAGCCCTGTAGCATAAATACAACCACGTGCCTTACAGAACCATTACGGACCTATCAAAATGATGAGAGAGCTCCAAGCACACACGTGCCAAGTGAGGATGACATGAGCCAACAGTCACCACCTGCCTCCCCCGCCTGCCTCTCTTCTCCAATAGGCCTAGACTTTCCTCCAGGACACCACCACCCTCCTGGGCATGGGAGAAGCAGGTAAGGAGATGGGTTCTTGTTCACAGACCACCCCAGTGACCTGACAAGGAGGAGAGGCTATGTCATGGGCTGGTCCTCTCCAGTTAAGAAATGTCATTATCAGTTTCCGAACTGCTGCCGGGATGTTGGTCTGCTTATTGCTATGTTTGCTGAACACCTTTCACTGTTAGGCTTATTCACCCAACTGGCTTAAAACAGCACAAATGGTGAGGGCGGTAAGAGGGGCAAAGACAAGATTGTGAAGGGGACACCATAAAGACACCATTTCCCACCAGCGGGAATCTCCGGCCACATCCAGGCACGACCACTGCAAAGGGGTGGGTTGTTCATCCTGCCAGGTAGCATCCGTTTATTCATTGATTTGGAAAACTTCATTATGCAGGAAGTGCAAGTGCTGGGTGAGTTTTAAGCCTCAGAAAGGCCACCATGGAAGAGATCGTGAAAGCAGGCAGCATCCAACAGGTGACAACAGGGCAGACAGCATTCCCGGCACAGGGCATGGCAGTGGCCAGGGCGGGAAGCCAGGAAAGCACAGAGCTTTTGATGAGCTGCAAACGGTCCACTGAGGCCCAGACACAGGATGCCTAGAGGGAAACAGAATGGGCTGATAGGATGGATGCGGTGCTGAGTTTTTCTCGAAAACTCTCAAATCATTTGCTTTCTTCATGTCTGCACTGGCTTAGTTCTGGCCCTCGACAAATCTCCTCAGGGTCATTGGAACAGCCTCGTTCACCTCCCTGCCTGAGTCTCCCTGTCCTCCAGACACCCCCACACAGGACAGGAGCAGCTTCCTCTGGTCCGAATGTGGAGGGCGACCACATGTCCCAGTTGGCTTGGGACAGTTGTGCCAGCTGTCCCAGCAGGCCCAACTCCCACTGACCAGACTCACATCTTCCCTGTGGGTGGACACAGTACCCCAGGAGGCAACTCTGTCTTTAGGGTGAACCCGTCTTTACCCCGGCCCTCCAGCCCCGTGACAGGGGCCGGAAACTGTATGGAGACAGGCTGTGCATGGAAGGTGGCTCCACACTGGGGTATCAGAACCACCAGACTCTTGCACGGCCTGTCCAGTAGCAGAACCGTGTGGCCTGTGAGGGAGCATGCCACCTGCCTCTGTGCCAGCTGCCAGCACTGGGTGGGCCTGGGCTCTGCTGCTCCTATAGGACCCACTGCCCAAGGGTCGGGCACCACAAACTGCCCTGCATCTGGCCTGCTTCTCGCCACACTTCCCTTCAGCCAGCCTGACCCTCAGGACGGGGACACAGAGGTGTCCTGGCAACTGGGGCTGCCACAGAGGGGACTTGGGAGACCAGAGTCTGCATCCGGAGGACTACGGGGTTGTCATCCGTAGTCCAGTGCATCAGGCTGAGACCCCGGGCCCCAAGCTTCACACTCCCGGATCCCACCACAACCTTTCCTAGGGCCCGTGGGAAACAAAGACTCCGGTAAGTACCACAGCGTTGTGTTTTCTAGTAAACGTACTTCTCGGGGGCCCCTGGAGCCTCGCGGGACATTATGGCTGCTGAACCCCCTCCCAGGACCCTTCCCTCAGGAACCTACCAGCCCTGGGGCTGCCCCTGCAATGGGAGTTCTCTCCCCTGCACTCTCACTTCCGGCCCTTTTGGGGCTGGGGTACCTGATGGGTGGGCAACAGTGGCGGGGCCCCCAGCTCAGGCCTGGATGGAAGAGCGCATGCTTCTGGCCCTGCTGTTTGAAACTGAAAATTGTCCTGCTTCGGGTGTTATTTGACAAAACAATAGTAAAAATTATATACAACTTTCCAAAATATTAAGGTAACAACAAAAAGATAATTATGGTTTCTTTATACAAAATTACTTAAAATGTAACAAGCCCGAGTGCATTAAGACTCCTAAGTGGATGTAGCATGTGGTGTTTCCCAAACTTGCTCTATCATGAGCCCTTTTCTTAGGGAGCATCTCAACAGGCTCCATCGTTGCAGAATCCACATCGGGAAAAGATGGAGTGAGCTGCTACATGAGGTGGCGACCTCAGGACATCAGGAGGACAGCTAAGCCCAAAATGTTTATCATAAATCTGAAAAAAATGGAAACAATCGTTATGTCCTATAGAAAAACACAGGAAGTTATATTAAGATGCCGGTCAGTCAAACCACAACTCGGTAAGAGAGAGAGAAAGAAAGATGCTGATCAGGAATCCGAAATAGCATGTAATCAATATAAAAGATTATGTAAGTTTTAAAAACCAGGCACAAAATTGTATAAATGATTATAATCATATATTAAAAATCTAATATTGCATCTGGCTAAAGGGAGTAAAAAAGTTGAGGCTTGTTCTATTTTAAACAAGGGAAAAACTGGACAAACTGTATGAAACAACCGTTTGCAGAGACTGGAAAATGTGAAGTTCAAGACCATCATCCTTCAGAGACAGGAAATAAGCAAGATGAGTTCAAGATCTCTCAGCTTGCTTCCGGGAAGCAAATGGCAGACTGAAATGCAGGGAGAGCAAGGCAGTATCACTGAGGCAAGGAGAGAGTAGTCAGAATCTGGGCAACGGAAGGCCTTGCCGGGCAGAGCGCCGGACAGCAGAGAGCTGCGCAAAGGAAGAGCTTGAGGAATCTCCGCAGGTGCTCCCTTGAGTTTCGGGATAAGTAGCTCTCTGCACATGCCCAGAATGAATCTCCATGCGGTTAGACGACAGAGAGCTTCCAGGGATAGAAAAGGTATGACAGCTCTAGGCCAAATAATTCCCAGGGCTACTCAGGCAGAGCAAGAACACTTTTGACTTCCAGCAGCAAGAGGTGAGCAAACCTGTTGAATACACAGGGTCCTCAGTAGACACCAAGGAAGGACCATGGCATAGCAGTGGTACTAAGCTGACCCTAAAAGAAAATCCACAAAAGACTAAAAATATGCCTCAAAAATATCAAATTAGCCCACAAATAACTTACGGACCTGCCAGAACAAAGTTAACACTCTTTTTAAGAAACGTAGCACTAAAAAGTCGAAAATACCAGATATCTAACTGAAAATCACTAGACACATTAAGAAACAGGAAGATATGACACATATAAGGAGAATCTCAATCGATAAAAGCAGAACTAGATATGATTCGCACAGTAAAGTTAGCAGAAAGGGACTTTAAAACCACTATTATAAATATTCTTATTATGGTCAATGGCTGAAGGAAAAACATAAATATAATAAGAGAAATAAAAAATATAAAAAAGAACTAAATAAAATTCCCAGAGATAAATATCTCTAAAATATAAACTTTTACTAAATTGAGTTAAGAAAATGTTAGACGCTGCAAAAGATCGTTGTACATAAATGCATGGCCACAGAAACTATCCAAAATAAGGCATACAGAGAAAAATGAGTGAACAGTAACAGCCAGATTCTGAGTTACTCGTTAGACAACATCAAGCAGCCTAGAATACGTGTAACTGAAGTTACGAAAAGAAAGAAGAGAAAAGAGGGCAAGAAATAATATTTGAAGAAATGCCCAAAGTACTTTAAATTTGAGGGAAACTATAATTCACAGACCCGTTTAGCCCAATAAACTCTAATCTGAATAAACACTAAGAAAACCACACCAAGGCACAGCCTAATAAAATTGCTCAGAACTAGTGATAAAAAGCAAATCTTCAAAGCGGCCAGAGGAAAAAAGGCACATTCCAAACAAAAGAACAGACATTTGTCAAAAACTATGCAAGCCAGAAGAAAATTGAATTATAATATATCTTTAAAGGGCTGAAAGAGAGAAAAAGAGAAGTGTCAATTTAGAATTTTATAGATTTTATCTTAAAGCTTTATCAAACAAAAATAGTTTTAGCTTTTGCAGAACCCAGCCAGTAGCAAGCATCTCCCTGTTCCAAATTGTTCTTCATGTTGCTACCATGCTTACTGTTCTTAACAGAGATCACAATTCAGCTTTCTCACTATAAAGGTATTGCTCAAAGAAACACATAACTTCCATGACATAAGACCTCTTCTAGAGCATAGAAACAAATGGAATGTTCCCTGGAATCATTTTATGAAGCTTGAATGATCTCAATTCTCAAACCTGTAAACAAAAATGGGACAAGATAAATAGACAGACATTTATCTCGCTTACATGCACTATTAAATTACAAATAATAGCAATGAAAGTAAGCAGTGTGTTGGAGGACAAAAACAAGACTTAACAGGGCTCACTTTAATTATTCAGAAATTAAATATCAGGGCATCTCCTTCCTCTATCTAACAAAGAAAGTAAACACTTTCTTTTAAGCAGTTGTAGGTATTTTTAAAATCACCCAGTGAATCTACGTCATTGCAAATGTCCTCCAAGTAATAGGCCAGGCCCCAAACCAGGAAGTTGATAGCTTGTGTCTCTGCTAACTTTTCTGTTCTTACCTGAACAGTCTGTTTATTTAAGTAGCCTTAGTGGTTCTTAACCCATCAAAAGTTTGTTAGTTTAACAAAGAATACCAAACAATTAACCTCTGGTGGAAAAAAGGAAAGGATTAAAATAAGCAAAATTTATCACTTTGTCAGTTTCTGCAAACACCATCCTGATGAGCTAAAAGCCCCTAATAAAACAGCAGTCACACTCTGTCTGGAAAACACGTATCTCCATTATTGTACTATGTGAATTTCTACAAAAATAGATCAGTGCGTTGGGTGGTTGGTCTGTGTGAAGCAAAACGATGGATATGATTGATTTCTTTTCCATGGAATTAGCAGAGTGTGTGAGTTTGCTGTCACAAGAGCACAGTGAAGAGCTCTCTGCACAGACCTCTTCGTGCAGAGCTGGGGTTGAAGAGGAGCTCGATGTCCCCAGTGGGCCTGTGCGGTCCTTGGATGGACAAGCAAGCTGGTGCCAAGAGCCAGCCAGCCAGGAGGTCTGGAGGGTAAACAGAAAGACTTACAGTGCAGAGGAGGAAACAAGAAACTCAGAGGGCACCTTGTCCATGGCAGCTTCGCTCAGCTTGGGCCACTCACGGGACAAGCAAGGTTCTCCTTTTCTGGAGGGCACACCAAGGAAGCCAGACAGGCAGCCACTGTCCTCCAGCCAGAGACTCTGCACACCCATCTAGACAGCAGGTGAAGGTCCCTATCAAGACACATCATCCCTCTCCCCTTACCAGGTGACAAGAGGACAGGACGAGATGCCCTCAGGTGGCTGGGGACCTCCTCAATGGAGTGCAGGTGCCTGCCAGCTCCCACCCAGGCTGTCCCCACCCACTCCCCTGCAGCCCTCCTGTGACAGCTGGGCCAGGACATTCACTGCAATTACTCTGTGTATCTGGAAGCGTGTGGCAGGAGAGGGAGAAAGAGAAGGTACCACCCTAACCTGAGGCTCACTCTGCTTTGTGTTCCACAGCCGTTGTGGAATGTGCATTCTAACCTAAAAGCTTTCGGGGACAATTAGGAATGCTATAATATTCCTTCCTGAACATAGCCTCTAAAACACAATTGCAGGAAGTGCTTTGGGTAACCCTTAGCTGGCCTGGAGCGGAAGCCGTGCAGGGAATCTCCGTGATGAGAAGTCTTGCTCTTGGCGTTGCACACACGATTTGTCTTCTCTTAGTCCCAGGGCCTTCTGCCAGGTGGATCCTGGGGTTCTCTCTGCGCAGGGCTCCCAGGGCCTTTCCTGGCTCTCTCCTGCCCCAGGCACGGGCTCCACCTTGGAGGGCGACGGCATATTCTTGAGGCTTCAGCTTCTCTGGCGTCTTCCTAGGGCAGCATCTGTAGGATGAACAACACTATCACTTGCTATTATTAGACACTTTTCACAGCTTACTGAAGTCAGTCAATATCTTGTTACTCCAGTGAAGCCTCTGGCTGTTAACGCAGTATTACCGACGAGCCTCTCCCCACAAATGGTGCAGAAGGAAAGGAGGGGCGTGGGGCAGCCCATGCTGCCTTCTCGCCCTGCTGAAGAGCGCACACGAACGGCCCCGCAGTGTTACCTGTGGCCTCCAAACCAGCAGGTGCGGATGTGACTTTGGGTCTGCTTCAGGGTGAGCACTCTTGTAGCGTCTTCAGCTGAAGGACAGCAGGCTCCAAGCTTCTCCTGCTTTGTCTAGCAGCGTCCTGATGTTCGAACTTTTTATCATAAAAGGAAAAGCCAGTGCATACCAGGGAAATTTGAAACCTGGCTTGACATCCTCTGGGGCAAAAGTGCATGGTGGCAGGTTCAAAGGACAGGACAGGAGACGTGGGCCGATTACAGTGGGAAGAACTTGTTTGTTTGAAGAGGCAGGAGAGTGGCAGAAAGGGTCACCTTTCATTAGCTGTGAATACATTCCCGGGGCAGCTCCTCTGGTATTCAGCAAGTTCCCAGAAAAGGGGGCAGGGATTGAACTTCGCTAATCGAAGGGTCCATCGCCAGTGGCTGTCACCAGTCTCCGTCCAAGCGTGTTTATATAACCAGTCCTTTCAATTTCCCTTTGGCCACATGTGACCCCAGTTGCTGAACACAGACCCGGGCGTTAGATCCCCCAGGTGGGGCTCGAAGGAGCAACACAGAGTCTTATTTCCATTTGACAGATTTCAGAGGAAAGTGAAGTTGGTACAAAAGTGTAGAGGGACCATGACCTAAGGTTAAGAGAGAGGAAGAAAAAGAAGCCCAAAAAGGTTCCCTATTTGCAGCAAAGGGGCCTTTGATGTAAAGCAGCGCATTCTGCCCCGTAGACTTTTCGTAAGTCTCACTGGTTACGATCAAGACTTTTTGGAGCATTTGGGGGAAAATAGAAAAACACCTGAAACTGACTCTTAAGGTCTGTGCTGGGTCTGCTAACCACAATTCCTGTAGTAGCGACAGCTGCGGGTAGAAAGGCATGGCTCGGATCGTTTGGAGACTTTATGTACACATGTGTCTATGAAGAGAGGCTAGAAGGAAAATTCCTGCCTCGCCAGGTAAACCTGTGACACAAGAATAAATAGTCAAGAACGGAAATTAGCGCTCTGTCTACACACTTGAGAAACGTAGAGTATGATCCTCCACTTTACGAGGAATGCAGAAACCAGTCTTGTTTTTTTGTTGATTTTAATATCATATTATCAGCCGCAGTCTATGAGACCTTTTATCTTTGTTCTGAACCAAATAAAAATATCTTTCCCCTTTCAATGTCTCCTTCCAACTAAGTGAGTTCTTCTTTCTGCTCATCACTCACGTGCATACACATGCACACACACGCACACACACACATGCCCACACACACACATGCACACACACGCACATGCACCCACACACATGCACACACATGCACACACACATGCACATGCACACACACAGAGCTAGTTTTAGAGTCCTGTAATATCCTCCCCAGTTCTAGCCAGAGAGAATGTATAAAATTGCTCTTCACTGCCCAGGAAGGGGAGTAGGTGCTCAAGGACATTCTCCCCAACCTTTTTGGCACCAGGGACCAGTTTCATGGAAGACAATTTTTACACTGAAGGTGGGAGGTGAGGTGGGTGGCGGCGGAGCTCAGGTGGGGACGCGAGCGACGGGGAGCGGCTGCAAATGCAGGTGAAGCCTCCCTCACTCACCTGCCGCTCGCCTCCGCTGTGTGGCCCAGTTCCCCACAGGCCACGGCCCGGTACTAGTCCACGGCCCAGGGGGTTGGGGACCGCAGCTCTAAATGACACAGTGAACAGATGTACGGAATGAATGTGTGGGAGAGAAAAGAATAGAAAAAATGAAGAAAGGAAGGAAGACAGGGAGGGAGGGAGGGAGGGAGAAGTGGTGACCGCACGGATTGAGGAATTGATTTCAGAGAGCACCAGAGTAATTGCATCTGCTAGACCACCTACTCGCTGGGATCACACGTCCCTCACAAAATGCGGTTACCATGTGCTGCGTGGGCACCTGCTCCCTGAACTGCCCTGGGCCTGGGATCTGATTTCACCGTGGTCCACCAGCAGCTGCCAGGCGCCAAATGCGCGTGGACACCTCTGGCCATGGGCAGCCGCCCGCGTGAGCGGGAGGTGAAAGGTCCCATGTGTCTTGACTAATCTCGGGATGCGTGACTGGTCCACCGTTTTCTTTTTATGCCCAGATCCTTATTTTGAAAAAAAATAAAAAGTTTCACAACTGTGCTCACACACTCCTTTTTAATGACTTTACTTCCTGCACATGGTTTTTAGCGTAACTTCATGGGCAGTGAGTAAGGCTTGCTAACTGCAAAATGTTGATTCAGGAAGGAATTTCCTGCATTCGTGTGACCTTTGCTGATCCAGCATCATTTACTTCAGTCTTTTATTATTGAAAATCAAAACAGCAGCAACAGCAACAACAACAACATTAACAAAAATCCTCTACCTAATTAATCCGGATTCGATAAGCCAGGGAAAGAGATGTTCATGAAGTCACTGGCACAGGCCTCCTGTATTTCCTAAGCCCACCAAGTCCGCTGTGCTAACACTGGCCTGTTTGTACACGTAACTGGCATTTTAGCTACCGAGTTCTTGTTCAAAGTTTTGTGTGATAATTAAAGCAACCAGTTATAAAAGTGTCATTTTGTACAGAATATTTATTCCAGATCAAATAAGTAAAGGGTTTTATTTCTGATATGCTTTGTTTTCAATAATAAGAGTCACAAAAATTCAGGCAATTTTTTTCTGCATGTGAGTGTACTGAGTACATCATATAAAACATTGCACTTCATTGTCCTAAGAACCCTATGGAAGGAGTTTTATTTTTAGCACTCCATTTTACAGTTTAGGAGGATAAGCAACTTGCCCAAGTTTAGCAAGCTGCTAAGTGCCACAGCCAGACCTGCTGCTCCTGTGTTCCTGCTCAATCTGCTATAACTCGGTGCCTTCCTAGAGCTCACGTATATTCCCGTCCAGGTAGCATGAGACCAGGTACTAGATCCCACATGAAAATCTGCTCAAGATGCAGCTGCTTCCCCTGCTAGGGTCAGTGGAAGGTGCTGGCAAGGGGCCTGCTAGGTGAGCTGCTGACCACAAACTTCTCAAAGTAGGGCGCTTGGCATGCCGCGAAACAAGCACAACACTCCACACACGGGAGGAGGTCACCATCATGTGCTGAAGGAAGGAAGGAATGAATGAGTAAGTGAGCAAATAGACACACATGGCAAAGCATAACATGGACAAGTGTGGGCTCTGCCCTGGCTAGAGAGGCTGTTTTGCTCCCACCATCCAAAACCCACAATATGAAACTTCCCAGCTCACAATGACAGTAAACTGAAAGCTGCCAGAAGGAAGAAGTGTATTGCTAACCTCACCCTGTACAATCTGGAACAGCTCTACTTACACAGGCCTACTGGGAAGATCCTGCCCTGTCAGGAGGTGACCTGGGAGAGGAGACATAATGAGTCAGTGGAACAGCCAGGCCTGTTCCCTTCCCCTCACTCCACTCTGTGGCTGATGCCAGCTCCACGGTATTTTCCTAAGCCCTCTTGACAGTTCCTCTTAGTTTCCTGAGGACACCAGGCTGACCACGCTTCAGGCCACAACTCTGTGCACGTCCTGCCTGCAGCAGCATCTAAATAAATATCAAAAGAAAAAGGAAATGGTTTTGTCCAGACTGTTCTGTGGTTGCTGTCTTGCAAACAGGAAGTAATGCAAGAGGGATGTGGGGATAGTATGAGTCACTCAAATAGTAAGTAACAAATAGGGATCAAGAGATGAAATGTCAAACATCCTCGTCCCTGAGGAAGATACAGGGCTAGTTCCTGACCGGCAACAAAGTGTGACGTCACCATATACTAACATGAAGACAATTGACAATGACGGTTGGTGTCGATTAGGCCATTGTCATAAAACCATGTCCAGCTTAGTCTCCAAAATTGAAGGGCATTGTCAAAAAGCTAGTTCACAGGCAGGCTAAAAAAATGGCCAGATGTTTGGAAAACAAGATAAATGGAGTAACTGTGTTTTTCCTCATTGAATGAGTAAAGGACTTAAGGCTTTTCGGTTTGGAGAAAAGAATGTTGTAGGACAATTATAAATCATCGTTTCCTCATTCTTTAGGGAACATAAATTGAAAAATGACCTTAGATTTCTGTACTTAGGTCATACTTTAGACATTAATTGTTAGTAGCCAGGGTTCAAAGTTTTTACATATTTGACCAGAAGAGGTTTAGGAATCCCGTGAAAGTCTTCAGTATCATCTCCCTTGGTACGTCCAACACCAGGACTCCTTCAGTGCCTGTCACGCCTCGCAAGACTACGATGTTCTCACGTATGCAATTGCTGTCTCCTGCCCACGTCTTCCCAGTCATGCAGTAACCTTGACCAAGCATCTCTGTCGCTCGACTGGGCCCTAGGAGGGCTTCAGAGGTATAAAAGCAGTCCCACCATAAATGGCATCAGGTACACCACTGTGAACACTCAAATAGCAGCCCAAAGCCACACCTGGCTGCTGGATGGAGCCCAGACTGACGCACAGGTGTGCGTTCTAGCTCTCTCTGATCTTATCAGCTGTATGGGCTTGGACAAGATGCTGCTTTTCACTGAGCTTTGGTTCTTCCTGCGCAAAGTTAGAAAAATCGACCGCTTGTGAGTAGAGGCCACCATCCGTGAGACGGCGCACCCCTCTCGGCAAGGCACTGTTCCACCGTGAGGGACTCTGCAGGCAGGGTGATGGCTCGGTAGTGACAGCAGGGGACAACGAGAAGAGAAACTTGGAAAAGACCTCACAGTGATGAGGAGACTGGGATGAGACCTCAGGACCAGACAGGGACTTGAGGCCGTGGCCAGGGGATCTACCCTCACGTGTCATTTTCTTTACAAGGACCTTGGGCAGAAATGTCCAGACCCTGCAGATTTAATGCCAGCTAGAGGTGACTAAGTACCTGAGGCAGTATCAAAGATTACGAAGTGGATAAGGAAGGCAGAATTTTTGCTACCATGAACATCATAATCTACAAGTTGGCTTTTAATGACTTGGACAGTGGAGGAGGGTTAAGAAATTTGACATTTATGGTTAAAAGAGTCAAAACACTGACTGTTACAAAAACAGAACATGTCGCCTATCTTCAGATTTTAAGTCATTTCTAAAGAGAAAATATCTACTAATTTGTCATTGAACTGGAAATCAAAGCAGTTGGAAGGAGCTGGAACACAGCACATTTTGATTCCCAGGGAGTTTTCCATCCCTTATCCTGGAGGGAGCACGAGGCCTGTTTTCTTTTACCGCGGCTGTTTTGACTGCCCAGGCCTCGTGTATAATCCGGGCCAGGGCTCAGGCGTAGGAGCGCATTCTTCATTCCAGGCAGATAGCAGAGAAAGTTAAAGGTCACGAAGGAGGGCATGTGTCTCATAACACGTAAGCAGAAACAATTGAAAAAGACAGATACGTGCAACCCTGAGACCTCAGGACGGCCGTTTCTGTGGAGGCGGCGGAGCTCTACTTCGCCGGCAAGCGGAGAGCTGCGCCCAGGAAAGGGCCAGCAGAGGTGGGAACGTGGGCGCCTTCAGAGCCACGCGGAGTGCAGCATTTCCAGCAGCCTCTTACTGAGGAGGAGCAGCCTGCACTGCATGAATCATCTCACGTCTCTAAGATGAGAAACAGAATGAACAGCCCCTATGGAGGCACAGCCCTCCTGGCCGTGTTAAGGGAGCGCCCACTTCACAGTGAGAGCCCACCCAGCACGGCGCGCCCACGCACGAGATGCCCGCTCAGTGTCCCTCAGAGCCTTCGGAAAATAAAATCACTCCATTTTCAACTTTGGGGTTTAAGAGCTTATTCTCGCAACCCCAGGTCATGGTTCACAGTTGCCCCAGAACCGGCTGATTCTGCCGTCGCCGTCAACAGTGTGCTTTGGGTCACAGCCCTCGAACCCTTCAGAATCGCTTCCGTTTTCTCCAGTAATAAAGTCTCTTCCTGTCCCCAGAAAACGACTCCTAGGAACTGCTTGACTCTGAGTCTGCAGTTTGCAAGGAGGGGGACAGAGGGACAGCAGAAGGCTGGAGAGCTCCCTGGTTTTTCCTTGACTCCAGTCGTAAAGCAAAGTTCAAGGGGTGTCATTCCACACTCATCAGAATAATGAGGTCAGAAAATGAAGAGGAAATGGCTTCACTCTAAGTGCCCATTATCTGATGCCAGTCGACAAAGAAATGCTTAGGAAATTGGAAGTGTACGCAGCGGTCACAGGATGGGGGACCAAAGTCAATATGGCCATTGTTACCCACTCCAATGTCAAGGTTTCACGGGGAGGGGGATTTTCAGACACAAATTACAGCCCTTATTAGTGAGTGTTGAAAATGACTGTGGAAACGAGTCTCTGTATAATGCTTCCAGAGGCGGGCAGACCAGTGTTTTCATAGTATTAACCGCAGTGTGTAAAATTAAGACCAAATGCCGGTAAACAATGCACATTCTTTTCTATGTGAATTATTCTGTCTAATAGTGCAGTGGGTTTGAGATTGAATTTCAAGTCTACCTAGAGAGCTATATGAAAAATGAACAACTTGATCTTTGAAGGATTTAGTTTCAACCAAGATACTCTGAAATTTTCTTTGTCTACATACAGTCTCTTTGTCAATTTAATACGGTTAATGGCCAGGAATGTCGGAAGCTACGTGATGCTGGAAGGCACATTTTCACTTCATCTGCTTTTCTGACACGTTTAGTTTAACTTAATCAGGGGGTTGATGCTAATTTCCTGAAGCAGTTTCCAGGGTCCTTGTGCAAAAAGGGAAAACCGTTCCCATTCTTCTAGGACATATGGTTGTTATTATGTGAAAATTCTCTTGTGCCATTCTGACACCCCCCCCCCCACCACAGCCGCCACTTCTGCAGATTGCGCTGGGTTTCAAACGCGTTCATTTTCCAAGGCTTTCTGGGGCCAGTGTCAGCCAAGCACTCCCAAAAGCCAGAGCATGTCCGTTCATGGGTTCCGCATCCAGCCCTCACCCACTTGGAGGGGTTTGGAATGGGTCAGTGCATTGCCACCAGGTACCCTGGCAGCCCAGGAAACTGATCTGATTTCCTGCTACACAAAGTGCAACCCTTTGTGGAAGACGCCATGGCCACCTCAGAGAGCCCCGTAGAGCAGAATCACTAGGTGGGACCAGGGAAGCGCACCCGGGTCTCGGGCTGGCTGCAGTGGGCACTGTGGCGCCAGACCGCCTGAGGCTGAGTCCTCTGGCTCTAATGCTGATGAACTCTGGGCCTTGGGCAAGTCACTTACCCTCTTCCAAGCTTCCAGTTTTCCCATCTGTGCAATGGGCACCCATCTTACAGAGCGAATGTGAGGGTAAAGTGAGATAATATACCTAATGCCCTTAGCGCAGTTACTGGCACAGAGGAGGGAAGTAACAGATATTAGCTCTCACCACTCCTTGCCTGTCCAGTGGTGGTAAGTCTAGTACCGACTCCAAAGGCTGTCGCGAAGATGAAAGGTGGAGGGGACCAGGTCCTCTTGACTGGTAGCAAGCTGTCTCCAACAGTAAATTCAGAAACAAAATGCCTCAACGCCTCACCTTGAACACATTTAACAGGACTCCCATTCCCCTTTCTTCAAGGTGAGATAATCCTGCCAGCTCCTTAAAGATCTTCTTAAATGCAGGCAGGTTCCTGCCTGAATACGGACTCCCTGCCGCAGAACCCCGGGCGGCAGCGGAAGCGGTCGCAAAATCCCGCCCAGCGTGGTCCACAGCCCCTGAGACCTGGGTGGGCTTCAAGGGCCCCGCACCCAGGAGCACCAGAGGACACAGAGTTCACTGCGAATGAGGTGTCCGCTGTCCCCTCCGTGTGGCAAAGGACAGCCACTAGATTCACAGACCCAGTCATTAGGCCAGAGCACAGCGTGTGGAAAATGGCAGCGACCAGGGAAGCAGAAGCTTAGAGACGACCCGGCTCGGAGGTGTCGGGCGCCGAGCGGTACCAAGATGGAGCCCCGTCTGCTGGGGAGAAGAGTTTTAATTATTCGCACGTGCCGAACGCTTACAGCCACACGATGCGCTTAGTATACTCCGGCCTTCTCCTCCCCCTTCTCCCCCCTCCGTGACTATGGCAGGGCAGGGCGGTCACCACGGTCACATCAGACGCTGATTTGTTTCGGCAACAGTTTGGAAAAAATGGAAATATCTTGCTGGTTTTAATAGTGGTATAAAGAATGCCTGGCTACAGGAAGGTCTTTGTGGATTTGAAATTGGGGGCTCTGAATATTTGGGCACAGGCCCTGCCAACCCACAGTGCCCCTGAGGCAGTTCTCGGCGCGGCGGGGAGGCGGAGCTCAGGCGGGATGCGCGGCCCTGTTTTCCTAACAGGCCACGGACGGTACTGGCCGCTCCACTGCCCAGGGATCGCGGACCGCAGAACTACGTGATTCTATGTATATGGCTTCAGGGAAAGTCGGAACTTTGTGTCGTACAGAAACTCAAGAGGGCTCGTTGCTCTAGTGTATAAAGCCGGCCACTTAAAAACGAGGATTTTTGAGTCTTGCCCAACACAGGAACAGAGAGGCTCCGACAGGAAGGCGCAAAGCAAAAGACCCTGCACTTGCGGCTCCTGAAAGCAGAAGAATCCTTTCTTCTCCGGGACGCCCGAACCAGGGGTTGCAGGAGAGAGTAAGTAACGGGGAGGGTTCAACGTCTCTAAGAAAACACGCACTCGGAGCTCACCTGAACAGGTAAACGCACGCACATCCGTATCGCGGTGCTACCTAAGAACGGTATTTATGCTGCACGAGAGCGTCTGATGGTCTGTGGCAAACAACGGGAAAAGCCCATTCAGCCTGCTGAGGTCCACGTCCATTTAGCTGGTAGCTCGGCGCCACAGAAGCAGCCTGGCAGGTGTGTCCCCCCGCCCCCTTCCGTGACTCGAATTTCTAGAGGGATCTCGGAGGCGTCAGGAATTGTGGGGGTTCACGAGGAACGTGGTGGGAAGAGGCAGCTCTGCGAGGATGGTGAGTGAGAACAGCTGAAGACGGTGTGACCAGGGCAGAGCCACCTGGCTGACAGTCCGAATGTCACCTGCCCCAGCAGCCGGCGGTCGCGGCGGTGGCACGGCCCTCACTCCTCCCAGAGCGCGGCTTCTGGAGCTCTTCCCGTACTCACTCTTACCCTTGCTACCAGGGGACCTGAGGTGCTGTCGCACCATCACTTTAGGGACTTGGGGACGTGACACAGGTGAAGCCCATGTCGCCCTTCAGGCTGCCGCTGTCAAGGACACCCTTAAACCAGAACTTGCCAGCTAGGCTGCTCTGGGACTCCCAGTGCACAGCAGCTGTGAATAATAAGTGCTTAGTGTTTTAAGCCACACAGTGTGGTGGTAACTGGTGCAGGGCAGTGGAAAACTCACACAGCATGACTTATAGATCTGGGAAATGCAGATGTGGTAAATAAGTGTAACCCCTGCTCTGCCTTCACCGAACCCCCACAGAGACACCCGGCTGGTGCTGGCGCACTCCCTTCCAGCCCACTATCCTGCCAATCAAGGGCTTATGGGCTGAACAAGGTTGTGGGAGTTTGCAGAAGCCATTGAGCGCCTTAGCCAGGGGAACGACACCGTAGGACCTGCGCTGTGGACAGATCACCCGGCAGCCTCCAGAGGAGAGACTGACGCGGGTCAGGTGAGAGGCAGGGTCAGCCATGTGATAGAGATAGGAAACGAGATGGTGGTAGGGAGATGGAAAGCTACAGAACAGAAAAGCGAGTCTAGAAATATCTAGAAGGACCAACAGGACGTTCCCTCTTCCTCTGGCCTCAATGTGCTCACCTAGAAACGTGTTCAGGAATCATTTGCTCATTTACAGGGTAAATGAATCTGCCTTTGAACTAGCAACACAAATTCAATCTAACCATCTCGTTTTCCATGGGCAGGAGCCGGGAGAGGTTAAAAGAAAGTTCCTCATCCTGCAGCTGTATCAGTGTGGACCCACAGCCCGACACCTAGACCCACGGCCCGACACCTGGACCCACAGCCTGACACCTGGACCCACGGCCCGACACCTGGACCCACAGCC
>NW_012148563.1:2455675-2568878 GCF_000956105.1 Propithecus coquereli | reverse complement strand
AAAAAAAAAATAGCATGAAAGTTGCCGTGACTCCGACGCACACAGCCTGGCCTCAGATCTGCGTTCCACGTGCTCGTCTGCGGGGGACAGGCGCACACACGGTCTTCCTGCCAGGCCGGTCTCTGTGGCAGGTGTCCCCTGGCCGACGTCTGTGCCCATTTGCTATTTGTGCTAATCAGCGACATCTGCTCGACTCCCGCTGACCTGCACTGGGGACCCGGGATGGATTTTCGGCTGCATCCTCGTTCAACGTTCCCTTCCCTGATTGCTCGACGGGTAATTTGTGGCCCCAGTGAGGATGCGTCTGAGCAAACACTATTCCTTACGTCTGTGTTCTCCGCTTTTGTTGGGCTTTGCGGCCTTCGGAGGTCAAGCGGTTCCGCGGGCTGGTTTTCCTCTTCTGTGGGCCCCGTTCCCACTCCTTGCAGCTCTGTGGAAACACCCTAAGTCTGGGGAGAACTCCTGTCTGTGAGACGAAAACCTGGCCCGGTATCTATTTACAGAATGGGAAAGCTCCGGCTCGTCAGGAGGAGGCTGGGAATTGTGGCCACTCAGACGCCTCACGCTCACCTGTTCTCCTGGAACCCGGCACGTGGTAATAAAAATGTGTCAGTTACCTGGGCAAGAGCCACGGCGGGCTGTAGCTGAGCTGGAGGTGGAATGCCCCAAGGAACAGAGCAAATACTTACTAGAAATAAAACTTCTTTCTCCCACTCAGCTGAGGGGAGGTCGATATATCCGGGGCCAATCATATTTCTGGACTCAGGAGCGGGGAGAGGGGAGGTGGGTTGGGGTGGAGCGAGGCTCACCCTGCAGAACTGGCTGGAGGGGCGGGGGGCATGTCCTGGGCTTGGCTGGAACTGCTGTACCCTCCAAAGTAGCCCGGAGCCAGGAGAAAGCGGCCGGGATCAGCAAATAAAATACAGCCCAGTTAAGTTTGAGTTTCAGACAAACACGAGTAACTTCTCAGTGTATGTCCCAAGTCTCTGAAATGCAAATTAACCACAGGTCCTATATTTTCTCTGGCAACCCCAGAAGAGGGTTGGTGCAGGTCCCAGCCACGACGACACCCTCACTAGAGAGCTGAGGTCACGAGAGGGGAGGACCAGAGGCAAACGCCCAGTTCAGGGGCAGGGAGGGAGGACAAGACGTCAGAACCAGAATGGGAATTGGATCCAGGTGGGAGCAGGTCTGGCACAAGAGACAAGACCAGGACAAACTGTTGGAACAACAGGCCGCGTCAAACAGCCCACCGTGGGTCATCGAGGCAGGCTTTGGTGTGTCTGATGTCTGATTTTTTTTTTCTGTTATGCAAATTGAAATATAATTTCGGGAGCACTGAGAATTTGCCTGATTAAGTCTAGAAGGAGATGAATAAAGACCCCTCTGCCATCCCTTCCTGGGAAGACGGGATCCCTACCCCCTTCTAGAGGTGAGTGCTGTGGCCGGGACCAGACTGACGCCGCTGCACCGACAAACACACCCGGGCCTCCTGTCTGCAAGCAGCTGAGCACGGCTTACAGGAAAGTAACCGCACCAGCGTCATTCTCCGTCTGTCCTTGGCGCCTTTTCTCTCCAAAATGTTAGCCAAAGAAAAAACGTGAGAAAAAAAGTCAAGAAAGCATGAACTATGAATTCCTATTTCTGTTTTCTGGAACATTTAAGCCAATGGGAATGGACCAGCTCTGATGTCTCTGTTATCCCTTGGAACTTCGAATGATAGCGAGGTTACTAACCACACAAACAGTGTGGGGACTCCTTAGCGACCATGGAGGCTCCCAGGAGGGTCACTGTCCTCATCACTTACCCAGCATCTGGTACATACTTTGAACGAGCACTAACATGAAACACAGGTGCGCACACACGGGTATGAGAGTGTGCACGAGCGAAATACGAGTCGTCTAATCCTCACAGCAACTCGGGACAGGTGCTACTTACCATCCCGTGTAACAGACGAGGAAATTGGAAGTGGAGACCCAGAGAGACCCAGTAACCTGCCCAGGATCCCACACCTGGCGAGGAGGCAGGAGACTGGGATTCAGACTCAGCCCCTGTGTTCTAGGCCACCCCAGGGAGCAATACACGTCGTGATTGGTTAAAATGACAAGATTCACTCAAAGTCATGGTGAGCCTCTAGACCGGGTTCCTGGACCGCTGGTGTAGACAGTGCAGATTGGTCCGTGCTGGGCAGCACTGCTCATCGTGGCGTGCTAGACGCTTCCCTTCCTCTCTGTCCTGGACGTAGGCAGATGTCTCGATGGGCGCTTGCGCCATGCAGAAGGCTCAGAGCAACTCCCATGATCACACCTCGTAGCCACGAGGGGATCTTGAGATCCCAGAGTTGTGCCCTTACAAGGTGACATGAGGAGGCCCAGGGCCTTTTCTTTCTCATGGTCACATTGGCCAGCACCACTCGGTCTGTGCTGAGCCACCAACTAAGGGCATTCTGCCTTGTCTTTTGACCTTTTAGGGACCCAGTGTCATGCCCTTTAAATAGATGGGATAACTCTGACATATGCCATTCACGTAGGAAATGCCAGGCTTGTCTCAGAAATAATCCCAAAGATAAAAAACTATGCCATTCCTTTTGCCCCTGGGATCCTGGGGGCATTATTTCCTACACATTTCTACCAGGTGGGAAAAAACTATCATAGTTTTCACTGGAACGATTATATATTTAGCATTTGCTACATTTAGACTTCCTAATTTTTCTCTGTCACTAAACAACTACACACAAACAAGATGCAATTTTTCTAGCCCAAAATAAACAGAGCAAATAGTTTCCCAGATACTGAAATCCCTCACCCAGAGAAGAATGGACCCCTGCCATTGGTCTCCTCTGCTGGGATCGGGTTCTCACACTGGGCTACGCCGGCTGAGGGTGCCCGTTGTGAACCGGATGTACGGAGGCCACCGGGGCAGTGAAGTCACTGCTTCTGTGCGACCCTGTCGGAAAGGTCTGTTTGTTTCACTTCTTGCAGCCCCTGTCAGTCCGAGGTTTCTCTGTATCTAAAGCCAAGTTATGGAAACGGAATTTTCTGAGTGCTAGCTTGCCCTGGATTGATAGAATTAGGGACTCCCAGGACTGGAAAGGGATTTGGAAGAAGCCCCTCAACACAGCCATCTTGCACAAGTGCCTGGGGGTGCTCTTTTAGGTGAGCTCTGCTGGGGCTCGGGGGACCCTTGCCAGGGTGCCTGTTTGAAGCCCAGGCGATTCTCAGGTACCGTCCTCCTGGCGAATGAATCGGCCCGTCTGCGCCTCCAGGCGCTCCTCATTTCCTTCCACCCGGCTCCACGCTCTGCTCTCCCCGCTACCTGGACCTGTCTAATCCTCCTTCCATATGCGGGACATCAAAATGTTTGAAGATGGTTATCAGATCACCCCAAGTAACAGAGTGCTAATTTCTTCTTTTACCTCAATGGCATTTCAAATAATTGCTGAAAGGATGAATTATTCAATGTGGTGATGAGATAATTGGTTAACTGTTTAGCTTAGATCTTTATCTCAGTTGATAGTTCAATGCATTCCAGCCAGATGAAAGACACAAGGATTCTTTTTAAATGAAATCATAAAATAAGGAAAATTTTTTAAATAGCTAGAAGAAAATGTTAATTTAAAAATAGTCGGGGACTGAGTGTGGCCTTTCTAAGCGTAATACCAAAATCAGAATACACAAAGAACACATGCATTGATTTTTCAAGTTTAAAAATTACAAGCATCTAGATGTTAAAATAACCCATAAAATATTAAAAATAAAACAACATATTGGGAATATTGGCAGCATCTATGACAAATAACTGGAATCTTTAATATAATGGGAAGCTTCTCAAAACAGCGAGAAATCATACATAAGTTATTCACTGATTCACACAATAATACATTCACATAGCTAATAAGAATTGAAAGATGTAATTTCTTCAAAAACCAAAGAAACGTAAACTTGAAAAGGGATGTGTTTTCACCTTTAGATCAGAAAAGACTGAAGACACGTAATGCCTAGTGGCAGTGAGGTCTGGAAAGTCATAGTTACTGGAATGCTACAGTTCTTGAGGGACACGTGTCAATATGTATCAGAAGTACTTTCACCCAGAAATTCCACTGCAGCGATTTATGCTGAGGAAATTATTAATAATGTTGGCAAAAGGCTTAGATACAAGTCAGATTAATTAGAGTTTTAAAATAAGAGTTGAGACTGTTAAGTTGAATGTCCCAGAATATGGAATCAAAAGAAATATACTTTCTGACGGTTCCAAAACATATGCTGTGACATATGAAATGAAATGGAGGTTAAGTTCTGCCAACTGATGCAAACCCATGCGTGGTCATTTAGGTAAGCACGTTCTGTTGTACCCTTATATGTGTGCATAGAAATAATTCTGGAAGAATATTATTATCGTGGACTATCTCAAAAAGATGGAATTACACGTATCTTCTGTTTTCTTCTCCTTGCATATCTGGATTTTGTAATTCTTCTCAAATACGCTTGTATTTATGACATTCTAAAAACAAACCAAAAAAAAAAAATTGAGGTAGCATTTAAGATCTTTTATGTCAATAAAACAATAGAAAAGCCAAAAATGCAATGCTGGCATGGTTGTAGTGAAACAAGCACACTCCTACATTGATTGTGACTGTGTAAATTGGTGAGAATATGTTTCAACATGACATTATTGACCAAGAATCACACAAAGGTTCATTCCTTTTGACTGAGTAATCCCCTCTGGAATCAATTCTAAAGATCAAAACTGCTCCAGGTATTATTCGGTATAGTATTACATATTCATGTGGAAAATGATACTCTTAGGATAAGAAGCTAAGTAAATTATGATACAAAAACTAAGTGGACCATCTTGTTATCATTAACATTACAATTGTCAGTTTTTATTTAATAACACACAATTTTGTGTTCAGTGTTTAAAATTATTTCTAAATCACAAGAATTTTATTGTGCTAGAATTGTGTGTTTATATGCATAAAGAGAAAGGGTGGAAACCCAAAAGTGGAAATGTGAAAGCAATTTGATTTGTTGACTTGTGGAGCTATAGATGAGGATTTTTGATACCTAATATTGATATTATAATAATTTCATGTGGCTTTGGAAAAAATAAAACAAAGGAAATGGGTTTAATCTGTTAGGATTTGCTCTTAATGGAAACAGATTATCTTTCATTGATCATTCTCCATTTTCTGACAACTCCCAAATCACTTGTATAACAATCCACCCTGGAAGTTTGCCTGGGGTCAGCGTAAACTTTATCAGTTCAAATACCTGCGTGTTGAGTAATGGAGCAGAGTCACTGATCACTGGCGTTCATTTCTAGCTACACTTAACCTGTGTCTTCCAGTGGGAGGGGAGTGGATCGCAAGATGGGGTTGCCATGGAAATTCTGCCCAAGGAGACTGTAACAAGAATGGGCTCAGCCCCCAGGACCGCAGGGAGCTCGGAGCAGAGCCCACAGCTGGTGAGAGGTTTGGAGAGGTTTTGTGGATGGGCTGTCCGAGGGGGGGGCTACCCACCCCAGGGTGCCCCTGCCCTCGTTCAGGCACACGGCAAGGACATCTGCTCAGAATCCAAGCTCTCAGGAGGGATCCTGGCTGGCTGCCCTGCCCAGGTGGCTGGTCCTGTGATGGAGCTGGGGCCGGATGCCAGAACTAGCAGGACCCGGATGGGGGAAGGGCGTGTCACAAAAACAGGAGGCATACACCATTTATTCATCGAAATTCCGTTCACTCAACAAACGCTCGCTCAACGCTCGTACTGTGTCAGTGTGGTTCTCGGCGCTGGGCATACACAGACAACGGGGCTCAGACGCTCGCAAGAGATCAAATTCCAGCCAGAGACAACGCCAGAGGGGACAGACGTGGTAAATACAGTGTCTGGCACACCCAGCTGCCCCGTAAAGGCCGCTGGAGTGAACGAACGAGCGGGAGTCGTATTTCTCGGATGCACGAGACCTGTCACCAGCCAGGTTACTCGGGTCTCTGCATCTCCTTTGATTCACAGGGAAAGAGTGAAGTTTTTCAAAAATGCTCAATATGCATCTGCAAAATAAAACTTGTTACGAGAGGTCAAATCAGGTCCCCCATCACGTAGTAGCCACCTACAATGCAGCAAAAGCCAGAAACCTCATGCTTGGCCAGAAGCGTGGTCCGCAGACGCAAGGGGGGAAGGGCTCCCAGCATTTGGCTCGTTGAGTGACGGACAGTTGGGAAAGAGCAGAGAAGCACGGGGCCTGTCTTAGCTTTGAAACGATGGTCACGGAGTATTTGAGTGCTCGCCCTGTGCCCAGCTTTCTTTGTCTCCAAAGGAAATGGGGTGGCACGAGTTAGTCCCCAAACACCGGTGTCTGCTCGTATTTTGAATCCTCCACCGAGTTCGGAAATTTCTTGGTCGTTTGCAGGGCTTTCCTGTGCGGCGTTGTGTTTTCCAGTTAGCTGAGGTCGGTGCTCTTCCCATCAGGTGTGACTCAGACGGCCGCAGACTCTCAGCACAGCGGGCTGCCCCGGCACTCTACAGCCAGAGCGTCACAGGGCGCAGCCGCACTTCCTGAAAGAGGCTCAGGCGAGGACCATGCGCCCAAGCCCGGTGATTTCCCACAGAGCCCAACAGGATGGAACTTGCAGCTGAGCTTATGAACTCTTACCCCTTGGACTGCATGGGAAGCTTCACTCCAGCTCAGCTGTCCTTGGTCAAATTCCTTTTAGATGAGAATGGGCAGCAAGGTTGGCCCTGAGCACGGGCAGATGTCGGTAGGGAAACGCCCACACGTTTGGTGCTGGTAGGGGACCCTGCTAACCGGGCCCGTCTCCGGCAGCTCAGGGCCCTCGGGTTTGGGTGATGTCAGGAGGGAAGAAGGGGGCATCTGCCAACCCCCTGGCTCATGGATCTCCAGTGCTGGCCAACGGAGGGAGCTGGCGAGGGCTGGGAGTCCCCTCCCCGCAGATGCCTGCCACACACGGAGCCACAGCGGGCGGTCGGCAGGGCTCCTGCCGCCCATCTGGCCGGTGACTCCCACGTTACAGACTTTCCCACGGATGCTCGGCCCAGTCACGGTATAAAATCACTCGTGAAAATCTAGAAGCCGGTATGGTGCCTGGTGCCTGGAGATGGTGCTTCCGCGAGGGCAGCGCTGTGTCTTCTCAATCTCCGTGTCCCTAACCCCAGGGTCGTCGGGGGAGCCAGGCTCTCAGGCCACATTTACTGAACTAACGAATAAGCAATGAGGACGGAGACTGGTTTGAGAGATGCTTTCCAGCCTCCTGTGCCCGGGCCCTTTTCCTAAACACAGCAGTGGCGGCGGCCTCCCCCACTGCACTGGGGACGCCGGGCTGCGCGGCTCCCCTGCCCAGCCTGTGCCGGCCGTCTGCAGCTCTTTACCAAGACGCTTCTCTCCGGCTTCATGCCTGGAACCTGGGTCTGCTGCACAAAGTGAAAGTTGTTTCATTACCCAGTCACTAAACACAGAACCCGCTTTTTCAAACTGCACTTGCTCCTCAGCTTCAGCCTCTAATCCAGCGCCCGGGGCCTGCTCAGCACCCGCCCCTGAAAACTCAGGGAATGAAGGATTTGAGCGCGGTGGGCAGGTAACCATGGCTTGACTGAAGTCACGGCCATGTGAATGGAGATGAGGACCAGGTTCAAGGAGCACATGGGAGCAAGAACAAACCAAATTTGGCACGTTCGCTTCACACCGTGCACTTGGCAAGGCCTAGAGTGAGGACTTGGACCTCTCACCGGCTCCCCTGGTCCCTGCTCTGATGGGACCCGGGCGTCACCAGCCACCTGTGGAGCAGGGAGCAGAGGGGACCCCTCTGTAGCAGCCTGTTGAGTAGGAAGACAAAAGGGCCAAATCCAGCAGTCTTGGGGGTTCACCAACCTTTCAGAGGTTCCCATGAGACAGCTGGCTGAGCCCGGGGACAGATGCAGGGATCTCTGTGTGTGTCTAGCTGTAGAGAAGAGAATAGGAAACCTGAGCCTGTTCTTAAAGGCTTGGGAATCTCGAAAGTCAAATGAAAAGTATGAAGTCACGTCGGGTAAGAGACCTTGACTCCTGGGGGAGCTGTGAAAGGGAATGAGATCGTGTAGATCTAAGATGAACAGCCGCACCGCGTTCTCTGGGTTCTAGCGGATAGTCTACAAGTCCAGTTCGGGGCCTTTGGAAAGCACATTTTTCTCACCAACCTAGAATGCAATAAAATGAGATCACAGACAGTTTCCAGGACTTCATTTTCTTCCATTTGTGGCAATAGAGAACTTCTAAAAATATTTATCCATTTTACATAAGCAATGTAAAAATAACAGCTTAAAAACAGTCATGCCAATGGATGGAGATTTTCCTGGGAAAATAAATCTCATGTGCCAAAATACAAATAAATAAAAGAATAGATGTGATTAATTATAACAAGGCATGAAATTCCAAGTTCAGGATGTTTCTCCAGGATCCAGGAACCACTGATCTTTTGGGACAGCCACATCATAGACTCTTCTCCTTCCTGTATAGACATGTTTTTAATGAGCATCCACAGACCGTTCTGGAGGGCCAGGGCACTATGCTGAGTTCTGGGGTGAGAGCTGAATGACACGGAGTCCTGTCCTTGGATAATGCTGTAAACAGGCAGTTGCCCTGCAAAGGGGCAAAGGGACAAAGGCCACCAGAGCCCAGGACATGACAGAGGAAAGAAAGATCCTTCAAAAAATAATTTTGGAACAATAATATTTAGAAAAATGATTTATTTGTATTACCTCATACCATATATCAAAATATACTCTAGAAAGATTAAAGAGGGGCATTTTTCATCAACTATCTTAAAAAAAAACAGCAGGACTTTAAGAAAACAAAAACGGAACATCCAATCTCTGGAGCGGGATGGACTTTCTAAATTTCAAAGCAGTAGAATAAATCACCGGGGAAAAAGTTGTCCAGATGATGATAATTTTAAATGCCAATACCTTAAAAATGTGACATGACTTTATAGCAAATGGACTGAAAGACATAATTGTAGCAGATATGCAGGCCGAAGGTTAATTTCACAGCAAAATGTTAGTGTCCTTCCATTGGCATTTCATTCCAATGTCCTTCCAAACCCAGGGTTTGTGGGGGTGGGAGGTCATCAACCAGGAATTCACAAAAGGAAGTGCAATTAGTAAAAAAATACTTGGGAAAATTTCTTGCAGCATTAAGGATGGAATAAATACAATTAAAATAATTACATACCATTTTGACCTATCAAGTTAACAAAGTTTAAAAAAATAAACACCATTGCCAGAGAAGGTATGGAAAATGGTCTCTTAGGTTACCAGTGGACAATACATATCCGGAGCTCTGACACCATCTGTGGGGACAGACCAAGCAATCTGACTTCAGGGATCCTAAGGTAACAAATATTGTAAAACTTCAGAAAGATTTTCATCACAATCTGTAATTAGTGACGAACTGACAACATCATAAGTGCCTCCCAAAGAGACACAATGATCAAGGGAACATGCTGTTTTGCAAAAGCGACTGCTGTATTTTAAAGAATGATCGTAGCAGGATGAATCTCTCTGATACGATGTGAAGTGGACCAAGCAGAGCAGGACAGGGAGAGAGAGCGAGAACCGGACAATAGCCAAAAACGTTTATGTGGACCCTCTGGGAGGAAATATACTGATATGTTCTTGTGATGGGATTGGGGTGATTGACTTTTCATTGCACGCTCCTTGTTTATATTTTACAAGCGTGCTTTAGCGAGCACGTCAGTGGCTCTCAGATAGTAATGTGTACACATGTCACTAAGGTACCCTTCACAGAGGATTCCCTGGCCCAGATGATCTGATCCACAAGATCTGGGATCTGCATTTTTATTGCCATTCCAGGGGACTGGAATATCTGCAGTTCCTAAACCAATTGTCTGACACCCATTGGGTGTCCTGCCGTTCAATTCAATTCTGACACCACCCAGCCAGAGTCAGCACAGACCCCACAAGTGAAGACAAAGTCCTTTAATCCTGACACTACCCATCTGGAGTTAGTATGAGATCCCACTAATTACAGGGCAAGGTCCCCAACAGGACTGCCCTTCCTTGAACTGCCACCTGCAAATGGGGTCCCCAGGCTACCCACCTTTCTGTCTGACTTGACCACAAATTTGGGGGTTCTCACGACCCTCACCTCAGATTTATTCATTCTCTAGAACGATTCAGAACTCAAGAAAGTGCTATGCTTACAATTACAGTTTCATTTTGAAGGACATAAATTCACAGTCGATGAAGACATACCCTTGGCAAGGTCCCGGGGGTGGGAGGCGTGGGCACAGAGCTTCCCCGATCTGTCCCAGTGAGATCCGGGCCCACCACACTCCCAGGACATAGCTCCCCAAGCAGGAAGCTCCTTGAGCTCAGAGTTTTTATTTGGGGTTTCATTACCTGGGCACAATGGATTAAATCCCTGGCCACATGATTAAGCTCAATCTCCAGCTTCCCTCCCTTGCCCAGAGGTCGGGGCATGGGGCTGAAAGTTCCAGCACTGATTACCTTCTGGGCCCTTCTGTCCCGGCCATGGCCTGCCCCTCCCATGAAGCTATCTAAGGTCCCACCTCGTTAGCGTCAATGCAGGCAGGGTCAAAAGAGGTTCCTTACCAATTAACTAAGGACACTCCTATCATTTAGGAAATTCCAAGGGTTATTAAAGCTCTGTGCCAGTGACCGGGAACAAAGACCAGATATGTTATTTATTAAATCACATTGTTCCATGTCTAAGAATCATACTTTGAAAAATAGTAGAAAATACATTATTTTAATCTTTAAAAATCAGTTTAAGTTTATTAACAGGGAAAGCGTTTGGGACGCTAGAGGCCAGGGCAATGGGCTCCTCGTGGAGGAGACCCTGGAGCCGGGTCTGGAGAGGCAGCAGGGGTTTCCCAGCTGTTCGGCAGGGTGGGTGTGCGGGGGGCAGGTGTGTGCCGAGATGGAGCTAGACGGTGCGCTGCTTTCCCGGGAGAAGGGGTGTGGTCCGTGGTAGCTGGAGTTCCGGTCTGCCTGGGGGAGAATGACCCTAAAGGGCACACTAATTCGGTGTCGGATTATGGTAAACCACATTCGCTACCCAAGGGGAGTCCAACTTTGTCCTTCAGATCAGCGTTCTATGAGCTATGTGTGGCCTGGCACCATCGGGGGACATGGACTAGGAGGAACTGTTGCTTTGTGAAGTTCACTCTGGTCTGTGTGTATGTTTGTGGGGGGTGGGTGTGTGTATTTGAACGACTGATGAGATATTGTGAAGTTGTAAATATTAATATATGTATTTGGTCTGCATTCCTGGTTCCCGACCAGAGCTTCTAAAAATCCCTGTAATTTCCAAAGTTGTGTGAGCAAGGAAGGTGAAACAAACACCTTCTGTTATACATAACAAGCCCCTTTCAACCACACCTGAGTTTATGAGGTGATTTTCAGGATGGGGGCTGGCTGCCAGGGTACCACCCATGAGATTAGGGGGTTAGGACTTTCAGCCCCGCCCCCAATCTCCATGAAGGGGACAGGGACTGGGGCTTGACTTCATCACCAGCGACCAGCACCTTCATCGATCATGCCTACTTAACGAAGCCTCCAAAAACCCAAAAGCATGGGGTGCAGAGAGCTTCCGGGTTGGTGAACACAAGGACAGTGGCTCCCCAGAGAGGGCATGGCCCCTACATCTCGCCCAGTGACCTCTTCATCTGGCTGTTCTGGGTTGTGTCCTTTTATAGCAAACTGAGAAGCTGGTAAGTGAACTTTTCTCCCGAGTTCTGTGCACCACTCTAGAAAATTATTGACCACGAGCAGGACCTCCGATCGACAGCTGCCTGGTCAGAAGTGCATCACTTGGACTTGCCCCTGGCGTCTGGGGTGGGGCAGTGCTGTGGGACGGAGCCATAAGCTTGCGGGGTCTGACGCTGACTCCAGGTAGGTAGGGTCAGAATTGAGCTGAACTGCAGGGCCCAGTCGGTGTCCTCTGAGAGTTGGAGAACTGACTGGAAGCGTGAGAAAACCCACGCTTCGGAAGTGAAGCGTGTGTGTGAGTGGAGAGGAAGCACCTGGGTTCCACAGGTAAGTGGTGAAAATCACACGCGTCCCACCCCTGAAGCTGTGGCTTCCCTGGGGGGCGTGGACTGTTCGAGAGGGAACGGCAGCAGGTGAGCGATGGCGCCAGGGAGAAGCCTCGGGAAACGAGTGGAATGACCAAGTGAGGACCCAGCAGGGGACTGCAGAGAAAGGGCCAAGGGGGAGATATATTTGGGAGTTACATTGCCAGGCAGGTGTCTGCCTGAACGGCGGGGCTGCTGTGAGTCTACGAGCCGTAGAAGAAACACGGGGCGGGGCGGTGGGTTAGCCACGTGGGCTTTCAGGGACCTGCTGGACATGGTCTCAGGTATAGACGCAGATGCCGCCAAAGCTGCCCAGGAACCAAAGGAGATGAAGGTGGGAGGAATCTGGGCCTGCCGGGGCTTGAGGGAAGGGGAGGACACCCTCGAGGGACCCCGGACGGTTGGGGTAGAAGCAAGAGCTGTGTACGTGGCAGCCTCTCTCCACTCAGAGCCCACAGGAACATGCACAGATCTCACTCACAAAGCTGCAAAATTATCTCATCTTGGGACTCGGAGAACATAAGTCAGAGATTTTCCAGACTCTGGAAGGAATTTCCACTCAACACAATCTGGCCAGAGCTGGCTGCAGCCAAAATGATTAAAATCTGCCCTACCCAGAACGAATTCAGTTAGGGACTGATTCCTGGAACAGAAGAGATTCAAAACAGACTTCAGTATGAATAAGACCTTGATATCTGCAGAGAATATACCCTAGCCCAGGAAACCTGGTGGATGGTTCACAAAAAAGCACTAAGAAAGCTGGCTTTGGATTAACAAAAAAAAAAAAATCAAGGTAGACCTTCACCTTAAACCATACGCACACAAATTTAGGTGAATCAATGAATTAACCACAAATCAGAAAAGATATGAATATTCTTCTAATCTCTGTTTAAAGAAGGCCCTAGTATAAACAAATAAATCACTTACATAAATTATTTTGAATGTCAACAAAAGTGAAAGCAAAACCAAGAGATGCGTTACAGAAAAGAGAGGCCAACAGAGACCAGTGCAGTGTAAACCACCTCTGATGGCTGGGGCACAATCCTAATGCAGTCTTGAATAAGAACAAGATTTAGACAGGTGTGGCTGGGGAGGGGAGGTCCAGGTGGCCGGGACAGCATGAGGCCTGCCAACAGGATGGCCACGCCTTGGGTTCGCAGCCTTAATTATCAGGTTACAAAAGTCCCACATAAACAAAGGCCACCTGGATAAGTAAGTGGCACAGCCTGCCTAACTCCATTTCCTCGTGTCTGTCAACATTGACATTCGCAGATGCTTTGAAAACAAATTTAATTACTCAAGCAAATAATATCCTCCATGCAGGAGAGTAGGTTCAATCCAAATATCTGATCCACGATATTTACTTTGTTAGAGAGAATTGCCACTTTGAGAAAATGAATCCTCAATATTTTTAATTGCTTGCCTGCAGATTTGGTTTTCTAATTATTTTCTCCTTCATCAAACACATTCAAAGAGCAGCCTCTTGCATGCTGTATTCAGGAGAAGCAAGACACCTTCAAAGAAAATTCCCTCCCATCAGGGGAAGAGAAAAAATTAAGACCAGAAAAATGCCACCAGGCTTGCTGTCATCTGCCCTGGATGGTATTTCAAAGAAACAATCCAATCTGTCCTTAAATACAAATGGGTTTTCTTTGATCTTCGTATGCTTTTTCAGAATACAAATACTTTTGAAATATCTGGCAACCAGAGAGAGTACCTAATTTATAGAGCTCATAATATGTTCATATTTTTAAATGGCATTTCATTTCCTGGCATTCAAGAAAGAAACAAGACACTTATACAAAAAAAAAGTTTAGAAAAAATATCCTTCTGGTAATTATGACCTTGTCTCTTTCCTGTGTCGTTTCGGTTAAAATGGTCCGGAGGAGGCTGGAGTATGATTATGATGTGTGGGAGGTGGCTAGAGCCCCGGCAGTGCAGAAATGCTCAAAGCACGTTCATCAAAATTGAGTAGAAGTTGGTTTTCTTAGTGACAAATTCTAGATGCAAAATGATAAAGTCATTTACCATTTACCATTAAAGTCTTCAACTTCAAAATTCAGGAACGTGTCTACCACGCTTCTGCTGATCCGGCCTTGACTCCCCAGGTAAAGCACCCACCTCCGGGGGTTTCTTAGACCTTACTTTTCTTCTTTTGCCTGTCCCAGGTAGGACACGTAATCCCTACAGAGTCTCCATTTCTTGGAGCGCCGATTGGAAAGATCAGAAGTCTGGACTCTAATTTACAGAGTTCTGTTAACGGCTTCTCATCTTTGGTAAAGTGACTGTCTTCTTTTCAACTCAGGTGACAGCCTTTGTTTACAGAGCTAATTAAAATGTTCCTTCCTAGTCCAATCTGCTGTAGGGTGAAGACTCCACTAAAAGGCAGTGTTTGACGAAAAGGGATGCTTTTTAGGGAGATAAGAATTTTTTTTTTAATTTTAATTTTTCATGATACAGGCAGCCAGATGGATACAGGCACCTGGTAACCAAGCCGAGAAGTCGTCCGCATGCGGAAGAAGCCCTCGGTCCACTGGGATACAAATGCTCTCCGCACACAACGACTTGGTCGTTTTGTTCTGTGGGAGTTTACCTAAAAGGTGTTTTTTCTACTTTCTGGGAGAAGGAAGTGGACAGATACAAGAGTTTCCCTTCGGGATGTGCAGGAGGTGGCTGGAGGCTGGAGCTGCGCTCAGTGAGAACCGCGTCTCCAGGGGCGGGAGCGTGTGGTCCACAGGCCCTGAGCTGCTCGTGTCCCAGCCCTGGCCCAGCTCTGAGCCCACCCTGCTCCACCCTGGACAGGGCCCTGTGCTCACCCTGGGTCTCTGTCCTGCACTTCCTCTGTGGCATGGCTCTCAGGGTGTAGGGACATAGCTGTGTCCCTTGTCCCCGCCCTCACTAGACATAGGATGAGGGCAGAGAGCCGAGTGTGTGTAGTTCACCTCCCCACACCCAGCACCTCGCACGGAGGTGACACATGGTAGACAGGTGGTTGCTGGATCAATGACCTCCTCTTGAAGATAAGGAGGCTCTAATGATGTCCATACTTTGTTCAGAAGTACCCACTTTTTCTCTGTACGTCTCCTCTGGTATACTGACTTCTTTCCCTGAAGTATTGAACACGTTCAAATGTCGCCAATCTTTAAGAAAGAAAAAGAAAGGAAGGAAGAAAGGAAGGGAGGAAGGAAGGAAGGGAGGAAGGGCCCAAAGACACACAGATGAACAGACACAAAAGAGAAAAAGAAAAGAAAGGGAAGCTTCCTCAAGTCCACCTTCCCGCCTGGGTTACTGACTATCGAACCCCTGGAAAGATGAGGCAGCCCCTAGTCCAACCTGCCCACCTGCACTCACCCTTCGCCCCTCTGCCGTTCCCTTTCAGTGGCTGCTGAGTTACCTGCAGAATTCCCTCCTGAAGACTTACCTCTTGCGCCCAGAGATGATCAGACAGTGTTTGTCTGTCCTCTGAGACGGGAGCCACACTGCCCTGAATGTCATCGTCACCGTTTCCACTCCCAGGCCTGCAGCGGTGGCAATGCACACAGAGGTTTGGTAATACACACAGTGGGTGTATCGACCTCATCCAGGACCTGCAGACCTCCCTACCCTACCTCCACCATTCAACATCGGCTGTCTGTTACTGAATAACAAATTCCCCCAAACGTAGCTGCACGGAACACAGCAGACATTTATTATCCCCCAGAGCCCAGGAATCCTAGAGCAGCTTAGCTGCACCTTCTGGCTCAGAGACTCTCACAAGCTTTTAGTCCAGATGTCAGCTGGGGCAGAGTCACCCGAAGGCTCGAGCGGAGCTGGACCATCCACTCCATCTGCTCCCGAGACTTCTCGCTCCCATGGCGAGCAGGAGGCCTGAGCTCCTCGCTGGCTGGCGTCAGGAGGCCTCGGGTCCTCAGTGCGTGAACCTTGCCCCGGAGCTGCTGGGGTGTCCTCACAACACGGTGGCTGGCTTGGGAAGCCGCAATGTCCTGGACGACCTAGGCTCGGGAGAGACACTTTGTCAGGGGCAGCCCTACTCAGCGTGGGGGAGGACGTCACCGTGCGCAGTCCTCCTGTGCCTTTTGTCTGGAGTCTCTCCCTGTCTACTGACTTCTTGGCCTAAACAAGTAAGTATAGTCAATGTAGTCAAAGTATCTCCTAACCCAACAAGGCAATAAAGCACGATTTCCTCCCCATCTGTCTGGTTCCAGTAGGAGGTTCTTCGAAAGTCCCCTCTGCACCACCTCAGCTTCCTCAGCCCCGTTCATGTCCTGGCTCAGCACCGTCTCTCTTTGGACCCAAACTCCTGCCGTGGTCACCAGGGAAGTCCTAATCACCCGGCCCACGAGCACCCTGCCGTGCACGGTGGAGTCATCTCTGGAGAAGTGGACACAGGGAACATCTCCTTCCTGTCTGAAATGCTTTCTCCCTCGGCTGCTCAGACCTCCTTCTTTCCTGGGTCATCTCTGAAGTCCGTTTCTCCGACGTCCCCCTTCTCTCTTCCTCTGCCCCCTCCCAAGTGCGAGGATTCCATCTTCAGCCTCCCCCCGACTCTCTGCCCCACACGGCCAGCGCCAGAGCCCCAGGCGTTGCAGTCAGGCAGACCCGGTTTGAATCAACGCTGCCCCGACTACGTGGGTAGCCTTAGCCAAGTCACCTAACTCTCCACGTGCTACATCCTCTGTCTCTAAAATGCAGAGCTCAGCCCAGCTCACGGGGCTCTGCGGAGAACGTGCGTGCTAGCGCATGCCGGAAAGTGTGAACACACTGCCGGGGACGACAAGTGCTCACCACCTGGGACGAGGCTCTCGGGAGCCTCACTCACTGATGCAGCCGTCACTGGCAGCGGACTCCCACTTCTCAAGTCACTAGCTCAGGCACGCAACACTTTCCCATATCTGGACTTTGCACTCCGAGCTCCCGCCACCACCTGAAGACAGAAAACTTAATCCAGTCACTTCCGTGTAAACTCAGCCAGCTGTGTGATTACTTGGTAATTTCAGGATGAGACCCAGCCGAATTCAGGGTCCCCTCTCCAAGCCACCTCCAGACCCCGCTCCCAGGGTTACGCCTGGGTTCAGCGGACACCAGCACATCGTCACAGCATTGGGAGCCGACCTATGGCTCTTGATCAACACCTGTACATGCGGCTTCCACTTGTCCCATCGTCCCCAGCCACGGTCAGCTCTTGTTACCCACTGCAGGGTGACTGTCCAGGCTGTCTGAGCATCACTGTCTCCCACAGCTGACATCACTTCCTAATCCAGCTCCCAGGGAGGCGCCTTTATCCCCGACAACACAGGTGTGCCAGCCGGCTCTTTCTCAGGTGCTCTCTGTGCTGTCTGGGGCCACAGTGGGACATCTGCACCCCCCGAGTGTCCACAGGCCTCTGGGAGAGTCCCCACAGGTACACCTGCCGGACCCCTCTGTGGCCACTGCTTCTCTGCCACTCCACTGCCACGTTGCCCACCTGGCTTCTCTCCAAGACCCGCTGCCTCCCTGGATTGGGAAGGCAGGCACGGATCGCTCCCGGCTGCGACCTGCTGATGCAGGCGGACTCTCGCCGTGCCCACCACGCTGGAGCTCGGCCAGAGGCGGTCTGGGGAGCACCGGCCCTGCTATAGCCCCAACTCTGTCCCATCTCTCCCGGCTTGTGTCTTCCACCCCCCTCTTCCTCTCATCTGGACTCCCAACAAGGGGACAGGGAAGGGCGACCGCTGTCCTCTGCAAATCACTTGGCTGCACATCCGAGCCACTCCCCCTACTTTTTAAAAGTTTCAAGCCAAAAAGTGTATAAATTTGTCCTCTGGTTTCTCTGTTCATAATTCTCTTCCCGCCTGGGGCAATGCCAGATGAATGTCTCCAAGCCCGATGCGGAGAAATCTTGGGGTTGTGTGTGTGACAAACACATGGGTCGTTCCACACGCCACCCTGCCCTGTGTGTGTGCGCCTGTGACCCCCCGGCCTCCTTGGCTGCTCCGTGACAGCACCTGCCACGGCCACCCGACACCTTCGCGATGCCTGCAGCGCACGGAGTCACCGGCAGTGCCTGTTCCCTGCCTGCCGTGCGTGGCCTCCCCTCCCTCAGGGTACCTGTCCCGAAGGCTCACATTCGCACGTCGCTCTCTCTATGTATGTTTCATTCCCAGCGTCCAGCCAACCCCAACACCACAGCTTCCTGCCCCAAACCACAAAACACCTGCCCACAAAGAGCTGAGACAGGGCTCCCCCCAGTCCCCGCCCTCTTGCAGCTCGGCCTTGTGGCCCTGCATGGTAGAAGCAAATAGAATTGGCTGCATGATTTAGGGAAAAAACCCAGATTTTTGTCTAGACACAGCCATTAAATTACTCAAAAGACATTTTTCCCCAAGGTGGAAGTTTTTCTGGCTCTAAAATGCTTTAGTTTCCCTCTCTGTGTCTACCGCCAATGAATAAATCAGGTCACGCATTTCCCCAAAGTTTCCCCGATAGCTTTTGTGCAGCAGCTGCCACTGTTGGGCACAGGAAGGAAGCAGGGCGTCCCCTGAGTCCCCACTCAGCTCGGCGCCAGGTCACCTCTGAACTGGGGCCCGGCCTCCGTGTCCCGGGGTGGTGAGGGCCATGGTGGCTTCAGGTCCCAGGTGACGGACATGCTGGGTTTCGGTTCTGATTCTGCGGAAGTCTGAAACCTGGAAGCGTCGAGGACCCAGCTTTCAGGAAAAGTCATTTCTTGCCTTACTGATGCTCGAGGAGGTCAAGTTACTTGACTTTAGATGCCCCTTTTCCTCCTCGTGAGATGCGACGGTCAGACGTCCTCCTGCCGCTGACCCAAGGGCAAGAGCCGGGCGGGGAAGGGGAGCATGGAAAGTGGAGCTTGTGCCAAACCCTGACTCTCGGGACCAGCGTGGTCACCCCAAGGGGGCACTGACGCCGTTTCTCAACCACAGCCAGAGAAACACCTCAAGTATAACACTCCCAACAGGACCACGCCGGGGACAAACTGGGGACCCTCTGTCCACTCTGCTCATGTCCAAGCCAGGGCCACCTGGCGACGGAGGCTCTCCTCCTCAGTGCCCACCCCACTGGCTCCAGGGCACACTAAAGCCCAAGCGTTCTTGCCTGGAGTCTTCCGAGGTGCACCGATGCCCCTTCAGGGGCATTTGGGAGAAAAACTTCTCCGTCCAGACAGCCACAAGCACAGGCATGACCCGGGTGCCATCAGGAGATGAATTCAGCCGTCCCTAAGGCTGTGCCAGGACTGGACAGTGCCACACTAGGGTACTGCTCTGGGCCCCACACCCACAGCCTCTGTGACCTCAGGTTGAATGGGCCTGGTGCCCACGTGTGACCTGTGGTCTCTACTGCTCTCCGGTCCTCGCCATTTCATAAAGCAGTGGTCACCCATCATCCTTCCCCAGGAACATGTGCCCAGAAACAGGGATCTCCTGGAATCCTAACGTCCCAAATGGTGGACAGTCCCCTGTGTCTCCCAGAAGCATGTCCATGGGAAAGGCCCTTCGGGAAATAGAGTCATCTTTGTTTTATTGATTTATTTTTTATTTTTTAAAGACAAGATCTTGCTCTGTCTCCTGGGCTAGAGTACAGTGGCTTGATCAGAGCTCGCTGCAACCTCAAACTCTTGGCTCAAGCAATCCTCCTGCCTCGGCCTCCTGAGTCATTGGCACTACAGGCATGCGCCACCATGTCTGGCTGATTTTCCTGTTTTTTGTAGAAACGGTATCTCACTATGTTGCTCAGGCTGGTCTTGAACTCTTGGCCTCTAGTGATCCTCCTTCCTCAGCCTCCCAAAGAGCTGGGATTACAGGCATGAGCCACTCGCCATGCCTGGCCAAGCATCATCTTTAGAGCCTAAAATCAGACCATGAAAGTCCTGCCCAGCGGCCACAGCCATGATGACCTTGTGGCGACATCCTCCGCCCGCCAGGGAGCTGAGGTGCCGGAGCCTGTCCCACGTGGTGGCTTAGTTGCGTTCTTGGTGCGATGTGCCGGCAAGTCACGGATGGGGCGTCTTGAGGGTGGCGGAGGAGGCCAGTGCCATTTAGGCCTGTTAGACATGGCAGATAGAAAATAAAGACAGAGAGGAAAGAAGGAAGAAAGGAAGGAGGGAGGGTGGGGTGGAGACAGAGAAAGAGAAATGTCAAACCACAGCCTTAGTAACTTTCTTAAAGAATTATTTATTTAGTAAAACGAACTCTTGTTCAACTAAATTTTTATGCGTAAATAGTGATTTGAGCCCATGCACTGAATCTCCTCCACCACCAACTCCCACTGAAACGTCGAAGGAAACTGAAGACTGACTCCCCGCTGGAGGCTGGAAGGCGTCAGCGCAGGCCAGGCCTGGGGCTCCGTCAGACAGGGACGGGGGCTGGGCCCAGACCAGGGCCGTGAATCCCAGGACATCCCATGCAGGCAGCCACGGGACACAAGACAAAGGCACAGAGAAATAAACATAAAATGGGAAACTGAGGACAAATGTGTGAGAGTCCACCATCCAACAGGGAGGAATTTAGAGCGAAAAGGCAAGGCCGCGGCAGGAGCCTGCATCCGAACGTTTGAACGTCTTCTGTGGTAGGAGCTGGGAGTGCGGCTTGGAGTAGCCCCGAGGACCGGGGGCAAGGGTGCCCCAGCAGTGACCAGGTGGTCGGGGAGGTGGCCGACGTCCACACACAGCTGAGGAGTGAAGCTTCCATCCTAGACGCATCTCCGTGTCAGAGCAGGGCTGTGCAGACCGGCTTTGACTCTCACCCAGAACAGCCCTGGCCAGTCTCCCCCAGCCCCTCCACCTGGTCTGTCGCCTGGTCCCACCCCCAGCAGTCAGGGGGCTCCACCCCAGCCTGGCCTTTTCTGACGCTCCAGTGAGGCAGGCCCCCCAGACCTGTGTATGACGAGGGCAGGGTGGCCGGGAGCTCACTCTGAGGGAAGAGGGAGCCGGGCACAGCCGGCATCTGCTTTAGCGGCAGGGCTAATGGTCTCGCCCACAGGATGTTCTCCCAGTACCTGCATCTTGCGGCCTGAGCCCGGGGACTCGCGAGGGAGACTGATGGAAATGCCAGGAGGATGCGGGTGAAAGCTGGAAGAGCCGCTGAGCATGAGGACGCTCGACACACCGCGCAGGCAGAGGCATGTCCTGTACTTTGTGCGAAC
Organism: Propithecus coquereli; assembly: GCF_000956105.1. Taxonomy (NCBI): domain Eukaryota; kingdom Metazoa; phylum Chordata; class Mammalia; order Primates; family Indriidae; genus Propithecus; species Propithecus coquereli. Next base: position 2,547,637 of record NW_012148563.1, on the reverse strand, counting down.
CCCACCCCCGCGCTTTGGTGGAGGGCCTGGTCCCACCGGGGAGGACAGGCACGAAGGCAGAGTCCGCGTGAGACTCCAGAGCATGGGGCCTGGGCGGCTGCGGCTATGCCCGGCAGAGGACGCCAGGTCCAGAGGGCACCGCAGCCACCAGGACAAAGATCTGGTGGGCTCAGGCACAGCGCGGGGACAGCAGTGTGGCCCAGAGGAGGCTGATCCATGTGGCAGCCAACCAGACCTGTTGGGGAGCCCTGGGAGCCCTCCCGGGAGAGCCCCACAATGTTAAGGCACAGGGCACTCTCCTGGGTTGGCAGGTGGGCAGAGAAGCTAGGGGAGAAAAGGAAAGTGTCCCCAAAAGTGGCCCCATTTGTACCAACAGTCCTGGTGGGACCCAAGTCAATGCTGCTTTATTCAACACACACAGACACTGGTCACCACCAGTGCCGGACGCTGCTCGATGCCCCTGGCTTTGGTGTGAACACACAGACCAGATCCCCTCTGTATAGAAATGCAGCCTGAAGGCAAGACGCAGACTGCAGGCAGGTGCCCAAGACGTGAAGACCTGTCTCAGAGAGTACCAGGGGTGGGCGAGAACATGCACACACATACACAGTGTGTGCTACACACTCAGTATCTCTAAGTGAATATTTAAATGTATGCATTAAATATTTAGTTCTTTCCCTACTGAATCAATCACCATGAAATTATTTTGGTGTCTTTATAAAGTTTGGACCTAAAAGAGCCCCAGCACTAAGGAGAAGGACCTGATCACGCCACATGTGTCAGCCCCGTTCTCAGAGTCGATGGGACCAGCAGGGGGCCTCCCTCCAGAACAGGTGCACCCCTCCTTACACCAGCCTGTCCCCAGCCTTTTGCATTGGGCAGCTTCTCTGGGGTGCCTTGTCCCCTGCCAATGTCCCCCCACACCAGCAACCCACTTAGCATGGCTTAAGACGACTTTGCTCTCCTTGCCCTGGAAGGAGAAGTGGACGGTGCTAACCTGCCCGGCCACCGCGTGCATGTAGGGTTGCTTAAATTACATGCCCGACAGGTACCAACGTGTCAGATCAATTTGCCTTGTTATTCCTGGAACAAAGCATCTTCTCCCAACCCCGCACGTCGCCTTCAGAATGCTTTGGTGTCTACGAGGGCCAAAGGAATCACGTGGCGATGCTGTTTTAATAGGCACAGAGACACAGTTGCTAAGCCTCTTTGTGGCTTTTCTTATAATGTTTTTCCTTGCACATTATAATCACTCGTCTGTGCCAATGTCAACTGTTAAGGGAAGAACGCTGCAACTGCTATTAAAAGCAAGAATGGGGCTGGAAGGCTCATGCCTGGCGTTCCCAAACCGGCTCCTCTTTGACAATAATACTCCATCACATGAACGCTTGTCGTTTTCATAGCATTTCCTCCTACATTTCTTGCTTGCTTGTAGCACCTCCTGGATAGTATTTTGACCGTTTTATAAGCAGTGGTTTTTTCCACACGTCCCTTGGCCAGTCTAAGACAGACCCCACGTGAATGCCAAGCCCTTGCCCTCCCGGCTGGAGCAGATACTCTGGCCCAACCTCTACTTTCTAAACCCCACCGACGTCGGTTGCCATGATCCTGTGACTACTGAAGCAGGGTCTACAAGCGCCGTGTTGCCCCCATGCCTCCTTCGCTGCACTCTGGTGTGTGCTGGAGATGGCCCGTTCCGCGCAGAGCAGGCTTGGCTGGGTGCTGCAGGGACTCTTGGGAGAGAGACCAGAGAAGGACAGTGCGGATGTCCTGCTCCTCCCCCTGGCCTCAGCCCCGCCCATCAAGGTGCCATGCGGAATGCTGGTTTCCCTAGCAACGGCAGTGGTGACTCCCACTCACGACAGAACAGAGGGCAGGCTGGGGACAGGCAGGATCCCTGCTTCTCAGGGAAAGCCACGCAGGAGAGACACCAGGGCAGGGCGCTGTGCCAAGACAGAGGGTGTGTTCCAGGACAGCCCGAGCCTCGGGCCCTGGAGTCGAGAGGGAGCCTCGCTGAGCTGACGTTTATTGATGTTGTTTTCTGTTAATTAAGTTAAACTTCTCTCTGAGGCGGTGCTGGCAGGCAGGGCTGCCTGGCGGGGCTGAGGGGTCTATTTTCCCAGGTGCTGGTTGGGGCACAAACTAAGGGAAGTGAAATCCAATCCGCCCAAGTGTGAACTCCCCAATCGTAACCCTGCCCCGCGTGCCAGAGGCCTCCACGCCAGCACATCTTGCTTCCATTCGGCGCTTTATGCATGACATTCCGCACAGAAAAATAAAGCCTGGGCATAATGATTTTGATTGGAAATTACTGCTCTCTAACATAGAACATATTTAATGCCATTAAATTTTATGGATTATAATTCCCTAGTGAAGAGCTCACCAAGCAGGCTGTAGAGCAGCCCTGTGTTCTGAAAACCGTAATGTAGTGAATTTAGCTCCAGGTGATTTATCTAGAAGACCAGAAATATAATCAAAATTACTTTACTTATACGTACTACAAAAACAATGAAAACTTGGTTTGTTAGGTTTTCATTACAGTTGACCCTGTTTATTCGTGGATTCCATATATGCGAATTCACGTTCTTTCTAAAATCAGCAGTGAGGTGCTTTGTGACCATTCCCAGACTCACCAACAACAGCAAAAGGTTTGAGTCGCCGACCTGCACCTTCCCAGCTGGCGCAGGGAAGGCGGCGCTCTGCCTTCTCCTTACGGCTCTCAGTGCTGCAAATGAGTGTCCACCGGGCAGGCTGGTTAGTGCCGTGCTTTTTGCAATTTTGTGCTTTTTGTTGGTGATTCACTACTTCACACGGCCCCCAAGCATCGTCCTGAAGAGCTGCTGAGTGTTACTAAGCGCAAGGGGATGTTTTCTCCAACAGAGAAAGCCCGCGTGTTGGAAAAGCTGCCTGCAGGCAGGAGCTGTGCCCTCTGCGGGGAGTTCACTCTCAGTGAATCAACAAATGGTGCCTCGAGGAACAGGAAGAGGAAATTCGCCATCCGTACATGAGGCTGCTCTGGAAAGCGCTAAAGAGACAGCGATAGCGGATAATGACGCTACCGAAAGGATGGGAAGGGGCTACACCTGTGAGTCCATGAGATGAGGACTGAGCTAAAATAAAATGTAGGGAAAAGTATTGTTGTGAGACTGAAAGCCAAAGAAATTTATGGTCCCATTACCTGGTGTCAGGAAAATGCTTCTCAGTTAGTGTTTCATTATAAAGAAAACACTGACTATAATTAATTATTTTAAAGAAACACATATTCAATAAGGTGTTTTTAAACAGAAACACACATAAATCAAGGTTACTTATTGATCAGTTGATGAAAATGTCGTGACCAGCGACTCACAGGAACCTAATCCTATATTTCCCCTGGGACCGGTGGCTCAGTGTTTGCCAACTCAGGTTGGAGGTGACTTTCTAGAACCTCACTGCCGTGAATAATAAGAATCGGCTAAACAGTTGGTCCTCCGTATCCAGGAGGTCTGCATACAGGGACTCAACCAACCTCAGATGGAAAATTTTAAAAAATAATAATAATAATACAATGAAAATAAACACTAATAAAATCCAATACAGTACAGACAGTCCCTGGGTTACGGACAACCCCACTTACAGCGTTCCGTACTTACAAACAGGTTCCCGGGGCTCCAAAGAGGATGCTTTATAATTAAATAATTAAATTAGTAATTGGAGAACTGGTTTCCTCTGCGCATGTAGGCGGTTCTCAGGCGCAGCATCTTTCCGCGGGCGGCCGGTTTCATAGGCAGATGGAGGAGCAGCAGAGAGAAACACGAGAACACGAAGGACCAGAAGATCCAGCGCCAAGAAGGTTTACAAGGAAAGAACTGGCGGGAGCCTCTCGTCTCCCTGAAGCAGGATTTGCTAAGCCTGAGCGGCAAGACCCTAACAGCCAGCAGTTTACGAAGGTTCGCCACTGTCAGTGAGAACGTCAGCTGCCGCGAGGCCATTCATGATGAATAAAGGAAAAGAGCTGTGCACGCGGCCCTCGATGCCTTTGTGAAGAAGCCCACTTCTGTGGGGAGCTCCGCTCTCCAGCAACAGAACCAAACCCGGACCCTGCACCGCCTCCGTCGTCGGCGTCCCCTGACGGTCAGCAGCCTCTGGCCTCTGGAATCCCCTCCAGGGAGCACGCCCTGGGTGCAGCGCTAGTCACGGCAAACCTTTAATGTTCTTTTCTGAAATTTCTCCTGTCTCCTATCTGAACTTCTTATGTGAGTTTGTTTTTATGTTCCGTTTGTTTGAATAAAAAGAAAGAGCACGATAGTTTCTGTAACTGATTACGACAGTGCGGGGGCATTAGTATTATTTATTATAGTATTACACTGTATCATTATTGCCACATATGAGCCCTTATAGGATTGCTGTTGTTATTATTATTATTGTCATATTTGTGCTATTCATCAGGGGTCTGAGTTACATACAAACCCAACCTAAAGATGTTCTCAAGAATATATCTCATCTGTGACCTGCGGACCACCTGTATCACACCTATTTACATAGCATTTAAATTGTATTAGGTATTACAAGTAATCTATTTTATTTATTTATTTAGTTATTTAGTTAGTTAGTTAGTTATTTTTGAGACTCTGTCACCCAGGCTGGAGTGCAGTGGCATCATCATAGCTCACAGCAACCTCAAACTCCTGGGCTCAAGCGATCCTCCTGACTCAGCCTCCCGAGTAGCTGGGCATAGAGGCCTGAGCCGCCACGCCTGGCTAATGCAAGTAATCTAGAGATGATTTAAAGTACAAGGAAGGGTGCAGAGGTCATATGCAAATATGATACCAATTTGCATCAGAGGCTTGAGAATCCTTGAATTTTGACATCCACCTGGGACCCCGGAATCAATCGCCCGCTAATACCAAGGGATAATTGTAAATTTTTTTAATTATAAAAGTTATACATGAGGAAAACATAAAATATGAAAGCACTGAGGAAATAATCATCTTCTACCTCATCTCCTAGAGACAAGGATAGTTAAAATTGGGTTATGCTCATTCTGCCTTTCTTTGAGGTGTCAAGTGTGTATACGCTTTGCACTGTGGTGGCCTCCTATTTTCTTTTCTGATGTTATCTTGAAAACATTGTCTTGTTCAACAAACATTCTCCTACCACCTGACAGTTCTTCGTAATTGTATAATATCCCATTCTCTGTATTTACCCTGATGCTTGTGTCAAATCCTCTATCGTCGGACAGGATTTTCAGGTATGGTTGTACACGTTGTTCACTGCCCAGCAGCACCCAGCAGAGGAGCACACTAAACTTACCAAGCCACACGCCCTGGTGAGGGCCGCATCTTCTTGGAGAAGAGGGTGCTTGTCAGCCCATCAGCCTGAGGGCTGGCTACGCAGAGGGCCCACCTTTTTCCCATTTCCTCCACGACACCACATAGGCCAGAGGAGAGCCGCTGGTTGGACGTCCAGCTTGTTTCCTGATTAGGCTCATAGAAACAGTGAGGCAGTGACCTGCTTCACTCCCAGCTCCTTGTTCAAATCACTGATTGTGAATTTTGAGCATTTCTGAGATGTGGAGTAACTAAATTTAAAAAAATTCTTTATTAATTTACCATCTACCATTGCAGGAGATATAGTTCAGATGACTGTAGGCTAAAGTAAACTCTAACTTTCGAAAAGGTTCTTACCAAGTAAATTGAATAGATCAAGATTTTGATGGGAGGAAGATGTTAAAACCTCCAAAGTAGCAAATCTTTGGCAATCTAATCCTCTGTCTAAGAAAGTGCATTCATATGCAAATGAACTCATTGTAAGTCGTTCTCATTTATTCATGAACGCTGAGAAGTGGCCTGCTCCCTCCCTGCTCAGCCCTGAACAGGCAAAATGATTTTAAATAAGGGGGAGAGAAGCTGGCATTTATTTAGAGCCCTTTTTATGCCAGAAACTTTACCTTTGCTCATGTTCTATCAGGGAACTTCCCTACAGGGCAGCTTCTTCTGCAAAATTAGGTAATTAAATTAACCATCTTTCATTATTTTTCTGCTTTAGAAAAATAATTCTTAGGGGAGGGAGCCAAGATGCTGGACTAGAAGCAGCCTGCACTTGCCGCTCTCAAGGAGAGGGTCAAAGGTTGTGGGTAGAGGTTCACCCGAGGATGGACCGTCTCGTAGAGACCATTGTGGGTCATCAGAGAAGCGACTGGAGACACCCCAAGCAGGTAAGAGAGAGGCGGGGTGATCTACTCAGCAAGATCTGAGGGTACTTGGAGGAAGCATCCACACGTAGGGAAGGGTTAGGGGAGAGATCCCCGGGGCTCCGCACTCCCCCAGAGGATACTGCAACCCAAGCTGTGAGGGGGCTTCACCACCATAACAGGCCTCCAAACTGATCAGGGAGCTGCCTGGAGCCCGTGCAGCAGCGTTGCACCAGAGAGTAGGCACAGTGGGTTGCACCAGCTCTGGTCTCAGGTCACTACAACAGATGCCATCCTATGCTCTCAGCCCTAAAGTGCTCAGTCTGCAGAGGGCTTAGCTCCACGCCAGCCACCTCCCCATTACTCCTGCCAGGCACTAGGACTGGGTACTGAGCACCCACTCCCAGACCTTCCTATGAGCCATCTCCTAAGGACCTGAGCAGAGCAGGTACCCACCAGCCCTCAGCATTTGCCTCTGCCATCTCACCATCTTAAAAGCATCACTGCTGCCTCCTGGGTAGCACTGCAGCAGCTGCCACAGTTGGACCTGGGTGGAGGGAAAGCCCCAGCCCAGAACTCCCTGGTGGGGCCCCGTGTATCTCCCCGGCTCCACCAACTGCAGGTAGCCCAGCTGCCGCAGCTTGATGAGCCACCCCACCGCCAGCCACAGTCCACAACTGGCCAAGGCCTTCCGATCTGTCCGGGCACCTGCCAAGGTCCTGCGACCTGCCCTGCTGCTGGTTGCAGTCCTGTGATGCACCCAGACACCCGCAAAGGTCTTGTGCCCCAGAACATGCTCAGGTGCCCACCAAGGTCCTGTGGCACCATCTGAGGTCATGCCACCTGCCCCTGTGGAGAGGGACTTGCCAGCCCCCTGCCCGAGTTTCCAACAGCAAGCAGTCTGGGGATCAACCCGCCAAACCAAACGAATATCCCCCAGCATCAGCTTGGACTGTGATAATCATGGGGGAACAGGACAATGCAGGAGAATAGCTGCATTATAAGCTCTTACTGCATCCAGCCCTCTCCAACTGGGTTAATCCTCCAGAGAAGGACACAAAAGTGCTATCTAGGAAACTCTCCTCCTTCTCATTAAGTGGGAGTGAGTTCCCAGCAAAGGAGAACACATGCACTGAAAACTTGTCTGCTCTGAGCTGAGGGAGAGATTTCAGATGAGAAGAAACTAGCAAAAGAGTTCTGGCAACATGAAAAAGCAAGCTAGTTTGACATCCCCAAAGGATCACAGTAGATCCACAGCAATGGACCCCAAACAAAAGGAAACTGTTGAAATGTCAGAAATGCAATTCAGAATATGGAGGCAAACAAGATGAATGGGATTGAAGAGAAAGTTGAAACCAACACAAAGAAACAACCAAAAAGAAATTTCAGGACATGAATGAAAAATGTGAAAAACTCACTAAAGAGATAGACAATATAAGAAATAATATACCAGAACTTAAAGAAATGAAAGTTATTAAGGGAATTTCAAAATACAGCAGAAAACTTCAACAACAGGCTAGACCAAGCAGAAGAAAGAATTTCAGAGATTGAAGACAAGGCTTTCAAAATAACCCAGTCAGTCAAAGATGCGGAAAAAGGAATAAAGAACGAACAATCACTCAAAGAAATATGGGACTATGGGAAATGAGCCAATAAAGGAATTATAGGTATCTTGGAGGGAGAAGAAGCAAAAGCAAATGCATGAAAACCTGTTTGAGGAAATTGTTGAGGAGAACTTCCCTGGTATCACCAGAGATTCAGATATCCAGATACAAAATGGTCATCGAACACTGGGATGATTCATAGCAAATGACGCATCTCCGAGACACATTGTCATCAACTTAGCCAAAGTCCAAATGAAGGAGAAAATTCCATAAGCAGCAAGACAAAATCAACGGCTAACCTACAAAGGGAAACTCATCAGGCTAACAGCAGACCTCTCAGCGAAGACCCTTACAAGCCAGAAGGGATTGGGGCCATATTTTTAGTCTTCTTAAACAGAACAACTGCCAGTCAAGAATTTTGTATCCTGCAAAATTAAGCTTTGTAAATGATGGAGAAATAAAGACATTTCCAGACAAGCAAACACTAAGGAAATTTGTCACTACTAGACCTGCCCTACAGGAAATGTTCAAAAGTTCATTACACATGGAATGACACAATAGATACAGACCAGTGTAAAAACACCCGAAAGTAAAAGCACACAGCTCTTATAAAACAATAGCACAAGAGGGAAAACGAAATAAGGTATCATCCAACATGATGAACAGAACAACATCCCACACATCAATACCAACACTCAACATGAACAATCTGAATGCCTGACTTAAAAGACATCGATTGGCTAAATGGATAAAAAACCACAACCTAAATATTTTGTCTCCAGGAAACACATCTGAACCACAAGGACTCATACAGACACAAGGTAAAGGGATGAAAAAAAAATATTCCATGCAAGTGGAAACCAAAAGAGACCAGGTGTAGCCATTCTCATATCAGATAAAATAGACTTTAAATCAACAGTGATAAAAAAAGACAATGATGCTCATTATATAATGGTAAAGGGAGCAATTCCACAAGAAGTCATAATAATCATAAATACGTATGATTTTAACACAGGAGCTCCCAGCTTTATAAAGCAAATTATACTAGACCTAAGCAAAGAAATAAATAGTAGCATCTTAATTGCCAGGGACTTCAATACTCCACTGACAGAATTGGACAGATCATCGAAGCAGAAAATGAATAAAGAAACACTAGACTTAAATGGGACTCTAGAAGAAATGAACCTAATGGACATTTACAGAACCTTCTACTTCAAAACTACTAAATATACATTCTTCTCATCAGCACACGGGACATTTTCCAAGATTGATCATATCTTAGGCCACAAAACATGGATGATTTATAACAAATATTCTAATGGTTTTTGACATGGTGTTAACTAGACTGTCTATTAAGGTTTATTTCAAAATTTTAATTTTTTTCTGGAATATTACCTTAACTTGAAACACTAACCCTTTGATGGGGGAAAATAAAATATGAGAAAGTCAAAGCCTGGCAGGGCCGTGCCAGCTGCTCTAAAAATGTTTCCAGACCACAAAGCAGCCAGCACCAACAGCCTCAGCCCTCTTCTCCTGCTCATGCCCACGAGCCATCCCCAAATCCAGAATTTTTGGTGAAATGACAGATATATTGTACATTGTTCCCATTTTTAAGAAGGCATCAACTTAGAACATCCTTGTGCAGAAATACAAATGTAACCAAAACTTAAACTCCCAGTGGTCCCTTCGGATCTGGGGATAATTGACCCAAGGCTTCCAATGCTGTGGCCTGTGGGAATCTAAAGTTCTCCTCAAAATTTTTCATCTGGAATCAGCTCTTCCCTTATTCATAAATACAAACATACATAAATGAGTAAGGCAATACATATGTTTGTTGGCCATTAGTCTATCTTCTTTTGAAAAGTTTCTGTTAGTGTCTTTTGCCCACTTTTTAATGGGGTTGTTTGATTTTTTGAGTTCTTTTTAGAGTCTAGTTATCAGCCCTGTATTGGATGTGTAGCATGCAAATTTTTTCTCCCATTCTGTAGGTTGTCTATTCACTCTAATGATTGTTTCCTTGGCTGTGCAGAGTGTTTTCATTTGATCAGGTCCCATTTATTTATTTTTGTTGTTGCTGTGATGATTGTTTTGGGGTCTTCTTCATAAATTCTTTGCCTAGGCCAATATCTATAAAAGTTTTTCCAACATTTTCTTCTAGAATTCTTATGGTTTTGTGCCTTAGGTTTAAGACTGTTATCCATCTTGAGTTGATTTTTGTGAGCGATGAGAGGTGCAGATCCTGTTTCAGTCTTCTACATATAGCTATCCAATTTTCCCAGCACCATTTATGAATAGGGATTCTTTTCCCTAGGGTATGTTTTTGTTTGCTTTGTCAAAGATCAGATGGCAATATGAGGATGGTTTTATATCTGGGTTCTCTGTTCTGATCCATTGGTCTATGTTTCTGTTCTTGTTCCAGTACCATGTTATTTTGGTTATTATGGCCTTGTAGTATACCTTGAAGTCCGATAAATTGATGACTCCCAATTTGTTCTTTTTGCTTAAGGTTGCTTTGGCTATACAGGATCTTATCTGGTTCCATACAAAGCATAGAATTATTTTTTCTAGATCTGCAAAAAATGATGTTGGTATTTTCATAGGGATTGCATTGAATCTGTAGATCACTTTGGGTAGTATAGACATTTTAATAACGTTGATTCTGCCAATCTATGAACATGGTATGTTTTCATCTGTTTATATCATCTGCTATATCCTTCCTCAGTAATTCATAGTTCTCCCTGTAGAGATCTTTCACCTCCTTAATCAAATATATGTCTAGGGATTTTATTTTCTTTGTTGCTATTGTGAAAAATATTGAGTCTTTGATTTGGTTCTCAGCTTGACTGTTGTTGGCATATATGAATGCTACTGATCTCTGTACATTGATTTTGTAACCGGAGATTTTGCTGAACTTATTTATCAATTCCAGTAGTTTCTTGGCAGAATCTTTGGGGTTTTCTAAATGTCTCTAATCATTAGGGAAATGCAAATCAAAACCACTATGAGATATCACTTAACTTCAGTAACAATGGCTTTTATCAAAAAATCCCAAAACAACAAATGTTTGCATGAATGCAGAGAGATAGGAACACTCATACTCTGCTGGTGGGACTGCCAACTAGTACAACCTCTATGGAAAGTAGTATGGAGACACCTCAAAGAACTAAAAGTAGAACTATCATTTGATCCAGCAATCCAACTACTGGGTATTTACCCAAAAGAAAAAAAGACATTCTATAAAAAAGACACCTGCACTCAAATGTTTATAGCAGCACAATTCATAATTGCAAAGATGTGGACACAGTCCAAGTGTCCATCAATACATGAGTGGATTAATGAAATGTGGTACATGTATACCATGGAGTTCTACTCAGCCATTAAAAAATGGCGAACTAACACCTCTTGTATTAACCTGGATGGAACTGAAGACCATTCTTCTAAGTGAAGTATCACAATAATGGAAAAACAAACACCTCATGTACTCACCATTAAATTAGAACTACTCTATCAATACTTACATGCACAAAGGGAAATAACATTCCTCAGAAATCAAGCAGGAGGGAGGGGGGAGGAGGGGATGGGTAAATTCACACTTAACGAGTACAATGCATGCTATCTGGGTGATGGGCACAGTTATAACTTTGACTCAAATGGTACGAAAGCAATTTATGTAACCAAAACATTTACACCCTAGTAATATTCTGAAATTAAAAAAAATAAGGCAATACGAAACAAAAAATTCTTTGACCAAAATATTGGTAGGTATAGTATAGTTTCTACTGATGAGTGAGTAGGGAGAGGAATTTCATGATCTGAGCACACCAATGTTCAGGTGAACCATACATGTTACTATTCTAGAATGTTCCTCAATTATCCCAAGCCCATGACATCCCACTGGCCTCTCCCTTCTGGAAGTCTGGGTTCCTCTCTGCCTCCCTATTCATCTTCTGAGCCTTCTCCCCGCAACACGGGCAGTATCCCTGCCTTATGATGCCTCAGCCGCACATCCATGGGGCCAGCATCTTCCCAAATAACAGCCAACACTTAATATAAAAGGACCACACCAACGATTGTTCTAAGTCCTTTACGCGCGGCATCCTCACAGCAACCCTTAAGAGGTATCCTGGCGGCAGTGGGGCGTTTCCTTGGTTTGTTTTTCCTCATTACATAATTACTGCTGGTTGCTCAGAGACCTGGAATTCAATTTCTAGAGCTGGAAGGAACAAACGAACAACTGTGTGTTTACTCTCCGAGTAGCTGCTAAAGGTGGGACACGTGCACGCAGGGATTCTGTTTTCTCAGATGTTCTCCTCATTTAGAAGATGAGCCCAAGCAAGTACATCTTGCTAAATCCCAGACAGAACCCGAGGCAACAACTTCACAATTCTGTTTCAATTTAGTTCAACATCTTGTTTTTCAACCAGTCAGAGGGAGGGGGAGATGACTCGAGGGAAGAAACAGACACAGAGTCGAATAATTATAACTTTACAAAAATGATATAAAAGGCGATAGATTCTCACACGGAGGCCACATCCCAGAGTCCGGATCACCTGCCAAGCCCCCACACGCTGCGCCATCCCTTCTGATTTCCCGCCACCTACCCTACATCTTTGTCAATCGCCAACAAGTTAGAGCCCTTGAACCACCGTTCTGCTGAGGCTGGAAGGCCTGAGAGGAGGAGAGTGAGGAACAGGGGGAGGGCCACGGGGAGGGCCACGGTGAGTGCCACGGGAAGCGCCATGGGGAAGGGTCAGGGGGAGGCAGTGAGCACAGCGAGAGCAGCAGGTGTCTCCCCACGGGGAAGGCGGGAGGCACACGGCCCAGATCTTGTTCTCCTGCCTCCCTCTGACCTCTGCCTGGGCACCCCATTGCTCCATTCACTGAATTGCCCCATTCTTCTGCAAGCCAGGGAGCGCCAAGGAGTGCCAGTAACCGCCAGTAACCACCAGAACCTTGATTTCTGACGTCCAACCTCCAGAGCCATGACAGAATACGCTGCTTCTGTTTTTAGCCATCCAGTCTGTGGTCATTTGTTACAGCAGCCACAGGAAACGAATACACTTCCCTTTCTGCCAGTCCCTTCCTGTGATGTGGGAGAATTTAGTGTCGGTGGTGCTAAGAGGTATAGGTATGATGTAAAAGAAGACATGCACGCACATGCGCGGACACACACATACACACACATACACATACTCAGTGATAAATGAAGAGCATAAGCCCAGGGCAGTATAATGCAACATGCTGTAAATACTCACTTTATCCTGACTAAAGGAGCTGTGTAGTTAATCTTAAATGAAACTATGCTGACACAAATGACCTCCATTTGATATACTGTCTTCTATATTAAGAGAAAGGCACTTTTTGTTTGCCATTAGCCAAAATCCACTTTGAGAAAGTCCACCTTATGCTAACTTTTTTCTCTAAGCACTGTCAGACTTGTGACAACATTTAAATGACACCTCTAGGAATAAATCCAGCATTTATCCTCAGAGATCCATGCTGCTTGCTAAAATCACACAACAGCACAATAACCTCGGGTGATGAGTGGCTTCCTCGTGTTTAGCCTCCATGTCCTTGAGTGGGCTTGGGATTCAAAGTCGGGGTCTGGAGAGCAAAGTCATAGTATCCACTCACTGAAAGGAGATAAAATGTGATAATTTGTCAGAAAGCAAAACAGAACTATTTTTTTTAACTTCATACCTTATGTAGGGTAGTTAAGGAATTATGAAAAACAGACATGCATATTTTCTTTCCTACTTTAGATGCTTTAAAATTTTCCTAAGTCGTAAGTTGCACTATGGGCCTTGCATAAATGACCTAAGCAGCTGAGACAGTTCTGGAAAGAGAGTGATTTTACACAGCAGGACGTGTGTTTTGGAAAATCATTGTGGAAAATCAATGTCCTTCCAATCATAAAACCTTCTGATTGCCTTGATGAGATCATTATAATCTTCTGCAAGGTTTCTGGGCATAATAACCAAATTGTGCACAATAGTGCTATGTCCAATTATGATTTTTCTATAGAGATCTTAACGCCAGAGCATTCTTTAACCAGATTCATAAATCTTAAGCAGTTTTGGCTGAGTAGGCAGAAGCTGAAACAGGGATGCATGTTGACGTATGCATAGGCCGTGTTGCATAGGCCCTGTTGACATATTTAACAGGCTGCTCCCAACCATTCCAAATCCGATATTTTCAGAGAGAAGTTTCAAAAATCCCTCTCCATAATAATTCATAATCAGGAAAGCTCTCCACAACTACGGGAGCAGGAGCCCCTGCACTGATAGAAAAGTATGGAATAAACACAGTTCCTGGGGAGCCAGTTCTGAACACTAATCGTTCTGTGACCATCACCTGGCCTGGGTGCATCAAGACTGCACGTGTGTCCCCATCAGGCCTGTTTCTCCCAGTCGTCGGCCTCTCAGGGCACAGCACCCACCGGGTCCTCCTGATACAGCACACTCTCCTGGTCGCCTTAAGGAAACGAGGGACCCGTGAGTCTTAGCAGCCTCCCCAGAACCCTTGCTTGCGTCCTCAGCAGAGAGAGCGTGCTGCCCTCCATCAGGACCCACGTGGAAAGTCCCCTCACACCCAGGCCCAATCGGGAATGAGGGTGGTGAGCAGGGCCAGGAGAGCCCCCAGCCTGGCCTTGGTTCCAGACTTGAGCATCTTCGTTTTCTGACTGGGATCCTCCATCTGCAAACCTCTGCTTTTCATCAACTAAAAGGCAGCCGGCAAAGCAAGATTTCATCAGAGCGCCTTGCACATGGTTGCAGACCCAGAGATGTGCCACTCAGGGGCACCTTCTAGAAATGACTTGCTGCCCAGTTGGAGGGGCGGGTCCGGCTGACATCTCCAGCTGTGGGCTCCTTCAGGGGCCGCTCTCCTTCAGGAGGCCCCCGGCCAGTGACCTAGCAGGGCAGTACGAGGCCTGGCCGTTGCCACCCAACACAGGGCCCCTCAGACAGGAGAGCTTTGCTGCAGAGCTCCCACCCTGCAGGGAAGGCAGGGACGGGGTGTCGCTGGCCCTGCGCTGCAGTCCGATGGCCCCTGCTGACCCTGCTGCCTCCCTGTCACTTCCACAGCTGTCACCCCAAACAAACTGCTTCCGTCCTCCCTCCGTCCCAGCACTGCTTCCCAGAGGACTCGACCAGCTCGGAAGCTGTTGCCAAGCCCCAAGGCGCAGACTTACCGAGAGTGTCCAGCCAGAGGACAAAGGAGCCGACTGTGGCTGAGCCCGTAAGTAAAGGGAATAGCACAGCAGGGAAAGTGGGACCTGGGCCCGTGAATTGTACATGTTTAGAAGACAGAATCTCGTAACATTGAGAAGCATTCGTAGATACCATAAATCCTCCTCTTAGCTTCCTAGTACTTCAGTCAGCTCTGATTTCCCCTTTGCAGACGCTGAACGGTGCTGTCCCTTGAACTGTGTTGTCAAGGGCTCAGTAAGGAAATGTCAAGCTGTCAGTCTGCAGCTCAGGCTCTGTGCGTGTCCTGGGCCCTTTTAAGACCTTTGGGGACTCAGGACACTTGAACCTGGACAAGAGAGATCCTGCGGGGAGACCCAGAATCAGGATGAGAGAGGGAGGAGAGACAAGAGGAGAAAAGAGACAAAAATGCATGATCCGGAGGTCAATAGAGAATCGAGAAATGTTGAAGTTTGTTTTAATTTTTATTTGATAAGAGCTGAAAGTCTCCTACCAGCAGACTGCAAAGACATCACACACATTCGCATGCAGATGGAGAGGGAACATCCCCTGCAAATGTTTGCCCCAACACTCCTTCCTGGACCCCACGTTCTGCTGACCCTTGATCCCTGACCCCTTACCTCCCCGCCCAATGCCCTGTTTCCTTTTATCTTCACCCTCAGCCCTGATAACCTTAACACACAGTCCGCTCACCAGTGAGTGGCTTGTGCCCTGCTGGGGCAGGACATGTTCAGGCAGGACACATCCTGGGCCCTCTGGCAAGCCCCTCCTGGTCCCTCCTTCCCTCCTTCCTGCCCCGGGTTCCTGCTCACAAACCCCAGGTCGCAGAGCAAATGGGATCCATCTCTCCCGCAGTGAAAAATGAAACGCCAGACAAGCGTTCTCTCTATTTAAGCCCGAACCAAATTAATTTGGGGAATGGCATTTACAGTCTATTTCCTAATGACTGTACCTGAATGGATATTTCTTATTTTCCGATGAAATATTCTACTGTCTCTCCCACAAAAATGGCAAAATGAATGAGCGTGGAAATGATGGATGTGGAGAATCTAACTGTAAATAAAAGTCAAACGCTTTTCTCCCGTCTCAACCCTCTTTTAATTTGAAGGATTCTGGTTAATATTTCTGTGCACTCTCATTTGTAGCACCAAGTGGTTGACACAGATGATCTCACACTCCACGGCTTCGTGAGTTTCTGTGATTTTACGGAGTGAGAAAGGACAAAACAGCCCCTTATAGCAGAGAGGCTCTTTTGTGTCACCACTTATTCCTGGCGTCTGTGTGACAAGGACGATATCAGCAGCAGGACGCAGAAGACGGGGCCTCTGAAACACGCACACGCCCTCTTGGGTTGGAGTCCGCACTATTCCAAGGGGACCCCAGCAATGACATAGGGTCCACCAGAATCTGCCAACTCCCAAGTTCTTTTAAACCTACTCATCTGCCCGGGGAGGTCGAGGGCCCGGCCTCCTGGGGCTGTTTATGATCTGTTGTTTTGTTTTGTTTTAATGTTGTTTATTTTTTTGTTATAAAAGCAGAACAAATTCATTTGTGAAAATTAGGAAGGCAGGAAGGAAGGAAGGGAGGGGAAAAACAAATCACCTTAATGGCCTCGCACCTAAAGCCGAGTGCTTGTATTTTTATATGTTTCCTACAGTTGGTGTTAAATGCATGCTTTTGGAAATGCCGTTGTGGACGCGATTCTGCATCTTGGCTTTGTCCCCTCACGTTGTAACGCGAGCGTTTGGAACAGGTGATGGAGCAGTGGCTGTGCTCCTGGGTGGGCATGAGGATCACTCAACGCCAGCATCAATGTGCAGAGAATAAGTTTGTTTAAAGAGCACAATACTCTTTAAAAAAATAATAAAAGAATCAGTAGACTAGAAAATAGGAATGGGACAAGGTTATATTTTTTTGGCAAAGCATTTGACAATCTCTCAGTGTGTCCTTTTCTTCAAAAACACAGCACTGGGGGCTGGGCACTGGAAAGTCACCCAGACTGGGTTTTCGGGAGCCCTGAGCCCTTCCTCTGCTGCCGCCTGCACGAGGGTCTGTCCCATGTGGTCCCGCAGTCCCCAGTCCTGGCCTCTGGCCCACGACCTTGCAGTGTGCTCAGATTCAGATCCAGAGACAGGCCTGTGTTTCTGGATGGACCCTGGGCCCTGTCCCTTGGCTATAGGTGTGACCTCCCTGGGTTGTGTCCACCCCAGGGCCCATCCCAGCCATGATGACCAGGCAGGGACAATCTGGGCCACCCAAGCTCACACCGAGGCTCCCCTGTTGTCACCCCTGGTTTGGGACGTGCCCACACCCCTGGACACTTGCTTAGCCCGACTCACATGGGCCTTTGCCTCGGCACCCAGCAGTCCCCAGCCCAGCCCCGCCTGTGGGCCTCACGCGCCCTCCACCGCCCTGCACCTGGGCCATGTGCTGGTCTTCCGTTCTCCGTGCCATCTTCTAATCACATCCTGTCACACTCCTGCGCTGCAGCAGGAGCTATTGCAACTCGAGGGCCTTACTCACAGCATTGAGAAGTGTGTCATTAGAACCCAGCTGTTCTCAGAGGAAACACCTCACAGTGTCCCTGGCCAGCCGTTGGATGCACCGCCCCTGCCAAATCAAATGTCACAAGAGCCACCAACTTCTTCCCATGTTTCCAGCACCTCTTTGCATGTTCCTGAGAAAGAAAGTCAGCTGATTCCATCAGAAAGAGATGATTCAGTTTTAGCACAATTTTCCAAACTCCATTTATTTAAACCATCCTTTGGAACAAACCACCTGCGTGCCAAGTCGAATCTGCTTCAGGAGCTCCGCACGTGTGCCTCTCACAGGCGCTAACCAGACCAGCCTTTCATCGGCAACGCAATCTCAAGTCTTGGAAAAGGTGGAGGTTTGGCGACACAGTCACCTTCCCCATCAAAGCAAGGTTTCGGAGGACAGCAGCCACGTGGGAAGCGATTTCACGGTGAGGACTTAGGAAGGGTTTGCATTGAGGGAGGTGGTGAGTGAAGCCTCGGGGGATCCAGAGAGAGGTGGAGCAAGTGCGTCCAGGCAGGGATGAGACGGGTGGTGAGGGCAGAGGGCGTCCAGGCAGGGATGAGAGGGAGGGCGTGGGCAGAGGGCGACCAGGCAGGGATGAGATGGGTAGTGAGGGGAGAGGGCATCCAGGCAGGGATGAGATGGGTGGTGAGGGCAGAGGGCGTCCAGGCAGGGATGAGATCCAGGCAGGGATGAGATGGGTGGTGAGGGCAGAGGGCGTCCAGGCAGGGATGAGATGGGTGGTGAGGGCAGAGGGCATCCAGGCAGGGATGAGAGGGAGGGCGTGGGCAGAGGGGCACTGTTGGCACCTGGTGACTCCACAGGATTTTCGCGACCCTGTGGGCTGGAGCCAGGACAAGGGGAGAAGGGGGCCACCCTGAGAGCCGCTCTTCCTCACCTGTCTCTGCTCAATTATGCGTGGATATGGACGTGAGGGCCGGAGGAAGTCATCAAGTGGAGGTGTTGGGAGGAAGGAAATGGATTCTTTCTCGCGCCCAGCATCAAGCCCAGGCGCGTGCGCTGTGCACGTTGCGGCAGGAAGCACCAGGCCAGGGAGCACCGGAGCCAGGGTGGGGAAGCCACACTCGAAGCCCGGCTGGTCTGGGGACGCGCTCCTGGCCCTGCTAAGCTTTTCTAGAACCTGCCTGTGCGCCGCGACACGTGCAGTCTGTCCGCGCGCCGGTGGGGAGGGGACACCCAAGAGGCCTTCGAGAGCTGCGGGAAGGAGGGCGGGCCCGAGGAGCGCACGGCTGCGCGTCGTCACACGGCTCTCAGCAGCGACCGTGTCCCACGTTTCCCACAAATCATCCTGAAGGACTTGTATTTCTAAAATCCACCCTCCCACAAATCTTAATTACTGCAAAGTATTCCACATCGAATGTGCCCCAGACTTAACAAAACAAAACAAAAAATCCACCACATACATTTGTTTCCCATGTCTTAGTATAAACTGTGCAAAGGCAACAGCTGTCGCTCCTTTGCGGTCGTGCTCCGCGTGCACGGGCCGGTTTGATCATGTTGATCGGTTGCCATGACTCCTCTGCTCATTTGAAAAATTCATTAAAAATCCGGTTCGCCTACATTTCAGTTGTAACGTGAACCAGTTGTTTCACTGAATTTAATTTATTTGGCGGGGGTTTGGGGAAGGAGAATAAAGCGTCATGTTATGATTAATTGCTTCAAATGGTTAAAAGTTGATTTCCCTGCTCCTAAATTTTCTTTCTCACTTTAAGATCAAAACTCCATAGCAGGATTTCAGAGAAAACAGGGCTCTTCCTCTGCTTTCCAGAGATACTTCCAGGGCCTGAGCTGGTGGCTTTGCCGGGAGAACAGCGACCCGGAGCCTGGCGGGACCGTCCCGCCGAGGTGGAGCGGCTCACGGAAATTTACTCCCCAAAGTGTATTGTAAAGAGCTCTCTTTTATTTCCCTTAATAACATTTCCCTTAAGAACCAGTGGTACTTCAGTTGCAATGTTTCCTGATTTACGACACAATCCCTGTTCCCGCCGCTGAGCTGCGGCCAGAGAACCTGCTCTCAGCCTTGCCCCAAGGCCGCCCTGATCATCCCGGCTCCACTTCTGCGAAAGGTCCAGCTTCAGGGTCCCCAAACCGGCGGGCAGGAGGCGCACGCGGGTCCGTGTCGTGGGGAAGCAGCCCCCGCTCTGTGGAGGCCACACAGGGAGCTCGTGGAAATCTTCGCTCTGGAAGCGGGGACACGTTTGGGAATCTGTTCTCTTCGGATCAGTTTTCCTGCTGACCAAAAGCAGTGGGCTGCAGTAGGAGAGTCTGCGTTTATCCCTGACGAAGGTGGTCGGGGCGCCCGAGGCTCTGATTCTTGGCCTGGTGCGGGAGCTCACTCCGGGCAAGTTCATCGAGGGGCGCGCTACGATTCGCGCGCTTGTTCTTTGGTGAGGAGCTGTGAAAATCCCCAGGAGGCCTTACTCCGAGGGGAGAACCGAGTGGGAATCCCGCTCTACCCTCCAAGTCCACCTTTTTGTGGCTCGACGTCTTCCCTGATAAATAGGTGCCAAAAACTCCTCCCTGCAGGAGCCGTGTCACGAGCTGCCGTCCAGGCGAAGTGCGCGGAACCCTGCCATGCTGCTACCCTGGTGGCGGTAACCGTGCGTGCGGTGCCAGCGTCAGATTTAGGTGCAACCTGAGGGGCCAGTTTAGAGGACACGTGTCCGTATATTCAAAGTCAGTGTGTTGGTTTTAGGAGACCAAGCCCGGCACAGCTTCCCAAATTGAGGGTCTTCTCTCTCTCCGCCCCCGCGCCCACCCAAGTGCTCCACCGCCTGCCCGGCTTTTCTGCTCTCCGTGCTGTGGTCTGAATGCTCGCGTCTCCCCGAAATTCATCTGTTAGAATCCTCACCCCCAAGGTGATATTACAGAAGGTGGGGTTTGCGGGGGTGATTAGGTCATGAGAGCGGGACCCTCTTATAAAACAGACCCCAGAGAGTTCCCTCACGCCTTTCGCCATGCAGGTACACAAAGAGAAAATGACCCCATCCGTGAACCAGAAAGGGGCCCCCAGCCAGACATGGAATCTGCTGGCACCTTGATCTTAGACTTTTCAATCTTTAGAACTGTGAGAAATAAACTTCTGTTGTTTATAAACGACCCAGTTGATGGCGTTTTGCTATGACAGCCTAAATGGACTGGACACTCCTGCTTGGCTTCCACCTTAAGTCCCCCGGGGTCCCACACAAGATTCTGAACCCCATATGTTAAACACATCCTCATACATGACCTGCCAAACCCACCCTCTGGACAGAGACTTGTTCTCTGAATGTGTCAGGGGCTCCAGCTGAACCTGTCTGGAATCATGACTGCATCTGCAGTTCTACCTGGAGACGCTGGGCCAGGTACATCCAAGGCCCTGGACTCCAGGCAGAACTATCCTGGGAAGAGCAAACCTGTGTGTAGACAGCTGGCCCTGTCCTGTGCCATGCCAGGTGCTCAGCTTCCCTCTGCATGTCCCAGGTCTGAGCTCCCGCCTGCCAGGCCAGACTGAAATCTTCACTCCACCTTGAGGTCATTTGCCCAAGCCACCAAAGGGGTGCCACCTAACACATCTGAACCAAATGTTTTATAAATTTAGTATACATTCAAAGTTGGAATTTTGAAACAACCAGCCCATTACTGTGCCTTTTTACATAAGGAATGGAAAATAACCTATCAAAATTATATCCTATGACCATGGTCATTAGCACAATTAACCACAGGCATGGCCTTAGTTTGCTGATTGCACCAGGATCCGGAAAACACCATCCTACTGACATAGCTTTGGAATCACAGCTCTGATGGGAAACAAGACATGTGCCTCCAGCCCTTGCACGTGAGGTTCCCTCTGGAAGTTGCCTGTGCAGCAATCCTAAGCTGCATCCATGTTTACAATTTTAAGTTTCTTCCTCTACCTACTAGTAATGCGGGATTTAATACTTCTTTTCGGAAGTTTTGTTATTTACAGCTAGACCTCTGCTGTGATGTTTATGCCAGTAAATCTCCCATGCTTTTCATATACACTGCCAAATCCCTCCACCCCCAAATACTCCAAACCAAAAAGCTGCATCAGAAATTAATAACCATGATCATAAATCAAAATGATGGTTTTATCCTTTCATTTTGCATACGGCATCATGACTAAATGAGTACCCCAATGCACGCAGGACTTATCAAAAAGAGAAAACAACCTTCCTTAATCAAAGGCATATTTCATCTCTGAAAAATTCATCAGAATGTGTTACGAAACGACTGTGTGTCTTGAAAATCTCTCTCTGGCACATCTGGAGACTCACTTTTTCCCCCCATCATTATATTCAGGAGTACAAGCGGTTTTCATTTGCATGCACAAAGCAGTTTCCTCATCTCTTATCTTGTGTGCCAGGGAATGAATTCCTGTGATCTATGGTCACAATTACTAAAACACAGATTAAGAGCGCCTACATTATGCAGATGGCTGCCGTGATCGAGAAGCTGCCGGAAGTACAGTGCGGAGCTGAGAACGCTTCACCGCTCACACACACCGACATCCTCCACGGAGTCGTGCCAGCTGCCTGGGATCAGAGCTTTCCTGAGTACCCAGGCTTTTCTGGGATGGAATCAGGACTGATACTGACAAGTCACTCTGCTCTTGAAATCTTTAATCAGCTACCTTCTGATGCCTGCCCCCCATCAAACTGAACTCCCCTCGTTTCTCTGGCCAGGTTCTCCACCACTGGTCCGTAAGAGACACACTGCTCACTCTTGCCAAGTCCTCTAAGGTGGATGGTGAGTTCATCCCTTTCTTCTACATTGGCTGAAAACAGGGGCTAAAATCTCAGGGAGGAGCTGTCACCATTTATAATTGTGCCCATTTTACCCACTCATGGTATCTGAGTTTGTGCACAAAATAAACGGCAAGGCTCGGAGAAAGCAGTTAGTGTGTAGCAGTGCAAGGTGCGTGAAATGCCCCGTTTGCCACTGTCCCCTCCCAAAGCAGGGCTGCTGGTGCCCACCGTGGCTGGCCTCAGTAGGCAACATCCCAGTCTGCGAGGGGGGCCACCGTGGTGGAGACAGCTGAGCTCACAGAGAAACACTAGAGGCGACGTAATACTTGAATTCATCCCATGACACCAACTAGATGGACTTGGAGAAATTCCTCATGCTGCCTCACCCTCAGTTGCCTCTGCTGCAAAATGGAAATAATAATAGTGTCCACTGTCTCCCTTTCCTAGGGCTGCTGCAACAAAGTAGCCCAAATGGGTGGCTTAGAACAATAAACTCTGATTGCCCCACAGTTTTGGACACCGGAAGTCCAAAATCAGGGAGGTAGCAGAACCCACAGGGGAAGAATTTTCTCTTCCCTCTTCCAGCTTCTCGAGCCACCGATGGTCCTTGGCTTGTGGCAGCATCACCCGGTCTCCTCCTCCTGTCTCCTCCTACAGCCCTGCCTCTGCGCACGGCTGCCTCTGTGTCCAAATCCCTCCTCTCTACAGGGACGCCAGTCATGCTGGATTAGGGCCCTGTCTGAGAACCTCATTTAAACCTGGTTGCCTCTGCAAAGACCTTATTTCCAAATGAAGTCACGTTGTGAGATACCAGGGATTAGGACTCCAACAATTTTTTTTTTATTGAGGACACAAGTCAACACCTTGCCACGCGTGCAGTGTCATTGTGAGAATCAGAGGTGGTGCGGGCAGGCACAGCTAGCTCTGTGTTTGACGCGGTTATGAGTATCGGTGCCACCCTGTCCCCCCCACCCTGGGCCGGGGCACAGGAGTGCTGGATGCAACACGCAGTCACTTCTCTGGTGGTGTCCAGCCTAAGGCAGCTGAGAGATTTGGTGAGGACTCGATGCTGCAGAAAGCAGGAACACGATCCAGATGAGCTGCAGGCGTCGTAGTGGGTCCCCTCAGCGAGATATGCAAATGCAGCTTCCAGATAATCCCTGCCGCCTGTGCAGCTGCCCCAGACGAGGCATTGCAAGACAAGAGTCATGTGAGCTTCTAAATTTGGCACAAAACCTGCTTTCTTACAAAATCACAGGCAATTATTCTCCCTGAAAAGACCGAGATTGTCCATTGTTTTTCAACAAGATGTGAAAAAGAGAAGAGGAATAAATAAAGTATAATGATTAAAAACTGTGATAAGGATGAATGCTACCCAAGGTGGTTAACGTTTTGAGCAATCATGGGCTAAAAGACCGTTCCTCGGAAAGACGACAAGATGAAACTCACATGGAGACCACAGTCAAGACTGCATAGCTGTCGGCACGACTCCTGCAGCTCTCACTTAACTCTGACTTAGCCCAGCGGAACTCGTTCCCCTTCCTAAGAATCGTCCACACACAACGCAACGCCCACTGCTCTCATCCACCTCTCCCAGCCTCTGCTGAGGACCTGACAAGCTGCAGGGGAGCAGCCCCACAGATCCCGTGATCCATGCTTATGTGGGACCTACGTTTTAACACTGCTGAGTGAATCAGGTCTCCTGGCAAATCAGACTTTAATTCCGAATGGCATAGACCCCAATGCTTGTGCCTCCCTCTGTACAATTGAAACGGCTGCTGGAGAACTGGCTGGCTGCCCTCCTGCCTGGGACAGCTTCTGAGAAGTTCTTACATGGGCCCACTTGGTTTCCCCTGAAGAGCTGGGAGTAGTGAAACCAGCCCCGCTGGTTAATTACTGCCAGAGACTGCAGCGTGATAGCAACAAGTCTGAATTGCAAATCTTCGTTCCAATGGATATTCTCCAAAAAATGTCATGACTAATTTCTTCTTGCTGCTTTTATTGAGAAATCATATGGAATCAAAGCTGATGTTCTATGGGAACATTATTGAGATTTTTTTCCCTTTGTCCATGATGAGGAGCCTACCATAAAAAAGTTCCCAGCTAAAATAATTTTTCCAGTGTTTCGTTTGGAATAGAACTTTGGGAACCCCCACTGGTTTTTATTTTGCTCTTATATTTGCCGGCAGATCCCCCCAGCACACTTCCAGCTGGGAGTTTGGTTTGGGTGCTCAGCCCCCCAAAACAGATGTGCGATGTCACCATCTAACAGCTCTCTGGGGTATGCGGATTAGACCTCACCCAATGGCACAATAGCTACCTTGAACTTCTTTCTCAGTTAAAGTCAGCTAAGCTGACTTTTTCCAAATTAATATCCTTTCAATGCTGGCCTTTGTTTTCTGTCACTAAGAAGAGAAAAGAATAGCCCCTACCTTACTGGGTTGCGAGGCGTTAATAACATAATCCATACAATCCTTGAGCATTGTGCTGGGAACATAGAGAGCATTTAGTAACTGTGTGGTTATTATTTTAATTAATAGGGAATATTAATATGATTAATAATAAGATGCCATGTGCTACCAATGTGATCCAAATTATGGACAGAAATATTGAACAATAGAGGGTGAACGACAGAGCCCTGCAAAAAGCCACGGGCTACTCTCTAATTCGAGAGCATCCAGCCCCATTTTGGCATAGTCATTAATCCCTCACCAATCCAGTGAGATCCCTTAGCTTCACATCCAAAAAAACATTGTAAGAAGATTTTCCAAAAATATTGCTTCAATCCAGATATATTATGTCTACAGAAGGCCTCAGCTCTGCAAGTCCAATTTCCCTGTCAAAACAAGGAAATGAAACTAATCTTGCATGATTGGCCCTTACTGAACTCCTGCTGGCTTCAAATGATCACCTTCCCTCTCCAGGGTTTTATAAACCATCTACTTGAAAGTCATTTCTAAGTTCTTGCCGTGAATCCAGCTCTGAGGTCTGTTGTAGGAGGAGACACTTCCTCTTTCTATGGAAAGAGTTACGTCGGAGCTTTCACACGAACCACGAGCTTCACAGAAATGACCGCCGTTTAGGTGAAGCTACCTCAGACGACCTGCATGCCAATTATCTCAACAATTATCCAGTTGCTCAAAATCGTATACCGTCTCTTCCTGCAATGTCAGAAGAGAGGGGAGCACCAGTTTTTCATAATAGTGAATTTTAAAAAATCTTCTTGAATTTGGCTTTCTAAAAGACTTAGGGCTTGTATTTGAATCTAATCGTTCCTAATTCCCTGGGAAGATGCGATACCTGGACCTGCAGAAGAAAAGACCACCACCAAGTTCTTAGCTTCACCCCTGCTGTCCAGGAGATGCCAAGTGGGCCCCACCTCCCTGCCCTGACAGCCACCATGGTCAGCCCTGGGTGGGCGGAGCTGGGTCCTGGTGGGGATGAGGACTCAGCCACAAGGGCCAGTAGGGGCGGGAGGGTCGTGCAAGTTATCTGCGACTCGGGAAGTAGAATAAACATGTGAGCGACATCTGTGGAGGACGTCTGGGATTTCCGTCTGCCCTGCATCTGTTTCCCCGTCTTTAAGTAACAGCACGTCAACTTTGTTTGTGGGAACCACCCTCCCCCCACTCGTAGCACAGGTAATTCACACGGGGCTGACCCACCATAGGCTCTTGGGCAAAGGCTGTGACCTGGGCCTGGCCAGTGAGATGTCACAACTGCTGGGCCACACTGAGTAATTTGGGGCATGTGGGCCATGACCTGAACCAGCCAGCCATAGTCATGGAGCCACTGGGACTTCTGCTGAAACCCCTGGGAGAGTCCCTCCACCCCTCCCCTTGTAAGCCGCAGCTTCCACCTGTGGGAGATTTTACCTGAGAATAAACCAACACAGACAAAAGCAGATCCAAGAGAGGGAGACCGACCTCAGGCTACATTTTCTGAATATCTGGAACTAGCTTCTTCTAAAGCTAGATTTAGCCCCCACTGGATCTTTCAGTCATATAAGCCAATAAATTCATTTTTCTTGAGTAACATTTCATCAGTTGCAACTACAAGGCTCTTATGTGATTATCTACAGAAGCTGGAGTGCTTAGAAAGAGACCAGGCAGGCCAGAGGCCAATGATGTTGTGGCAGCCATCAGTGATATGCAGCACAGATCTCCAGTTCTCATAGATCTGCAGTTCTCACGGGTCTCTAGTCCTCTAGATCTCCAGTTCTCATAGATCCAGTTCTCTGGATCTCCAGTTCTCATAGATCTTCAGTTCTCACGGATCTCTAGTTCTCTAGATCTCCAGTTCTCATAGATCTTCAGTTCTCATGGATCTCTAGTTCTGTAGATCTCCAGTTCTCCTAGATCTCCAGTTCTCTAGATCTGCAGTTCTCATAGATCTCCAATTCTCATAGAGCTCCAATTCTCCGTTCTCCAGGCATAGACTAAGGTGGCACTTCCCCACCTGCTCTGAAGTCAGGTGTTTTAGCAAATAAAATGAAATGAGAAGGGGTTCCTATCATTTCCAGGGAGAAACTTAAAAGCAAATGTGTTATTCAACACATTCTCTTTTTTCTGTCTTACCAATCATGGCAACATAAAAATGGCTCTTCTATCAGCCTAGGTCTGTGAGATAGAGATGAGTCTATGCCCCCAGCTGAGCGGCAGTGGACATGTGGCATAAGTGGGATGGGGGAGACAAGCAAACAAAAGCAAAATTTTTCAATCCACTGATATTTTGGATACTATGGATTTTGGATATTTTGGGCTTGTGTGTGACTCTAGCATAGCTTGTCTGATCCTGACTGATACAAACATCTTAGCCATGGGATCAGCAGTGACAGCCCAGACAGCAATCAGCCGAGCTGGCCTTCTTCCAGGTGGTCTATCAGCTAGGTCTTTCCATGTCCTCCACGTGAGGGGAGACATGGGGGGGAGGATCGGGAAGATTGGCAGAACCCAGAGGGCCATTTGACAAGGCATGTAAACATACTGTTAAAACAAAGAAGAAAAGGAAAGAGTAGGAGGGAAGATTTACGTCTGTCGGTAGCCAAGAAACACTGGAAAATATTTGGGAGTGACAGCAGCCAAAGGAGATAAGAGAAATGGAATTTGAAAGAGAATGAAAGTGATCACACCCAGAAGAGAGAACTGAATAGATGAATGAAACCACATTTGAAATGTGCCTGCCTGTACTGTTCTCAGTCAATTCTTAGCCCACTTTCTCATACGTTGTGCTGGGACACCAGGATTACTCTGGAAAAGGTGCCAATTTGGAGAGTGTCGTTATTGGGATCAAGGTCTACTCATCTTGTCCTGTGGGGTGGTGGGTCCTGGTTGGATAAGAGAGCTCCAAAGACTATCAAGGCACAAAGTAATATGTTTTATTTTGTTTGGGGGATTCTAAAATAACTTCTTCTTTCAGTTATCTATTGCTATATAGCAAATTATCCCCGAAACTTTGTGCTTAAAACATTGAACATATTTATTGTGTTACAGTTTCTGTGGGATAGGAATTTGGAAGTGGATCAGTTGGGTGCTAGTGGTTCAGGGTCTCTCCTGAAGTTATAGACAAGATGTCAGCTGGAGCTACAGTCACCCAGAGCTTGACAGAGGTGGAGGACACACTTCCAAGACAGCCCACTCATGTGGCTATGCGTGGGAGGCCTCAGTTCCTTGCCGCGTGGACCTCTCCACAGCGCTGCTTGAGCATGCTCACGCCACGGCAGCTGGATTCCCCAGAGCCAGTGACCTGGGAGAGAGCAAGGGGGAAGTCACAATGCCTTTTAGACCCAGTGTCAAAGAAGTTACAGACCATCACTTAACACCATCTGCTCTTTGTTAGAAATAAGTCACTACGTGTAACCCACAATCAGAGGGAAAGGAATTAAGCTCCATTTCTTGAAGGGAGGAGTATCAATTTGTGGACATATTTTTAAACAACTGCACTCATGCACTTCTTCCTTTTCTTAGTGTGGTAGACAGAATGAGGGACTCCAAAGATGCCTACATCCTAATCCCTAAAACCTATGAATGTGTTGCCTTCCATGGCAAAAGAGACTTTGCAGGTATGAGTAAGTTAAGGACCTTGAGATGGAGAAATTACCATGGATTATTCCAGCAGCTCGATATAATCACAAAGGTCTGTACAAGAGGAGAGCGGCAGGGTCAGAGTCAGAGAAGGAGACATCACCTTGGGAGTTGGGATGGGACTGATGTGAGGAAGAGCCCGTGAGCCGGGGACTGTGGGCAGCCACTAGCAGCTGGGACAGGCAGGACAAGAGCCTCCAGAAGGAACACAGAACTGTAAGAGAGTGAGTCTGTGCTGTTTTTTAAGTCACCAGGTTTGTGGCAATGTATCATAGAAGCAACAGAAAACAAATACACTTGGCAAGTACTTATTGCACCTTACTGCACATGTACCATGCGATGGGTACTTACTGCACACCTACCGTGC
The DNA here is from genome assembly GCF_000956105.1 of Propithecus coquereli. Classification (NCBI taxonomy): domain Eukaryota; kingdom Metazoa; phylum Chordata; class Mammalia; order Primates; family Indriidae; genus Propithecus; species Propithecus coquereli. The sequence goes on along the minus strand of NW_012148563.1, from coordinate 2,518,896 downwards.
GATGGGTACTTACTGTACACTACTGTGTGATGGGTACTTACTGCACACCTACCATGCCATGAGAACACAAAGTCACGGGGATATCGACATGGACAAGAGAAACAAGAGGCGGGAAATGAACAAGCAGATACAGGTGCCAAATGAATCAATTATTGATCATTTCTTTAAAGGCAATAATACCAGCTGCTACGAGTTGGCCACCATGCGGTGGTTGGGAAGTGGCTACTTGAGACTGATGGTCAGAGAAGGCTCCTTGGAAGGGCTGAGCTGAGGCCTCTCTGGGAAGAAGGGGCTGTTCTTGCAAATATCTTGGAAAGGAGTCCAGAAAGAGGAAATAGCAAGTCCAAAATTCCAGAGGCAAGAACAATCTCGGCATATTCCATGGAGAACAGAGTGAACGGGGAGGGCAGGGAGGGAGCCAATGTGTGGGCATCCACAGGAGTGGTGGGAGGGGTCCGCAGTGAAGATCTGCTGCTGCTGTGTGCACAATGACTGCAAATGGCACAGTGGACACCGGAAGAGGAGTCTGGAAGCTTCCGAAAGAGCACAGGTGAGAGGTGGGTGGTGAGATTAAGGTGGGAGCGGTAGAGGAAGACAGCAGTCCATAGAGTGTGCGGAGATCTGTGCCCTCAGTGCTCAGCAGTTCCCACGCGTGGAGTCTTGTCTCTTCCGAGGAAATCATGCCAATAATTTCTGCCAAGTAGTCGCATTTGCTCTGACACTTGATTTAATTACCACATGTTCCTGTGCTTTGTCCGTAATAGCAGTTTGGAATATATTTGTTGAGTAAAAGTGTGAAGAGATGGATGAGGCGGACAGTTCTGGAAAATCTGGACCCCATTGGCCAGGCTTGTTGGTGGAAACCGTGGCTCTGATGGCGTGAATCTCAGAATGACAGGGTCACAAGATTTGTCAGCAATACCTGTGGCCAAATAGTCACAGATGCCAACTATGTGGCTTAAGGCACAGGTCGTTGCAAAACTTTCCAATATTTTTAAAATTACATCACTTTAAAAACCAATTACATCAGTTACAAAGGGCATGTGCATAGTGTTATATTTCTGCTGCTTGTTCGTGTTTTTGCTCTTTCTGGCAATGATTTTGACTCCTGACTAGTGGCTTTAGAGAGCTGCATGAATTCATTTCTTATAAAATAAAACATATTTGTACCCAGAATCCTAAAGCCACATGGATTTCAGGAAACAATTGCATTGGATCCCCTAGAAAACCATGAAATAAATACTGGAACAGATACGGGAAATGAGAGAAATGTTACTGTCCCATAAACAGTTCCTTCTACTTAGTATTGTGGCAGCCCATACACTTCATGTTTGTTTTAACACAAAAACTAATAAAAGCTGCATTCCTTAATGAACACCAGAAAGGCTCAGCTTCCTTACAACACAATTTCTTGCAGTACACATGTAAATTGATCATCAAATAGAAAGAGCGAAAGTTGGAAATCTGGTTAAACTCCAAAGCACTGCATCATTTCTTCCTCGCAAAGCAATTAGCCCAGACGCATTCCATTCAGCCCCCGGTTTTACTACATAGACACCACCAGCGCTTCTACTCCACAGAGAGTAACGTTTAGGCATGTTGTTTCAAAGAGCATCAATTCAAAAAACAAAGATACAGCAAAACTTTGACTACACGACCGCCGGTTGACTGTGGTTCTGGCTGGTCGAATCTGCTGGTTAACACAAGGACTTCGTGTCTCTCTGGCCTCCCCAGACCACCTGCCACATGCTCCTCACCCACGAATGACCAAGCACAGCTGTGGTCATCTCAGCTGTTTGCCCACAGTCCTTTTGTCTTTGTGTTCTAATTTGTTTGCGCACTAGCTGAAAAGTGTTTTGTATCTTGGAAAGGAAAGCAAATTGGGCTGAGCTGATGCTGTAGGATTGGGAATCCGCCCCTGGAATTCCAGTGGACTTTCTTGTTTGGGTTCAGACATTTTCCTCGTTCTCACATCATCTCAGACCCTTCTCACAAACGCACACTATGAGGCGGGTGTTTTACCTTCTCTGTTTCTTGCATGAGGACGGCGCTAATACCCAGGATAAGGGATTTGGGCCTTTCTTGGTAAGCAATCAAAAAAACCCACAAAAGCCTGGACGTTTTAGCAGTTCAGTGACAAAATGAGAGCTGCACACCAGGATCTTACCGACAGTGTGTGAACAGGGCGGGTGTGATGCGGGGCGGCAGGACGAGGGGAGCCGGAGGCAGGTGGAAAAGTAGACCATCCTCCCCCGGAGTGGTCACAAGGCCATGTGCTGAGGTCAGGCAATAGGGGTGGGGATGAGAGCAGGAACCAGATGCAGGAATGTTCGGGAAATGGTGCTGGCTTTTTAGAAGTGGCAGCGTTTAGGCTGGTGGATGGGGACTCTGGAGAACAAACGCTAATGAAATCCTGAGAGGTAGATTGTGAATAGGAACAGAAATGAGAGTCAACAGGAGAGAAGTGAGTAGGGTAGGGGACAGGGGCCACATGTGTCCTGGACACAGCGAGTTTCCGTGTGCGGGGGCCAGCCAGGCTCTTTGGCTATTTAATCCTCCTCAAATTTGGGGTGCGGGAATCAGATTTGAACAAGGACACAGCTCGATGCCATAGGAAGAGAAAGACTGACCGGAGAGAGGATAGAGAAAAGAGAAAACACCAGCAAAGACAGAACCCAGAGCTCCTAGTGTCTCCATAACTGTCCCTTTCCTACTGTGCCAATAGAAAAACAGTTAAGACTCAGATACCTACCCAATGAATTTTGGAATTACAGCCTCGGTTTTGGATAGATTCTGTTTTGATAGAAACACAATATATATAGTGTAGAATGTATAACTTTCAAAAATTTAATGATAATTAAAGACAGGGATATCTGGCCATATTTATATCAAAAGAACAAAAGATTAGACAATGATCTACACCTGAATGTGTGTTTGTGTGCTTGTGTACGTGTACACAGGTGTATGGAAATCATGTGTAACAAGCCCGACAGTGCTCTCCAAGGACCAGGTACCTGTAGGTTTGGGGTGAGAGGGCCCTCGTGCCTTTAGTTTCCATATCCAAGCTCCGGGGCTCTCCTGACTGCTGAGCCCCGGTGGATGTGTGGGGTGTGGAGGGAATACCAGCTGAAGGCTGCTTATCCCTCAGGAAGTCAGGCAAACATGGCTTCCCCTCCAACACCCTGGAGCAACGGCTCGGTGACGGCGGCGACCCACAGAACTCACAGGGAATCTGTTGCCGTGAAGCGCTGCCTCATTTCTGTCTAGCCCTTTGATCTTTTGACCAAAAGAAGTTTTTCTTCTAAAAATGTGTGATAGAAAACAAAAGAAACAATAGACAAATTGGACTACAGCAAAATTAAAAACTTCTGCATGTCGAAGGACACAATCAACAGAGCAAAAAGGCAACCTCCAGAATGGGGGAAAATGTTCGCAAATTACATACCCGAGAAGGGCTTAATATACAGAATACGTAAAGAATTCCTACTACTCAACAACAACAACAGAAACCCTGATTTTAAAATGGGCAAAAGACTCGAATAGACATTTCTCCAAAGAAGACATACAAATGGCCAACAAGCACACGAAAACATGTTCAACATCACAAATCATTAAGGAAATACAAATCAAAACCACAACGAGATAGTACCTCACACCCATGTGGAAAATCACAAGGGCTGGCAAGAACGTGGAGAAATCAGAACTCTTGCGCACTGCTGGTGGCGATGTACAATGATGACACCACTGTAGAAAACACAATGGCAGTCCTCGAAAAATTAAAAATAGAATGGCCATATGATTTAGTAATTCCATTTCTGGGAATATACCTAAAAGTGAAAGCAGGGTCTCCAACAGATGTCCACACACGCATGTTCCCTGCAGCACTATTCACAGTCACTAAAATGTGGAAGCAACCCCCATGTCCATCAGTGGATGGACAGACAGACAAAGCGATATGTCCATGCACAGAATAGTATTCAGCCTTAAAAAGGAAGGAAATTCTGATATATGCTCCCGCGGGGATGAACCTTGAGGACATTATGCTCAGTGAAATGAGCCGGTCACAAAAGGACAAACGCTGTGTGATTCCACTTTTATAAGGTCCCTAGAGCAGTCGAACTCATATTAAACAGAAAGCAGAATGGTGGCGGCCAGGGCCTGGGGGAGGGGATGGGGAGCTGGCGTTTAATGGGGACAGTTTCCGTTTCAGAACTTTTTCAGAAAATAAAAAAGTTCTTGAGATGGAGATGATGGTTGCACAGCAACGTGAATGTGCTTAACGCTCCTGAAATCTACACTTAAAAATAATTAAGGTGGTAAATGTTGTTATATGTATTTTAGCACAATTAAACATTTTTAAGAAACAAAATAAAATTTTTTAAATGTGTGATTAATGTCCAGCTTCTTCCCTTTGCCTGGCGGTCTCCTTTCAATGCGTAGACGTCTGGATGAACACAGAGGGTGTTCTCGGGGCCGGCAGCCTTGGGGCCCACGCGCGCTGCACGGGGGCTCCTGCAAACGGCTGCCTGAGTGTGTGTGAGGCCACGGGCCAGCCCCGTGCGGGCGGAGGCGGAGATCACGGCCCCTCAGGCACAGGCGCGACGTGTCTTCCACTCGCAGTTCTTAAAGGTGCTCTCCAGCCAAGCTTCTGAAAACCTGGCCCCCTGTGAAATTAGCTTTACCAGGTGGAGGGATGACCAAAAACAGTTCTGGCCTCAGACTGCTGTGAGCGTGAGCCCTTCGGTGGCTAGAGGGACAGCTGACAGGTCCAGGAGCAAGATGTCTCTGTGTGTGACCCTGTGCCTTGCTATCTGGGACTTGCTTCATCAAGGTCCCCAGCTGTCATGGGCGCAGGCACTGGCCTTTCCCACAGAGCTGGGGTTTGGGATGACCAGAAGACCAGCTGAGCAGTAACAGAATGGAACAAGGACCCATTCATGTCCAGGTCGTGGGACGGAGTCATGGTGCCTGTTAGTCACTCTCCTTGCCCAGGACACTAGGTGGCTCATATGAAGGGACCATTGCCGCACACAGCCACGATGGCCCTTTTGCCCGCTCAGAGGTGCCCCCAGGAGGACCGCCCCCAGGAGGACCGTGTCCAACACTGCTGCAGCGGCACACACGTGTGCCTGCGTCGTAAGTTCCCTGGCTGGGACTGTTCATCCCTCGGACGTAGAAAAGCGTGACGGTGGTTTGCTGGTGTCATACCCACCAAAGAAACAGCCTTTGCTTCCAAGAGAAAAGGGACGTGAAATTTCTGCAATTTTGGCAAGCTGCCAATGACTGCTAGGAGCAGAGATCCTTCCAGAATAACTCACCGTAGCAGGTCCTGCTGAGGGGAAGAGCAGGGGAGCACTCCTTTGTGACTTTATTTTGATATCATTGAAATTATCAAAACGAGCATGCATTACTTCAGAAGATAAATAAGAAATTCACACCTCCCCCAAAGGTGAAAACAACTGTGCTAGTTATGGTCGCTGGGTGTGAGCTGTCCCCAGGGCACAGTACCGTCTAGGAGCTATCAGAGAACAGAGCCAGGGCGAATTTGAATATCAGATTGCATGTGAACAGATGTTAGAACCAGTGAAATAATATTTGTCCTGGCAACGCCGCCCAGGATAAACTTGATTAGTGATTTAAAAAATAAATAAATAAATAGTATCAGGGCAGTTGAATACACAATGGGGCTAATGAAATTGAAAAACAACTCATTTCTGAGGCTCACCTGAGTCAAAAGCTCAAATTTCTCCTGAATGCCAGTAAGAGAGAAGTCAAAAATCTCTTCGCCCCTTGCAGGAATTGAGAGAGAAATGCACCAATAGATACCCAGCACGATTCACAGTTCTCTTAGGGTTTCCGCCGAGAAAAAACAAAGCACAGCTTACTCCGTGGAGAACCCTGGGAAAGGTTACCCCACACAGGGGTGCTGTGGGGGTAGCAAAGGGTTTAACCAGGAGGCCCATGTTTCTGGAGCCCCGATCACACAGCCCTGTGGCTGGCGCATGATGGAGACAACGTTTGAGGATGAGAAGTAACAAGGATGCGTAAAGGTCGAAGTGCGGTTTGTGCCCCTGCCTGAGCCCACTGAGGAGGGAAGCTCAGAAAATGCCCCAGGAGGACCCCGATGAACACCATTCTCGAGGGTTAATGTAGATTCCGTGACATGTCTATGAAATGTCTTTGGAAATGAGTTACTGGCTATGAAATAGACCAAAAACACTCTCAAAGGACAAAAGGATCATAAAATGTTGGAAATACTTTCACAAAATGTCAGGATTCTTCCCATATTTGCTCACTTTCTTCTCTGTAGTTATTTTCTCAGTCACTAGGAGCAAAGACATGAAGTACCCTCTTTGTTTAAAAAGCCCTAATTTTGCTTACTGAAGTTGGAGCTATAAGCTTTTGTTTTGTTTTGGGGCTTTCTTCGGGGGGTAAATATAATTCTTTTTCTATAATTGTTGTCAAGAGCCGTAGGGTGCCAGGAACCCTCAAAACTTTAAAAAAAAACCCTTGTCTGAGACTCTGTGAGTCACTACAGCTGCCGTTGCTAAAATGCCTTGTAACCCTTGTTTTCCAGGAAAGGAAAGTACAATACACTTTTTTCTAAAAGCCAGAACTCTCTTAAAATAGCTGCTATGTTAACAGGATTTCATTAGATAATAAAAAAAAATAAAGCAATTATTTCCATATCTGAAATACTCAAATAAATTATGATCTATCAACACAGTGGGAGTTATTAAAATACAGCTATTAAAATTATGTTTTCAGAGAATTTTTAATACTGGAAAAATGCTCGCCATATGATGTCAAGTGAGCACAGGCCGGGTATCAAGCTGATGCGCAAACTGTGGCGTCCCAGGGAATAATTGGTTCATTTTTAATTTAGTTACAATTTATCGAGCCCTTGTTATGTGCCAGGTTAACAGGTGAAACTTAGCAGAGTTTGCTTCATTCATTCCTTCCAAACTCTCTACAAGGTAGGACTATTCCCACTTTATAGACGAGAAAACTAAGACTCGGGGAGGTCCAAGAACCTGCTCCCCAGCTCTCTGGCATGGTAAAGGCAACATCTGAACCCCAAGCCCGAGCTCTAACCCTCGACACTCATGGGTGTGGTTCCCAGACTGAAACTCAGACTGGCAGGATCCTGCCCGGCCCAACACTCCTGGGCCAGAACCTGAATTTTCCAAAGATCCCCAGGTATTCACATGCACGCTCAACTTTGAGAAACTGCTTTAAACCACCCTGTGAAGAATAAAACCTCGGAGAAAATTCATCAAAATGTTAACAGTGATTAACTGTGATTTTACAAGTGATTTTAATTTTCTTATTTATACTTTTCCATATTTTCCAAATGGCTTCCATGAGCACATATTTAATCTATAATAAGAAAAAGATCAAAGTGAATGTTGCATCTTCTTCACTTGCCGATACGATAGAACATAGATCTATAACATCTTAAACTGCAAAAACAAAGTAGGACCCATCCTCCCCCTCCATCCACTACCACCACCAAACTCCAGATTTATGAAGCTCAACTGCGGACGTTGGCGTAAACAGGACAGGGAAGGTCTAAGCTGGGGATGATGCCATCCGGCAAGGGGTCATCGGCTGCAGCTGTTTGAAGAAGGATTGTGTCCCCTCTGGCCGGGCAGCCTGGTGTCCCAGCCAGGGGGAGAGAGGGAGCCAGGGGCGGATGCACTTATCTGGGGCGGTCTCACCCCTTCTGGGTGGCCACAGCCTGGGGTGACAAGGGAAGGCTTCATCACATTCACCAGTTGGTTCAGGGCATAGGCTAACGAGCAGCTTCGAGGATGGCATGCGGCCCATGGGGAAGAATGCTGGATTCCTGGGAGATGACAGCATGGTCACAGCCCAGCGTCGGAAGCCAGTACATCTGCAGCCGGCGACATGGCGCCCACATGCCTTCCCACCTCGCGCGTGGGACCAGCCACACGAGAAGGGTACGTGATGACAAGACGGCACGATCAACAAGACCCAGGGTGACTGCAGGCAGCTGTGCCTCCGCTTTTGCTCGCAGCCACCTCAAAACCGTCAAAGCAGCTCTAGAAAGCGCTGGATCTCTTCAACGCTTTCTAAAGGTCCGCTGTCGAGGCTGCCGAATTATCACCGACTCTGTGCAATGAAAGCAGCCTCCTTCGTCCTAAACCTCCAGTCAGGTCCTGACACTTTAACCAGCTTTGAATGGCCTGCGAGGTACCTCCGCACCCCAAGAGGGACTCTGGCCACTCGGGCCTCCAGAAGCAGGTGCTGGCGGTGCTGTCCACCCCATCCCCCACACCACCCACATGGCATCGAGGGAGGGGCGCTGGCCCCCTGGCCACAGTGGGTTCATCAGGAAGTGGACACTTGGCCCAAGCTGGGCCAGCAAACTTCTTGCAAACTTCTCAGTTTGGGTCTACGAGATCCCAGGCCTCTTCATTGTTGAGAGTTTTTAAGTTAAAAATATCCAGGAACCATCAGTAGCCTTGTCTCCCTTCCCATGCCCAGCACCAGTCTGTCCGGAGAAAGAGCATCCCATGGTGTCCCAATGTTCAGCCCGTCACCCCCAAGGCCAGGCCTCCTGCAGGCTCCCTGGGACAGGACTGACTCCTCCTGGGAGGTGTGGAGACTGCACAGCCCTGTGAGAGGGTTTCTGCCTCCAGCACCAGGACAGGAGCGAGCCCAGGGACGGGCCCGGGGCTCTCCGGAAGGTAGATCTGTGTCTCCAAGTGTGTAACATGTTCGAATCTCACGGGGGGAGACAGACACGAGTTCTGACGATGGCGTGACAAGATGGCTGCCTTCCATGACGGAAGGAAGCTGAGCTACCCTCGGCAGAAAGACGCTTGCCCTGATTTCCCTCTTGTTGCGCCCTGTATTACGGTGGGGCCTAAATCCTTAAAAGTGGGGGGAGAGCAGAGAGAGTTTGTAAAAGACACAGACACAGAGGAGACAGCCAGAGAAAGATGAGGCAGAGATCACAGATGCAGCCCCAGGCCAAGAAATGCCAGGGCCCCCAGAAGCTGGAAGAGCCAGGAAATGGGTCCCCCTGGGGCCTTCAGAGGGGGCAGCCCTGCCAGCACCTTGACTTTGGACTTCCAGCCTGCAGAACTGAGGAGATCAAGTGTCTGCTGCCTCAAGCCATGAAGTTGTGGTACTTTATCACAGCAGCCCTAGGAAACCGACACAGTGCGCGGGTGCCGATGTGGACAGGTGAGTCGAGCCATGCCAGGGACAGACAGGTTGGCTGTGCCAGGCGCAGGGACTGAAGCTGCACAAGGAGCAGCCGCCTGCGAGAGTGTTGGAAGATGCATAGGAGAAGTCCGTTCTGGCAAAGTCTGAGGCAGAAACCCTGTCCTGGGCGAGCCACTCTTGAAACAGCCCAGTGTGGGGGCAGCCTGGGGAGGGATCCCCACGATACGGTCAAACGGCCGGCTGGACGCGGTGCTAGTGTGAGGTTCCACAGCAGCCTCTGCCACTCCGCAGTGTGTTTGCGCAGCGCTCGAATCCAGGAAGCCTCACCCGTTGTAAAGGAAGTCGCAGTGATGGGAACTTGATGCAGACGATGACACACAGAAGTGACCAGAGTGACGTCCCGGACACGGAGCGGAGTGGCGGGAGTCACACGTGAATCAGAAGAGGGTCCCCTGTGATGCAACAGGGTCAGGGCTCCCCACCCCTCTGCAGCAAGATGTCCTGCTCGGGCAGCGCGAAGCCAGTGCCGAGAGCGACACGAGTGAAGATTTCCGCGGGGGCTTGAACATCCTGGCCGCCTGGGGGGAAAGCGCTTGTTTCTCTCTCACGCAGACAGCGTCTTTATGGGCTCCTTCGGACCTGGGTCTGCAGGCGCCCTTCTCAGAGGTGGACCTCACGGGAAACGGTCCCTTCCAGGAGAGCGGGCGCTGGCTTCCCCGCACAGTCGGCCCTGCCGTGGGGACGTCTTCCCGCCAGAAGGCGAGCACCAGGAGGGCAGGCCCAGCTCCGTCCCGTCTCCCTCCTGCCACCTCCAGGCAGGACACCTCACCCACAGGGGGACTGGAGGAGCGGCGGTCAGGTGTCATCTTAAAGCTGCCAGGCGCTGCCCCGTCACTTCCTCGTGGCAGCTGGAACGCGCAGGTCGTCAGGAACGTGGATTCGAAGGGAAGGAATACATCCTTTTGTTTTCTTTAAGAAATATACCTCATTTTATTTTATGTTTTAGCTTTATTGGGGTATACTTCACAAATAGAAATTGTGTACATTTGAGGTGTACGACCTGAGGTTTCGGTGTACGTACACGTTGGGAAGTGCTCACATGATCAAGCTGGTTGACATCCATCACCTCGCGGTCACCTTTTTCTGTGGTGAGAACGTCCAAGTCCTACCCCCTCGGCAAACTGGGCATGCGCTACCGCGTTGTTAACGACGCTCGCCGTGCCCTGCGTGCCACACTCAGAACTTTCCCGTCCCGCGTAACTGAGCTGTGGACCCCTTGGGCGGTGTCTCCCCGTGTCCCCAGCCCCCCTCGCCTGGCAACCACCGTTCTACTCTCTGCTTCCAAGGGCGACCTTCTTAAGATTCCACACGAGGGTGAAAGCGTGCTGCGTGTGTCGCTCTGCGTGTGCTTAGCTCACTTACTAGCATGTCCTCCGCGCTCATCCGTGTTGTAGCATGTGTCAGAATTTCCTTCCTTTTTGAGACTGAATAAAATTCCCCTGTCTGTATGTACCGCGTTTTCTTGTGTGCGTTAATCCTCTGAGGGACATCTAGGCTGTTCCCACGTCTCCTCGATGTGTTGATGACGCTGCAACGAACAGGGGTGCAGAGGACTCTCCCAGGACCAGGTTTCAACGATGTGGGGCAGCGACCCGGTCGTAGGACTGCCGGATCAGATGGTAGTTCTAGTTTTAATTTTTTGAGGAGTCTCCATACTGTTTCCATAAATGCTCAACAGTAGCCCCAGGCAGCCCACCTGTGGAGCAGCGCGCCCGGGGTGGGAGGGGGTGCCCACCTCCACCTGCTGCCTGGCAGCCTCCGCTCCCGACTCATTGCAGCTTCTTCATGAGCCGGCGTCTCTGCTGCGTCTGAGCTTTCCAGACCCCAACCCAGGCAGGGCCCCACGGACAGAGACAGGAATTCTGTCCAAACCAGATGCAACCGGCATGTTCTGCATTCTTCTCCCCTGCACAGACTTGCCTCTGAGTGGATGGAGCCCTCAGAGCCCGTCACGCCCGGCCCAGCCCAGCAGGTTTCAGCCACACCTGGGTCAACACGCCCAGGAGCACAAGATTTGTAGCCTCCAACCTAAGGGCATCTTTCCAGCTCCTATTTGATCAGGTAACAGAGAACTAGCCAGTAGGGGGAGGACAGTCATTCTGACTTTGCAACCTGACCCCTGCTCAAGGCCCTGGGACACATTTGCAGTAAACCAGCCCAGGCGGGGTGCTGGGAGCCCCTGGCAAGTCCCCCGTTTGCTCAGCTGCACACCTGAGGGTAATTAATGTACCCTCCGTGCTCCAAATGTCACCTGAAGGGATACTCTTAAACCTTGTGGATGTCGCCCCGTCTGCTCCCAGCTCTCCTAGGAGCGGTTACCAGGAAGGTCAGCACCCACCTGCCTAGGACTACTGCTACCTGAACCACCCACGACCTACACCATGGGCTCCCCTCCATGGACCCTCCCTCCTTCCCAGGTGCAGGGGTCCTCCCTCCCTCCCTCCTTCCTAGGTGAAGAGGTCCTCCCTCCCTCCCTCCCTCCCTCCCAGGTGCAGATGCCCTTCTTCCCTCCTTCCCGGGTGCAGGGGTCCTCCCTCCTTCTGTGCTGCTCCCTGTCACCCTGCCCTCATCCTGTGCCCCAGCCTGGGCCCAGGCCCTCACCAGAGGCATCCCCTGCCTTTGTGCTGGGCATGGAGCTGTGAGCATAAGACCCTTCCCCACCCTCATGGCTCTTGGTCCCATGGAAGGGACCCCACGGGGTCATGACCTAGCTGCCCACGTCTAAGCCCTTGGGCTGTGCATCTGGACTCCTAGCGGCCATCTCTTTCTGATTTCCTGCCCTCGCTCCCCACTTCCTGATTGAAGACCCCCCATCACTCCTGCAGGAACTTTCATTTGCTCACAGGACAATTCCAGATTTCAGAGCCCTCCTGAAAGCCTCACCGTCTCCCTACTCCCCGCCCCGCCTCCTGCCTTAGCCCTCACGATCTCTGAGCGAACACGTCTCGCTAGGGGTGCACTTGGGAGCCCTCCCTGTTCCTCTGGGCCCCAGAAAGTTCCCCCTCTCTGGGAAACTCCTCCATCTGCCTCCTCCATCTCAGCTCTGTTGGCATTTTGATAACCACAGCCAAAGCTCATGCTGGGGTGAGGAGGCGGCCCGAGAGAGCTGGTACTCTGCGTGGTCCTGTAGACAGAAAGGCCCAGGGCCCCGCCCAGAAGGGAGGGCTGAGATGAGGGGGCAGCCTGCATTGTCTGGGTGCAGAGAGGGGCCCACACTTTGGCTTCTATTCTAAAGAAATACCCAGAAGAAGATCAGCCTCCCTCCTTTCCAGCGGATCAGTGCTTAACTCTGGTCACTTCGCTGGAAGGCAGGCAGGGGTCATCTCCACAGCTGGGGAAGTTGGGGGACTTGAGCAATCCTAGCCCCCCACGGGATCACTGCCTGTTGCTCACCCAGGCCTTGTTCCTGCCACAACGTGGAGGAACCTACACAGGCCAGAGAGATACTGGGGCAAAATCCATTTTTCCGTAATGTGATGCAGAACCGAGGAAAAGGGTTTCTATGTCAACATGCAAATCTGGAATCCCGGCATTTTTGCATTGTTGGCAGGCACCAGCCCCCCAGGGCAAGAATGGAGGTTCCAGAATCAAGACTCAGCTCCGGGCTGGCGTCATCTTGGAGCACAGTCAGCGAGCACCAGCCCAAATGAGGGAGAGAAGATGCCCGAATCTCAGAGCTGGGGCTGGGGCAGTGGCTGGGCACTGGGTGGGCTGTGCCCCCAGAGACAGCGGATTTGACTCCAAGGCTGAGCTTCAGTTGGCCACCACAGCCGCTCAGGCCAGAGGCCAGGACGGGAAGGGCTGCAGGCCAACCTCAGGAGTGGGGTCTAAAGGGAAGGCAGGCAGGGTGGCGAGGAGGTCTGGAAGGCATTACTCAATGCAGCGATTCAGGTTTCCTCACACACAGGGATTCTTTCATGTGTAACCCATGACCTCCAGGGCTTCTCATTTCTGTGTGAGTATTAAACAGCCTCCGCGGGCAGGCCACAGCAAGAGGCCTGGGGTTAATGGCCAGTGCAGGCACGGATACAAGTTCACAGACCTACGGGCCTGCTGATTTCATGTGCCAGGGTCATTTAGTCATGGGACACTGTGTTCCATTGGTTAGTCATTGGATAGAGCTGGGAGACACACCTGGAGGTGGGCAGGAGGTGTCCGAGATGGAAGGGGGGTTCCTGCGTCCCAGCCTGGTGAAGGGAGGCAGCCCACAAGCACGCGATTGCAGAACAGCCCCAGCATTCGCACACCAGCTCCTGCTCTTGCCCCAAGAGGCCTGACACCTCGCACTGAAGTCTCCCTGTGTCCCCTCCCCAGCGTGGCCAGAGATCAAGGTCACTTTCATTATATCCTGTCCCATAACTGTCTTGTGTCGGACACAGCAACTGGCAGAGTGCTGGGCATGCCAGCTACCATCTGGTGAGTTATCAGAACTGAAAACTTTTGTGCACCAAAGGACGCTATTCACAGAGTGACAAGGCAGCCCACAGAATGGGAGAGAATATTTTCACATCATAGATCTGGAAAGAAACTGACATCCAGAATATGTAAAGACTCCTACAACCCAGCAACGAGAAAACAACCCAATTCAAACACGGACAAAGGACTTGAATGGACATTTGTTCAGGGAAAAAATACAAAAGGCCAATAAGCAAATGAAAAGTTGCCAACATCACTGATCATTAGAGAAATGCAAGTCCGATCTACGAGATACCACTTCATACTCATTACAATGACTACTACCAATTTAAAAAAAAAACAGAAAATAAATATTGGTGAGGACATGGAGAAATTGGAACACTTGTGCACTATTGGTGGGAATGTGAAATAGTGGTGCACTTATTGTGGAAAATAGCATGGTTATTTCTCAAAAAATGAACAATAGGATGACCACATGACCTGGCAATTCCAGCTATAGGTCTATACCCAGAAGAACTGAGAGCAGAGACTCCAACAGACATCACACACCTGAGTTCGCAGCAGCAGTGTTTACAATAGCCAACAGGTAGAAGCAACTCTAGTGTCCATTGATGGATAAATGGATGAAAAATATGTGGTATACACATGCAGCAGAATATTATTCGCCTTAAAAAGGAAGAAAATTTTGACACATGCTACAACATGGAAGGATCTCAAAGACAATACGCTAAATAAGCCAGTCACCAAAGGACAAATACTGTCTGATTCCTGTTACGTGAAGTAGCTCGAGTAGTCAAATTCACGCAGACGGAAAGCAGAGTGGTGGGTGCCGGGCCTGGGGGAGGGGAGGAAGAGTTAGTGTTCAGTGGGACAGAGTTTCAGTTTGGGGAAGATGAAAGTTCTGGGAATGGACGGTGGTGACAGTAGCACAACAATGTGTCTGTACTTAATGCCACTGAACTGTACACGTAAAAATGGCTAAAATGATAAATTTTAAGTTATGTATATTGCATCACAATTTAAAAAAATCTTGATGAGTTGAGTTAAATTCAAGTGACCAATGTAAAAACTGTTTTGTTTTTGGACAATAAACAAGAGAAGTCCCTTGTCTACCCATAGGTAACGGCTGTGTCTACGATTTCTGTTTTCCTTGCTCTTCTTGCTGGGCCTCTTAGTGTGGTCTTTAATGAGATCACTTACATTTGTTTGTTCCATGAACCAACTACGAATGTTCAAAGGGAAAAAGAATTCCAGCTGCTGTGACCCGGGCTTGGGATGTACTGGGGAATTCTAACGTCTAAAGTGACGCCTGACATCCCCAGCAGTGTTTATGGATGCACCTGCTTGACAGTCCTGGTCCCTGTGTGCAGCCCCAGACACCCCGAGCCTGGAAACCCCCAAACAGGGACAGAGAACTCAAGAGCCAGGGAGTCTGAATATTAACTTGTGAACCATATGGATCAAATTTCTCTCGCTTTTTTGAGTGCAAAAGTATCATAAAGCTGGTCTGCGTCTTTTCATAGGCGCACACTGAGTAAAGAAATTGACTAATTTTCCATTTATCTTGTAGCAGGGTGGTCCCCCTATCGCTCCATTCTCTGATCCTGTTTATCAAGTTTTGCCTTTAAAGACTATTTATGAGAGTAGGTTTAAGGCTTTGAAGACTGTTTGTTCTTTCAAGAGATAGACAGGTTTAAAACCCCTGTCATTGGGTCTAACTGATGTGGTCACATGGCGAGGCCCAGGGAGGGTGGGATTTGTCCAGCTAGACACGAAATATGACAGAGATTAAACTCACTGTAAACAAGAGAGATTAAGAGCCCAAAGCTGGGGTGGGATCAAATGACACTGGTTGTCAGAGAATAAAGGCTGCTTGGGAAGTTAAAAGAAAGAGGTAAGCAGAGCCCAGGGCTGGCATCTTAGGTTATGCTCATAAAGTCAGCAGTCACGTACTTAATGGAACCATAAAGCAACAACAGAGGGCACCGACAGCGACGTCTGCACCTCCCAAGCCGGAAAGAGCCAGCGTGCAGGGCCTGCTCAGCCACCATCGCCATCATCTCTGGGTATTTTGAGTTGGATGCTCGACCAGTGGCATGTCACTTCTTGGCCATAAAGGCCCACCAGGGCATATCTGTGGGGGCACCACTGTTATCTCTGCAACTGGCTCCAAACTCCTGAGAGTGTTTTCCTTGAAAGAAAACTTTAGGAAGAGGGTCTTTCCCACCTGCTAGTCTCAGCACACAGCTTCAGCCCTGCGCCTGCAGGTACAGGTGGAGGTGCTCCCACACCCGCGATCTCTCCAGCTCAAGGCTTTTCCATAGTGTGGTTAGGAGGCTGCAGGTCAGAGAGAGGGTCCACACACAGCCAGCCGAGGGCCGGGTATCTAGATCCTGTGGCCCCATGCAGAGAGCTGACTCCAGGCCTGGTACTTCTCACCAAGCTGGCCAGAAAGCTTGGGTTCTCCTCTCTCCTTTGAAAAATAATGAGCGAGAGAGAGAGTCAGAGAATCTGAAAATTCTGGAACTATATGAAAGCTTTTAAAGAGAGAAAGAAAAAGAGAATAAGAACAAGCATAATCGCATCTCCTGGAGAATACCTCCACCAGCGTCTTGGTGCATGGCCTTACAAGTTTCTTGTCCCTGCGCATGTTGAGTGCAACCCCCTCAAGGCCTCGAGGGGCACAGGATGCAGCTGGCCTCGTGCCTGGGAGCTGCCTTGGCAGGGACGACAGGCCAGAAGCTGCAGGGCCTTGGTGAGAGGGGCTGTGCCCTGCAGAACTGGCTCAAGGTGACTCTGGGGGCAGAGACTCTTAGCAACACAACCCTGCACGTGGGAACAGGTATTGTGGATTTCTGAGCCTCATTGCAGAGGGATCTGGAGAAGCAGAGAAGGAAATCAGAGGCCAAAAGTGGCCGCAGGGCACCCGTCGGGAGCATCTGGGAGACGCTGGGAAAGGGATGCCGGTCGGACAATATCACCCATCTCCCCCTCACTGAACTCGTGGACGTACTGCAGTCACTCGACGCAGTTCACTCAGCTGCTGCACTGCAGCCACCGAGGCCAAGCTTCCGATTTGGGGAGGACAATGTCCATGTGCCACCTGACCATCTGACATGCAGTGGCGCGGGAACTGCACTGCAAAAGTCAGGTCCATGGATCACTCTGCACGTGCCCCAAATCTGCCACTTCAGATCAGAGGAGGCAATGGAGAGCTTATGCAGTTAAGGAAAAAACCCGCCTCAAACCATAGTGAATTGTGGTCTGTTGTCACCATGCTTCTGTGAAGACGAACGCTGCACATGGAAGCCATATGTGGCCTGCAAAGGGTCCGCCCATGTTATTTACTGTACGTGACAGATAATAGGACGCCACATCTGGAATTTAAGAAGGAATACCAAGGATCATGTAGATAAATGCATATTTTCTAGAAATGGATGCGACATGCACATGCATTTTTCAGTACCATTAGCAGCTCTGGGGCTGCGGTCAGGTTAGTAACTCGAGCAGCCTGCCTCGGCTGTCGTCTTGCCAGTGAGTGATGAGATCCTAATTTTTCCAACAGGAGACATAGGCAGAGTGAGACGAAAACCACTATGTAAAATGATTTAAAATCAGAAATTCTTAAAGGTGTACATATATACACACATATACATTTTACTGTTAAGCTTTACTCATTTGCAAAAGCAAATTTAAAAAAATTGATGGAGTTTCAGATTTTTCGATGCATAAAGATCAGCTGGTCTTGTCATGCAACACCTAGCAAAGGGAATTTATATGCTGCTTTTCTTTCTTTTACTCAGCGGAAAACACGCACAATAGTTTTATATCACCTGCTGCCTATGAGAGTAAGGCTTTTCTCATAAAAATGTGGCCACGTACTTGGGAAGCTTGTACCACGGTGAGTACAGTGCACGACCATATCTAGAAGGGGACAAAGTGCTCTGCTGAATTTTCTTTAAAAATATCCAGCTGCATACACCATTTTCACTGTTTTTTTCAAAACTTTCAAGAACTGTGTTCCATTTATTGTAGATATCCAAAACATAAATATAGCACGGAAAAGAGTGCTCTAGGGGCAAAAAAATATTAAATCTCTGCTGTTAAACACAACTTTAGTCACTCATTCCCAGATTGAGACCGTAGCTACGTATAGAAGGTGAAGAAGAGAAGGACAAGTGCTGCTCTTCCCATCGGGCCTCATATCTAGAGTTCTCGTGGCACTGCTCAGCGCCTCACCTCGGGGAGCTGTGTGAAGGGCCCAGGGTGCAGAGGGGAGAGGGTGCTCGCCTGTGGGGCCGTGCGAGTTGGTGCCTGCCTGCAGGAGAGCAGGCGTGACGCCAACATGGCCCAGGGAACAGGGGGCCGATGCCAGGAATGACGGCAGCTCCGCAGGGACCTCCCTCATACTCTCAGGACCAGAAGTTTTTAGGGGAGGAATGGGGCCTGCCCTTCTCATCCCACACCTGAACCCCTCTACGATTACGATGTGAGAAAATATAAACGCATCTTACCGCACATTTCCCTCCAGTCTCCAGGACGTCAGGGGCCTGCAGTCCTTAGCACGATGATGGGGGCTTTCAGACTCCTCACCCAGGTCTCAGCTTCTGAGGCAACGGGGCCACGAAGCTGGCCATCCCAGAGCTCAGCAATTTATCTTTTAATCCAAGTCACATTTCAAAATGCTATTGTACAAGTAATGCATGAACATGGTAAAAATGTTTTGCACAGTAGGGAAAGATGTTAAATGAAGAGTAAAATCTCTTCCCCCTCCTCCCCACCCCACAGAGTACAGACACCCTCCGTAGAGTTCCTGGTTCGGCTCATTCCGGGGCTAAACGATGTCCTAGACGTCTGCTTCCAAGCCCCTCGCCCACGTGTCGCAGGCCCCACTCTCCTCTGGGTCGTTGGATCTCGTGAGAGGTGAAAGGCACAGCGCAAGAAGGCCTTATCCCTCCACCTGTCCTGGCTTTTGCTTTGTGGGATCATCTGTGGTGTTTCTCCTGCCATCCTCTCCAGTTCTAAGCCATACAGTTCAGATAGGAATCCTCAGCCTTGACGGACAATCTGAATGACACATGAAGAATTTTCAAGATGCAGATTAAAAAATTTTTCCCTCCTGAGCCCAACCAAATACCCCTGGCATCTGTGGTGAAGGTGTCACATTGTAGAGGTGATTCTGATGAGAACTAGGAAAGGGGGATTTTTTTTTATTCAAAGTCAAAAGATAACTGTGAAGGATAAGGGTAAGTAAAATCAACGTGAGAAGCTAAGCAAGGCAAGAAAAATGAGACGGAGCCAAGAATAAGAAAACCAAATGCAGTTTTTAACAAAGTTAAGGACAGAGGTCATATGACCAAGCAATCCCCCTGCTCCATATCCACCCAAGACAAATAAAGACATGTATTCAAAAAAACCTACACACAAATGCTATCACAGCTTTATTCATAACTGTCAAAACTGGGAACAGCCCAAATGTCCCTCAAGTGGGGAATGGATAAGCAAATTGTGGGATATCCACACAACGCAATGCTACTCTGCAGTAAGAGGGAATGAACTACTGACACATGCAAAAACACGAGCGCACTTCGGAGCGTCATGCTGAGTGAAGGCGCCAGACCCACATACGGTGGGTCACACACAGTGTGATTCCACTTACACGGGATTCCAGGAAAGGCAAACCGACAGGGACAGAAAGCAAAGCAGTGGCTCCCAGAGCCTGGGAGTGAAGAGAGAAGCTGAGTACGAAGGGGCAGAGAGAACATGGTGGGGTTGGATGCACATGCTCTATACATTGATTGTTTTGTTTTACACATTTTATGGAGGTTTCAAAAATTTTTAGAACAAGGATGGTTTTCCACTATATAGTTGACATGCAGATGTGTTCCTGATTTTGTAGACAAAATACCATAAGCATCCTCACTAATGCTGTCTATGGGTTTTAGATAGATATTATTACATAAGGGGAATATTTTTCTATTAACAATGTACAGTAAGCTTTGGAAATAATTACATTTTCAACTTTACCAGGAGCCTTTTTGCCATTAATTAGGATAATCACATGGCTTTTCTCCTTAGCCTCTAAACTTAATGAATTATATAAATAGGCTGTTTACCTTCCCAGAGTAAAATCACAACTTTTAATATATTATAATTAAAATACATTAATTATATTTTGTTCCTTTTCATTGCTGAGTCTTTTGTATTTGCTACGTACAAATTTTATTTAGTGTGTTAAAATCATTTAATAAGTGAGATGTCGGAAATTTTTTCTGGGCTCTCTTTTTTGGGGTTCAGTTTTCACAGCTGTACTTGTAATATCACTTTTCTCACTCCTCAACAACATATTTTTTTCTTTTAAGTTGCATCTTAGTCATATTTCAAAAATAAGTATCTTTCTTATTTCATATTTAATGCATATTCATTCAAGAAAAATAGTAAAGTACCAATAAACAAAAAATACAACAAAATTAATTGTCCCCTTTTCCTATGGACATAGTGACCCTCATTTAAAATAATCTTAGTCCACTTTTTTCCCTTTTTCCCTCCCCTCCCTTCCTCCCTGTCTTTCTTTCCTTCTTCCTTCTTCCTCCTTCCTGGAAAATTTAGTGTAATCCCCAGCAGGTGGGGCCAGGTCAGGCAGAGCCCACCCCTGGGAAATGTGTGGAAAAGCACAGCCACAGGGTGACACTAACCCAGGGCTATGGCTGGGGCCAGGTGAGCAGTCAGGCAGGAGCAGCAGGCATAGAGTCAAGAGACTGGTTACACACAAGGAATAAAATAAGCAGATGTGTTGATGAGACTAGGATAAGGAGTTACAAATATGGGAAAGAAGTTCAGGTGAACCCTGTGTTCAGGTGAACAGGTGAACCCTGTGGTGTTGAATGTGAATTGATGAACCCCCAGGTGTGTCTGTTCTACCTCTGCCCACTAAGAGAACATAAAAAAAACAGCAATACAACAGCCGTGAGCATTCTTAGCACCCAGATGTTGGTGTCTAATTACCATCCTCTACTGAAAGGAACCAGAGCTACTTGGAGAAATGGCTGGATGCCTGGAACATCGCACTGTGCTGGAGAATAAAGAAGTACTTAACATATGGTAGGGACATAACAAAGGACATGGAAGCCAGGTAGAAAGGGTTTTTGGAGTTCAAACAGGGAATAATTTGAGCACCAAAATAAGTAATGATACAATAAATTATAACCCACTGAATAAAATAGGACTCAATGAATAAATAATAGGGAAAAGAAAACACTTTTTCTTAGACTTGAAAGACAACTAAGAAGTATGAGAGGTATGATGGAATTATAAAATCACCGTTTCTGCCAACTGGCATAGTAATAATTCATTCATCCCCTTGAAATCAGTGGGTGCTAAATTTGTGGGTAAAAGTTTGGAGACTGAGAGGATATTTATATCCATCTTCCCAAAATGTTCATCCACTGCAAAAGGAAATAAAGTAACTTCATAGTAGAGAAGGCTGTTAGACACCACGTTCATTAGGAGACCAGTGTCACCACCAACAGTGGGATGAATTGAAGTCATTTGGCACCCGCTGGGATGCAGTGGGGAGTGTAGCGGCGCATGTGTGGTATTCCTGCCCAACAGGGAGGAGAGAAATCTAACCGTGAAGAAGCGTCAAGCAAGCCAAAGTTGAAGGCCACGTCACTTACTAACAAGCCTGCCTGAAATCTTCAGAAATATCAAGTTCCTGAAGGTCAAGGGAAGATTAGGAAATTGTTCCAGGAAGGAGACAGAGACAGGACACCTAACTGCAGCCCATGATCCTGTGCTGTATCATTTTGATCTAAAGGACTCATTGGGACGACTGGTAAAACTCAAAAGGCATCTGGGAGTCAAAGAATAGTAAGGTATCAATTGTAATTTCCTGACTTCAGTGGCGGTGCCGTGGTCGTGTAGGAGAATGACCCCGTTTGCAGGAAAACGCGCAGTGAAGCACGCATGGGTGAGGGGCGTGTGGCTGCAACTCCCTCTCACGTGGTTCCTGGAAAAGGCTCCCAGTGCTGTTCTTGCAACTTTTCTGTTTGTTTAAAATTATTTCAAAATAAAAAATAAAAGAATAATCTCAAATTATTACGAAAATTCAACAACGGCAATATGTATCAAAAACCTCAAAAAAAAATATTCATATATCTTTTGACCCAGAAATACCACTACAAAAGATATATCTTGAGGATATAATCACAAATGTCTGCTAAGATTTAGCTCTAAACTGTTCGTCCAAGGTTATTTATAGGTAAAAAATGAAAACCAAACTACACATACTATAATAGGATTTGGGGACATAAATTATGGTATGACAATGAAATGGAATACTAATACAGCTATTAAGGAAGATGTTTAAGAAAAATATTTAATGGCTTGGAAAAATGTTTATGATATATCCTGAGTGGAGAAAGCAGGTTTAAAAACAGTATATTCGGTTCATCCCATTATTGAAGCAGTCGAAAAATAAGCACTGGTGTGTGTGTGTGTGTGTGTGTGTGTGTGTTTGAGAGAGAGGTACAAAGCAGGTTAACAGGATTCTTTACCACAAGGAAGCCCATATCCCTTAGCGTGCTGATGTGCGACATAAATCCCCAAAGCTGGGACGAGCACTCAGTATTTCCCAGATGCATCAACCATAGTTCATTTAAAATTCATTTTCAGAACTTCTGAGCCCAGTTTGGGCTTGTCTCCAGAAGGGCCCAGGACTTTGAGTGCCGACTTTACTCACTTCCTCTTAGTGCTCTTACATTTGCTTTCACTTCGATTTCCTTATTTATCATATATTTCTATATCGGTGTTCTACCATATGTACATATCTTTGCAAGTCACCACATACCATTTTTAAAGCACGATGTGTAGTATCATAAATTATTAAGCAGCAACAGGACCATCCTGCAGAAGGTCCAGGGGCCCTTGGGAAAGGTTTAAGGAGGAGATGGCCCCCAAGGACATCTCTTGATTCCATTTGGGCTCCATCTTTCAGACCCAGAGGTCCCACTCAACTGCAGAAGGAGGTGGGGACTTGCTCTGCCCCACTACCAGCAAAAGTTTGTGCGTCTTGGTTTGAAAGTTTCTAAACCCATTCTAACCTGAAAAGGTTTGAAAATCACAGACAAGGGGTCCACCTGGGCCCTGTGCTCGGCATGGTCCTTAGGAGGAGGCTGCTGGTTCAGCGTCCATGGAGAGAAAGGCCAGCTGGGCAGTCGCCAACTGGTCAGTGGCACTAAAGCATCTCCAAAGTTCAAGGAGAGAGCGACATCTATCACGTGGGGCTGGAAGGAACACTTTGATGGGGGCTGAAAGGCTTCAGGGACATGCCCCAGCGATGACAGGTGGCCCTCAAGCTGCCCTATAGTGATGCCGATCCCATGGAGCTGTTGGAAAGATGGAATGGAACGCCGTGCACACCGTGCTCAGCACTGCGCCAGGCATGGGTAAGCATGCATCACTGTGAGTAATCGCAGGCAGCACCAACAGCTAAGAAGACTCTTTGCTGAGCTGAGTGGGATGTGCAGGCCAGGAATTTGTCCCAGAGGAGGAGAGGGTACCATGGGGACAGGTATTAAGACAATGGTGCCTATTTAACTTGCCCTCTTCACCTGACTAACCAGGACTGGAAAGATACATGTAATTTTAAGAGGATTTTATTTCCTCTGTTAATTACTCGTTCTGAAACAGGTAGAATCTTCCCCCCATAACTTTTGTTTCCTGGTGTTATTCCCATGAATAAGCCACATTACATGGCAAAAAAAGGACTTTGCAGATGTAATTAAGATTACTAATCTGCTGACTTTAAAATAAGAGAAATTATCCTCACTTATCTAGGTGGGCCTACTTCTCATCATATGAGCTCTTACAAGCAGAGACTTTCTCTGGTCAGCAGCAGAAGAGGGAATCAGAGAGACTCAAAGCAACAGGAGGATTTGATGGGCCAGTGTTGGCTTAAAGAGTAAAAGGACCACGTATCCAGGACGTGGAGATCTCAGTCCTGCAACCACAGGACCTGAATCCAGCCAATAACGAGCAAGGCTACAAGAGGAGCCAAGACCTTGATCTTAGCCCTGTGAGCCGTGCTCGACTTCTGACCCACAGCACTATGCAGTAACACATGGCCATTGTTTTAAGCTGCAATATGCCTGGTGATTTGTCATGGCAGTAACAGAAAATTAATACAGAAAGTTTTCATACTAGGGAGACTCATTCTCCACCATGAAAAAAAGAGAGGGGTATAATACGTACTTCAAACAAAAACTTGTATGCAGAGTACTTAAACCATTCCTGCAACTTAATAAAAATGCACAATCTAATAAAATATAGGCAAAAGATCTTAAATGGACATCTCATAAAAGAATAAAATGCACTTGGAATAAGTGCCTAGCTTCATTAATCATCACGTAAGTGAAAATTAAAGCCGTGAGCTTCTACCACTAATGGATAAAATTAAAAAGAATGACAATGCTGAATGTTGGGAAGGATATGGAGCAAAGTATAAAATAAGATGATACTTTTGAAAATCAATTAACTTTCTCATAAAGTTAAACATACACATACCCCATTACACAGCAATTCACTCCCAGTTGTGTGAACTTGTGCACTTAAGTACACACATGTTCACAAAAAGACTTGTGCAAGAATATGCATAGCAACTTTACTCAAAACTGGAAATACCCAGGGGTCTATAAACTGAATAAACAGATTGTAGTTTAGCCATAAAATAGAATCCTGTTCCACAACAAAAAGACTGATACACGCAACAACATGGATTAACTTCAAAAAAATTATGCTGAGCAAAATAAAGCCAACATAAAAGAGTACATATTGCATGATCTCATTTCTAAGAAATTCTAGAAAAATCAAAACTAATCTATGATGAAAGAAATCGGAGCTGTGGTTGTCACTGGGTGATGGGTGGGAAGTGAGTAGGGAGGGGCATAAGGGATCTTTCTTCAGTGACGGAGCTGCTCCGTCTTGGGAGGAGTGTACATAGGTGCTGAAGTTCTCAAATTCATGGAACCACACACTTAAAATCTATGCATTTGACTACATATAAATTTTACTTCAATTAAAAAAAAACTTGGGAGACATTAATTTTTCTATTGATCTTTCAGTTCACTTATTTTTTTCCTGTTGTATCAAATCTGCTATTAATCCCATCCAGAAAACTTTTTATTTCAGATATTGTATTTTTCAGTTTTCAGTTCTGAGATTTCCATTTAGTTCTTTTTTATTATTTCCACACATCTCTTTAAATTCTTCAGCTTTTCGCCCATTATTTTCATCTTTTCCTGTAGCTTCTTTAACATGTTCACCACAGTTACTCTAAAGCTTTGGTTATTCCAGCATCGGGGTCATCCTCAGGTCTGCGTCCTTAGCAGACTGTGCTCCTGCTGCGGGTTACACCCTCCTGCTTCTCCCCAGGCCTGGTCGATTTCTAAATTGTGTTTTGGAAATCGTGTCTGGAAAAGTAAAGGCTGAAATTCACACATTTAAAACTATCGGACGTAATGCCCTTTTTTTACTACACATCTCGGGTGAGGAGCTGACTAACTCCTTGTGCTTGAATATTAAGTCCCCACTAAAGGGATAAGAGCCATACCCCAAATCTGCTCAACTCCTGACTGGATAGAGGAGATCCATCTCTGCTTCTCAACTGAGCCCCCAAATTCCTGAGCTTCTGTGAGTCTGGTATCTTGGGTTTTGTCAGAAGTTGAATTAGGTGGAAATTTGCTTTCAGCTTTAGGTAGTTCACCTCTGGCTTCAAAATGTTGGAAGGAGGGTTGAGGCCTCTCTGTCCAGAAAGGCTCTTCTGGGCTGAGACATCTCAACATGGCAAGATCCCCAGTGATAAACCGCGATGCCTTGAGATCTCACCACCGTCAGACTGCAGGAGTGGATGGTCACATGGCTTCACCTTCTCCAGCCCCCGACAGGTCAGCAGAATCACCACGGGGGAGAATTATTGGGCAGAGAGAGTTCTTTCTACATTGGAGTTTCTTCAGATTCAATATCCAAACCCAAAAGCTACTGAATTGGCAAAATTCACCTTATGTCTCTTTGAAATCGCAAAGACTGGTCTCCAGCATGTTCTTGGCCTTTCCCAGTTCTGTTTACTGAGTTTGACCAACATTGTCCCACCCTGTGCCAGGTATTAACTTAATACTTACAACAATTCTATTAAAAAGATATCGCAGTTGACCTGTGAACAATGTGGGGGTGAGGGGTGCCAACCCCCATGTAGTTGAAAATCTACATATAATTTCTGACTCCCCAGAACTTAGCTACTAAGAGCCTACTGTTGACCAGAAGCCCTACCAATAACATAAACAGTTGATTAACACGTATTTTGTATGTTACATGTATTATGTAGCGTATTCTTACAGTAAAGTCAGCTAGAGAAAGGAAAATGTTACTAAGAAAATCATGAAGAAGAGAAAATATATTTATTAGTCATTAAGTAGAAATAGATT
The DNA here is from genome assembly GCF_000956105.1 of Propithecus coquereli. Classification (NCBI taxonomy): domain Eukaryota; kingdom Metazoa; phylum Chordata; class Mammalia; order Primates; family Indriidae; genus Propithecus; species Propithecus coquereli. Next base: position 2,492,743 of record NW_012148563.1, on the reverse strand, counting down.
ATTCTAAAGTTCTCCACCCTTATCATCTTCACATGGAGTAGGCTGAGGAGGAGGAGGGAGAGGGTGGCAGAGTCAGAACAGGTGGAGGAGGTGGGAGGGGTGGTAGGAGGGAGAGGCATATAGGTGATTACGGGTCTCAGTTATACTGAAAGAACTCCGGGTACGAGTAGGCCTGTGCAGTGTAACCCACGTTGCACAAGGGTCCATTGTGTTTTGCACACTGGTCATCTGTTCAAACGAGAGCTCAGAGACTCTCATGTTGTGCAGGTGGCACACGGAACAGCTGACGCTCAAGTCCAAGGCTCTTTCCGTCCTGCCTCAGCCTCCCCCGTGTGAGGAGTCAAGGCGGGAGTACACATAGGGTCAGCTCTCATATGGGGTCAGCAGGCCGGATGAGGACAAGGCCAGTTTCAGGGGAATTGAATAGAACAAAACGCCCAGGGCCTGCAAGCGACAGCGTGGCACGACAGGACCAAGTTCTATAGGCAGACGGATGACCCAGCCAATGAGGGACAAGTGCCTGGACAGGGCCAGGACTCGACCAGACAAGTGGGGAGGCCAAGTGCTCTCACTGTCAGGGTTGCGAGAACTCGGGATGTGTCCTGTGCCTGAGTCTCAAAGTCAAGGCCATGGGAAATGGGCCGTTCCCTGAGGTCAGAAGGGGTTGGGCCCGGAGAAGTGAGTAAGGGACACTCAGCCACACAAATGCAGCCTGAAGACAAGTGGCCACAGCTGGCAGAGGACCCTGTAGACTGTGCAGGGCACCTCCCAAGGTGCCCCACGTTTGCGCAGATGAGCAGAGACCAGCGCTCCATTCAGTCACACTGGATCAACCACAGCCCCCGAGTCTCCCCAGAGAGAGCCCCCCTTTCCAATCAGAGGACGCTTGGCTGAGTGGTGTCACTACCTAACATCTGTCAATGTACTCGCACTGGGCATGTTCATACAGAAACAAGAACGTTTGATTTCGACGGCAGGCACGCCAAATACTAGTGGTTACAGAACACGTGCATTTTTAGGGAGAAAAAGATTACACTGACCTCCAGCATAATCATAAGATAAACAATCGGGTGAGAATTCACTCTTTTCACTTGCCTGTTCCTGGGAGAAGAGGGTCTGAGTCACTGCTGGCAGACGCTGGAAAGAGCCTGTCTCATTAATCCGCTGCCCGCTCCTCCTGCCCGATGGAGTAAGAGGAAGTGACAGATGTCATCTGTCTTGACTTCAGCAGAGCTTTTGATTCCGTTCCACATGATTTCCTCATCAAACCCAAAATAAACAGGCCTCCACCCACGGCTCCGAGGTGGGCTTGGAAGCTCTGCGTCCCGGCTTCGGGGGTCTTATCGCCAGCTCAGTCTCTGCTGGGGACTCCCAAGAAAGGCTGTCACACAGAGCAGGTGACATGGAAGCGGAGTCCTGAGGAGTGGGCAGGACAGAGAAAACGAGGGTCTCTGAAGAAGAGCTGGTGGGAGGCAGCATTGCCCGGGATGGTGTAGGCGCCCACCCTGCTGCAGTCTGAGCGTGGATGCCGTCGTGGGGAGGAGCTCAGCCCGAACCCCATGCCTGGGTTCAAGGGAAACGGAGCTGAATGGGGATCGAACATGTGGGGATCAGGAAACCCAGAGGGAATAGTGCCCCAGGTGACCCTGTCACTCATCATCATAACAGGAGCAGAAGTAAGGGATTTGGGGGAAGGAGGGCAGGAGACGTACCTACCGCTTTTTGGATGGCTCGTTTTTGCCCAGCATTTGTTTCTCCTGGGTGAGGGCAGGCACTAGCGGACACAGACCCAAGAGCCGGTGTGGGGGCCGGGAGTCGGGTAAGGAGCCCCGAAATCACACCCCCACTCTGCCCCTGATGCAAGGGGTGGACCTTGCACCAGCCCCAGAGCCCAGTGACCATGATCCTGGGGACAGGACAGCGCAGGCTGACATGGGGGTGTGTTCTATCACTCGTTCATCTCCCCATTCATCCCCTGCTTCCACCTGCGTCTCCTGCAGCGAGGAGGTCTTTGGCGCAGTGTGCGGTTTGCTGCGTTTTCCTGCAGGGCCCCTGACTCACCTGTGCAGAGTCCGGGCACGAAGGAAACCACAGAGCAAGCCGAGCAGGGGCAGGGGGAGGGGAGGCTGCTGGGGAGAAAGAGCCCCCTCTGAATCGGTCAGCGCTGCTCACCTCCGGCCAGGTGTGGCCATGTAGGAGAATGACTCGTGGTTTCGAGCATCAAAATTTTCAGGAAAAAAATTTCCATATTCAGATTTAACAGAAATCTAGCAAATATTAAGCACTGACAACTACTTCCAATTGGACGGCCCAAACAAACCTCCTGTGAAGCAGCTCGGCCCATGGGAGGCCAATTTCCAACCCCTGTCCCAGGTTTGAGGCCCTTGCATCCTAGGGGGTCACCCGCTCCCCCCCACAGGACAAACTCTTGGGTCCTCCCTCACACCGAGTCTTGGGTCACAGGGGAACCAATCCTGCCCCTGGTCACTGAACGACTCCTCCATGACTTCTGCCTTGGAATATGGCTTGAATAGAGAGTCGCAAAAAGAAAACAGGAAGGAAATTCAGATGACTGACGTGAGGAGGGAGGGACACACCTGCTAGTCCCTGTGTTGATGAGACTCACATGCAAAGAGGAAAAGCCACCGTGAATCGGAGTTCAGTTGGACAGACACACCCCTGTTCTCAGCCTAGGGCAGGAACCCCTGTCCGTCTGGGCACCCCTCTTCCTTTATATCCTATGACAGCCCCTTCTCCTCTTCCTATCTTCTTTATTGTGTATTTTAAGATGTACACATGACGTTTAGATAATGAAATGGCTCTGCAGTCAGGCAAATTAGCATATCCGTCACCTCAAATTAGCCACCCTTTGTGTGTGTGATAGGAGCACCTAAAGTCTACCCTGTCGTCACCTTTAAGTCAGAGATTATAAAACTTATGATCTGAAGTTGACTCCTACCTTTTTGGGGGAGTTGGCAACAGTGCTTTTAATATATGTGAACAAATGCAAATATATAAACCCAGGAAACTACACACAAAATTCTAGATTCTCTTGAAAACTCAGAAGACCTGTTGCCCCGTGGTAGCCACACCCTGCACTGAGCAGCAACCGCTGACCTCCCCAGGGGCCCTGCCCTCTCCAGCTGCCCCAGCTCTGCCTGGCCCACTTCCTAAATGTGGGTCGGCTGGGCTGCATAATCTCTTTGTGCCTCGGTTTCTCCATCTGCAAAATGGGCTAATGAATATCCACCTCCTATGGCTGCGGGGAGATTCAGTGAGATAAATCTGTGAGGTGCATCGAGCAGGGCCCAGGACGCAGGAGCACGCGGGGCGGGGGCCGTCGGTTTATTCTACGCGTGGAGCCCACCAGCATCAGGCACGGAGCCCTACCGTAAGATCCGCAAGGCCCGAGGCTCTGTGCTGGGCTTTCTCTTCTATTTTCTCAAACTCTCCCCCAGACATTGTCCAAGACTCAGTCAACTGGGCCTTAAATTACATTTTCATGCCAACAAGTCTCATGTTTGTGTCTCCGGCCAGAAGTGTCCTGTGGGCACCAAGGTTTTTCACGTGACAATGAGCTTCTCCAACGCTCTCCCAGCACGGCCCCTGCCTCCTGTCATCTCCCTTGGGTGGCACCATGGCTGGAATATTTGTGTCCCCAAATTCATGTGTTGAAACCTAACCCCAAGGTGCTGGCCTTAGGAGGCGGGACCTTTGGGAGGTGCTCAGGTCAGGAGAGTGGAGCCCTTGTGGGTGGGATCGGGCCCTTATGGGAGAGACCCCGGAGAGCTGCCTCGACCCTTCCTCCATGTGAGGACATGTGGCTGCGACCCAGAAAGTGGCCCCCACCAGACACTGAGTCTGCCAGAACCTTGATCTTGGCTTTTCAGCCTGCAGAACCATGAGCAACAATCTCTGCTGTGTACAAGCGACCAGTCCAAGGTGTTCCGTTATGGCGGCCGCAAGGACTAAGACAAACAGCTCGAAGGCACCACAGACAGAGCCCCTGAACGTGGGTCCTGCCCCCCACTCTTCACCCCGCATTGTCCTTCCCTCTCACTCCCTTACAGAGCATAGGACCCTCCGGCACCTGGCACACAGGCCGGTCAGCCCATCCACAGCCAAGTCCTGCCCACTCGGCCTCCCTGATACACCTTCCCTCCTGCCACCCCTCTCACCCCTGGTGACACCTCACCTTCGCTGCTCACTCACCTGGGTCAAGCTTCAGCTTCCTACCTGGCCTTTCCTTCTACTGCGAGCAATTCCAGTCTACACACAGCCAATCTAATACGGAGTAAGTCTGGGCTGAGCCTTTAGAGGTCCCCATTGCTGTAGGATGAAGGCCCCTGTCCTCGCCTTGTCTTCAGCCCCTGCGTGCTCTGACCCACCCACTCTCCGGCCACGTCTCTCCTTTGCTCAGCAGGTGGACTCAGGGCCCTGCACAAGCTTTCCTTCCTCCTGGGAGTTCCTTTTCCTCCCTGGCTGACACCAATAATCCTCGAGCTCTGTTTGGACATCCCTTCCCCAGGAAGCCTTTCCTGCCCGTTACTACTTGGCAGGCAAACCTTCCTCTCCTCGGAGTGCTTCCCACCATTGTGACACACACCAGCTTGTGTCCCCGGGACTGTTTGTCTTCCTGCTGGACAGCGCACGCCACGTGGGTCTGGAGCACGTCCTCTGCTTGCTGCTAAACCCCCAGTGCCTGACTCAGAAAGGTGTGTCCGTTCACATCAGAGGGGTTGCAAATGCCAAATTAGAAGAGCATCGTGCAGGAAATTCTCAGTGGCTTTCACCAGCCACACACTACAGTCTCAGGTGGATCTGCATGCGGGCAGAGGTAGAAGTGCCACATCCCCATGGAGGATGGCACAGTCCCCTGCCCTGGGCACCAGCCAGGCCGCAGCCAGAGGACTCTAGTTGCACAATTTTTCTTTAACAGATGCTATTTGACACGTGGGTAGACTGGAACAAGCCGGAGGAGTGAGGCCACTTGCATCTTGCTCAGCGCAAGGTGTTCCTGTTGTTTCGCTGACGTTTTTGGGAGCGTGGTCCTACTGACCTTCATGCTATGCTTGGCCCACAGTAGGTGTGTCCCTGAGAGCTCAGGTGGCAGCCTGCTGCAGGCGGGGAGCCTCAGGGTGTCCCTGAAGGAGCCCGCCCGGCGTGGCTGCACCCAGAGCCACGGATGCATTGGGGAACCACGTGGCGCTCGGCTATTCTCTGGCCCCACTCAGGCAAAATGGGAGAAAAGGCATTTAACCTTAGCCTGGGGGACCTGTCAGAATGCTCTCCAGCCTTAAGCTTCTGTGAGCTTGAAGTACCTTGGGCTGAACAGCCAGGACTCAAAGGGGGCGTGGGGGGCATGTCTACAGCCAGGACCCAGCAAGTCCTGGAATCAGACACGAAACAGCCGACTGCGGGAGACGGCGGGGGCATTGGGAGGCCCTGCTGGATTCACTCGTAAGAGGACATGAAGCCAAGGGAAATTACTTAATACCCGTATTTCCTAATCATAACTTTTTGCCTCTTTGAACCGCCCATGGGCCTGCATCATCGCATCTTCTGCATCGGGGGAGGAAGCTGGAGGGGGGCGGCTGCAGCGGTGGGTGGCTCAGGATGACCCTTCCGAGGCGTGGCCCCCACCCCCAGCCCCTCTCTAGAGCTGGGGCACATTCCAAAAAGGAAAACTCAGTGCTGGGAGACCAGCCCCAGTGCAGGAGAGAAGACTGACGACCCCTGCAGCACCCGAGACCCCCCCACGTCACGGTCCCCTCTGAGCTCCGACTCGCCTCTGGAAGGAGAGCTGCGGCCAGCCCCGCCCCTCTCACCCGGGATATTGATGGAAATGGTGAAAGCCACGGTGCTCCCAGTAGCCTGGCGAGAGGAGGCAACATGGCAGTGCCATCCTGTCCACAGAAGTACGGACGAAGGAACCCATGTCCTCGTCTCTTGACCAGGTGGCGCTCCACGCTCTGATCTTAGAACAGCGCCAGCACACCTATGTCAAGGCGGCAGAACAGTGAAGAGGGAAATGGTCCATAATTCTTTGTTTTCACGACTCACACAATAGATTTTTTTTTAAAGGAATTAACTGAATTTTTTCTAGATTTGATAAAACGAAAAGGAATTTTTGTTCTGTTTTGTTTTTAGTGTTGTGCGGATTTGAAGACGAGCCCCCAAGGAGACATGATATTGAAAAGACAGAACACAAAACACAAAAACCGCAAACAAAACAGCAGCTAGGAAAGCAGTGACCCAGAGCAGAGCCGAGACCACAGTGCCACCGCAACCACAGAGGCGGTGGGAGGTCACAGGACAGCCCGGACTGCAACGTGACCATGAGAGGCCACGAAGGACGTCTGCAGGCAACTCCGTCCTAACGTCAAGGTGAACGTAAAAGGCCCCTGGAGGTCAAAGCTGTGAACTCAGGCTTTCCCTGGGGGGCCAGTTGCTTTTTGTGAATTCAGGGAAAATAATACAGTTAGAGAACTCCAGACCAGGAGCATCTGAAAGCAATTATGGACTCTGCCAGTTATTCAGGATTTTGATGTTGCATCCAGCACATTCCATCTGAGGTCTGTAGGCACCAAGCGTCTGGTGGAGACGGCCAGTGAGCACGCCACACTCCAGCCCTTCGCACACCAAGCTGCCCCGCAGCAGAGAGAATAAGAACGTTAATGATGAATGCTCTGGGCAACCAAGCTGTGTTTGTGGCAACAGACGCCCACCCTGCTCCTGCTTGAGAGCCTTCCAGCGATGAACCTTCATTCCTGCAGTAATGCGTGGGGCTCACCGAGGCACGTGCCGGTGCGTGTTGCAGAATGTGGAAACGCAGTCAATGGCGGGTCTTCCTTGTTTCAGCCGAAGTGTTCACTTCGCGGGAAGTCCTGTGTTACCCGGCACAGATGGGTATCCGCTAGCACTCAGGGTCTGGTGGACTCTAGCGTCAGCTCCGTCTCTAGGGAAAGACAGTCCTGCCCCTTGGCTTCATGGTTCCTCATCTGGAGAACCCGAGGGCCTCTTTTCAATGCCAAGTCCTGGAGCGGGTGCCAGGCCCTTCTGCCAGGGCCGCCCTCTTCCCCCGCTGCTCACTGCAATCCTGCCCAATCCCCTTCTCCACCTGTGAGCCGAGTGTCCCTTTCATTGTACCTTGGATGGGGTTCCGCCTGGTCCTATCCTTATGTCTTTATACAAGATTAGAGCTTACCTCCCCATTTTATGACACTTTCATTATTTGGCATTTTTCGGTCTGTTGAGCTAAGAATAATTTGGGGGAGCCCAACACAGCTGACTTTAATAAAGGCACCATGGGAATAACATCCCAAACACACACAAAACATCCATCCTCTCCAGCAAAGGAGCTGGCGCGCTAGTCCAGAGATCTTCCAGGCCGGGCCACCCGCACACTGGCCTGGGAGCTCGCGGCCTCCAGCATGCAAGGCTCAGTCCTGATGCGGTGAGCCTGCCCGCGCCCAAGAGCTGCGAGGAAGTCAGGCCACGCGTGCAGTTCTGTGTCTCACACCCTGAGGGACTGCTCACTACCCGCGAGCTTGCGTAGATTGCTCACAGGGCAGGTATGGACTGGTGCGAACAGAAAAAGCAATGCAGACCACGGTTAGGAAATCAAATGTTTCACCTTTCACCGTAGAGCTGGGGGTGAAGATAGATGTGTGTATTTTGTCTTAAGATATACGGAGATGCTGGCTGCTCTGTACTATTTCTTTATAGCTGATATGAGTTTAGAGGAGTTATTAATAATACCAAGATGAATTTAGTTAGGAGACAAAAGCTCTTGCATACATTTTGTGAATTTTTAACTTTATTTTTAGATCCCAGGTAATCTTGGGTTCTAGCCTGATGGGCTTCCAACAGTTCTGTACCCTAATAACATTTCCATCCTAAGCAGGAAGGCCACTGCAGACCCATGGAGCCCCCCACCTTCCCTTTCAGGGTCTCCTGGCTCACTTCTTCTGTAAATAACCTTCCTTGGTAGTTGCAATTTGTTAGTTTCTTGTTAGTTAACCCCATAAGGGTACCTTAGATAGTCAACCAAACACCAAGAAATTCTGACTGGTACCTATTTTTAAGTCATATTGCTATTCTAGAAAAGGAGAGATATATCCCCCAAATCTACCAACGCTAACCTAAGCAACCCCCAATGGCAAGAAATTACTGTACTAGCCCCTCAAGTCTAGGACTACGAACTTGCACATCAATACAGTCCTGTGGATCCATTTGCCAGAGTACCCCGTAGGACCATTCGGAAAGTTTTATAAAGCCTTGCTAGAGACAGGAAGAGGGAAAGTCATAAGAAATGATATAAACAAATACCCACGATGTGTTTCCTGAAATTATCTACAACCTTTGAAGATGCTATCCAGAAACCTAAAGATGGTACTTTAAGAATACCTTTTCACAGCAAACATCTATGCCCTGAATCAGCAGTCCCCAACCTTTTTTTGGCACCAGGGACCAGTTTCGTGGAAGACAACTTTTCTATGGATCGGGGGTGGGAGGATGGTTTCAGGATGATTCAAGGGCATTACATTTATTGTGCACTTTATTTCTATTGTCATTACATTGTAATATATAATGAAATGATTATACAACTCACCATAATGCAGAATCAGTGGGAGCCCTGAGCTTGTTTTCCTGCAACTGCTGCTGCCACTGATCTGACAGGAGGTGGAGCTCACCAGTGATGCCAGAGATGGGGAGCGGCTGTAAACACAGATGAAGCTTCACTGGCTTGTCCCCTGCTCACCTCCTACTGTGTGGCCCAGTTCCTAACAGGCCAAGGACAGATACCGGTCCATGGCCCAGGGATTGGGGACCTCAGCCCTAAACCGAAGCAAATGTTGGTTTACTCCTTTGGTGATAATGTCTAAGAATTCTGTAAATCATTCACATGTTTATGGCTATCATGTTGTAAAGACCACCCAGGTTGATGAATGGAAGTTTTCTGCTGGAGGAAAAATAACAATTGTGGCTTGGAGGCTAAATTCCATCCCAGAAGCTCAGCACTAAGGAGCATCCTCTATGAGGAGCAGGGGATCTGAGGGTGGAAAGGGGAGGTCAGGAACCACAGAAGGGCTGTGCATACAGGACCCCGTAGCAATGACACAGAGCGGGTGTCCATCCTGGCCTCGGGTGAATGTTGTGTTCATTCTCATTCTTCAAGGCCATTAGCCAAAGTTCAGTGATGAGTTGGAATCTGGAGAAAATACCAAAAGAACATATTTCAACAGAATAATCTCAGAAAAATTCAGTAAGTTGCATCTTTCTGTACCTCTCTAGAAGCATTGCACTTTGTTTTTTCTGAATGAAGGGATTTTTCTACTTTTGTGTCTTTGACCGCATTGCATTCTGTTCTATTCTTTTTGGCAAAGCAATAAGAATCCGCAGGACTCATTAAAGCACTGATAAATGCGTGCAGCCCTCTCTTTTGTCTCCCAGCCAACGGGTCTGTTCTGGGGCCCATGCGCTGACTCAGCAACTGTGCTCGGCGATTCTCTCCAAGAGATCAGTCGATGGTCAGCAACTTCATATTTGTGGTCAAAATGAAGCGTGCAAGAAATGTCTGTGGCTGATGAAGTGCAGCTGACACACAGAAACGTTCGTGAATAGGATGGATTGGTGATTTCTGCGAAGCATTTTTGCATTTGCAGGATGCATTCTGATTATTTTCATTCGGTGTTCCTTGTGACAGTCCTGGGAGTGAATCTGGTAGCATGATATTCTTTCAATATCAATAGCTGAGGAAGCCAAAGGGTTGTAATCTGAAAAAAAGTAAAAGCCAAAGATGTAGAACACAACAAAACAGTTATAAAATTCCTAAGCTCTGTGGGCTTTGGCAAGATCTCCATTTTGAAATTGTGACAAACATGAGAAGGGACAGGAATGGTGACTCAAAGGCAGTGTGACAGCAGGTTGCAGTTGGGCTTTCTCTTTCTCTCCTTGCCCGTGAACTTAGTCCAACAGAGCTTTGGAAGAACTGCATGTGTGTCCTCCACCATAATAGGGAAGAAGATAAATCTCCTCTTTTCTGTTAATGACACAGTTTTATTATCATGAACTAGGAGTGATCCCAAAAGATCTAACCACAGCCAGGAAGAACGAGTCAAGTCGAATTATGTTTTTGCAGATGCTCTTCAGAACTCAACGGGCTGCCTCTCAATCAGCTCCTGAGCCGGTTGGTGTGTTAAGCTCGGTTATGCTGACGAGCACCACACCCTTAGCTGCTCCAACACACACAAGAGAAAGAATCCACAAGGTCTTCTGGTATCTGCAATGACAATTGGTAACACTTACACCAGGGTGGGGAACCTGCAGCCTTAAGGCCACAAAAGGTCCTTACGTGCGACCCTTCAACTCAATCCAGATTTTATAGAACAAATTCATTTTTATAAGTACAGTGGTGTTCATCTTTTATATTTTTATTTTATTTTTAAAGTGAACGTATTTAAAATACCAAAGACTAAAATAAGTTTCAATGAAATAATCCTCCCAGATTGACCGGCACAATTAGAACATTAGTAAGCCATAAGGGCTACATTGACGGCTGCTGTGATCATGACTTAGTTCTAACTTCCCCCTTGACTGGCGCCACTACCGCACCAGGCTGGTTGGCAAGAGTTTATGGGGGTCGAGTATGCCAGTCTGTTATGAGCTTTTGACAATGGTGCCCTGTGTTTCTGCTTGAAGTGGAATTTGTGAATAGCTGCACAGCTCGACAGTATTTCCTAATTCTGTCTGCTCAACAGCCCATCATGTCAAAGAAGACCAAGAGAATGCTGAAGGAAGAAAACAGATTTTTTAAATGAGGATTGGGAATTACAATATTATCTTGTTTCTGCTAAAGATAAGATGATTTGCTTGCTTTGTGATACTGCAATATCAACATTAAAGAAATTCAATGCTCATCAGCATTACAACACTCATAAGGACCACAAATATTTTAAATTAGAGGGAGAGGAATCAAAGGTTGTATTGCAGGAATTAAAAGATGAAAAACAAAAGCAAAGACAATTCTTTCAGGCAGCAATAAGACCTGGATCCCACAATCCCATTACTGGGCATCTACCCAAAGGAAAAAAGACATTCTATGAAAAGACACCTGCACTCGAATGTTTATAGCAGCACAATTCACAATTGCAAAGATGTGGAAACAACCCAAATGTCCATCAATACATGAGTAGATTGATAAAATGTGGTATATGTATACCATGGAGTTCTACTCAGCCACAAAAAACAATGGTGATTTAGCACCTCTTGTATTATCCTGGATAGAGCTGGAGCCCATTGTACTAAGTGAAGTATCCCAAGAATGGAAAAACAAGCACCACATGTACTCACCATCCAATTGGTATTAACTGATCAACACTTAGGTGCACATGTAATAGTAACATTCATCGGGTGTTGGGCAGGTGGGAGGGCGGAAGAGGGGATGGATACATGCACACCTAATGGGTGCAGTGCCCACCATATGGGGGATGGACACACTTGAAGCTCTGACTTGGGTGGGGCAAAGGCAATATATGTAACCTAAACATTTGTACCCCCAATAATAAGCTGAAATAAAAAAAAAAAGACCTGGAAATAATGCCACTAAAGCAACTTATAAAGTAGCTTATATACTCAGGAAGCCATTCAGTGATGCAGAAATTATGAAAGAATGCATTATCAAAATTGTAGGATGCTTAGACCCTCATAACATTTCAAAGTACAAACAACTGCCTCTTTCAAGGAGAACCATAACTGATCAGCAGCATGAATTAGACTTCAACGTAACAGAACAACTTCACGCAATACTTGAAAAGGAAAATATATATTATTCAATCGCTTTAAATGAAGCGACCGATACGACTGACTTGGCACAGGTTTTATACTTCATTCAGGTCATAATAGAAGATTTTCTTTGCTACAAAGAGTTACTTACTTTGGGCACTCTTGTGAACAGAACGTGGGGAATAGATATCTTCAACAACTTTCAAGATAAATATTGTGAAGTTAGACTGAATTTGGTAAATTTAGTGAGTGTATGTACAGATGGTACACCTTCCATGACAGGAAAACATGAAAGATTTATTGTACAGATTTAAAAAAGTATTAACAGATCCAGGTGCTCTCATTTCTTTTCATTGTATCTTGCATCAGCAAAATCTCTGTGCTAAATTTACTACTTTAAGTGACACTGTGCAACAAGTTATAAAACTATATTCATGCAAATGCAACATGGCATAGTCAGTTTTGTAACATGCTAATGTTGAACCATGAGGTATTCAGTGTGGATTTGCCATACCATTCTAAAGTGTGTTGGCTATGTCAGAGATAGGTGTCAGCCAAAATTTTATCTATGTGAGAAAAGATAGTTAAATTTTATGAAGAACAGAATCAGCAATATGAATTATTGAAAGAAGATTTCTATGGGAATGCAGCATTTCTGTGTGATATCATATCAAATCAAAATGACTTAAATATTTCTTTACAAGGTAAAACTAAGTCTATATATGACATATGGTAAAAAAAAAAAAAAAAAGAAAGAAAAAATTCAACTGTTTTGAAAAACTTTTTTCCAAATACTTCTTCGAAAGGTAATTTCGAATGAATGTTTTCCCCAGTTAGCAAAGGTCACTGATGAGCAGGATGATATATGCAAATCATTTGAAAAATATGCAGCTGTTATAGACCTGTTAATTGGAGAATACAATGAAAGATTCACTGACTTTGAGAATCATGACATCACACTCAAATTAGCATTTCAGCCTCATCCAGCTGCTATCACCAAGACACCTAAAGAACTACAGATGGAATTGATTGAGCTCTCTGGAGATGACATTTTAAAGTCACTGTTCGGTGCTAAGAAAGATCCAATTGAAATATGGAAAAATGCAGTAGGATAGCCACACCTTTGGCAACATGCCTGAAACATGCTTTCTTGCTTTTCAACCACTCATTGCTACAAATCTACATTCTCCTACCTAACCCAAATCAAGACGCTGTTAAGTTCACAAATAACTGATCATCTAGAGGATCAACTGAAACTGCAGACCTCCATGTTGCAACCAAATATTCAAATGCTTTCCAACAAAAAGCAAACACAATGAACTCATTAAAAGATTAGTTAACTTTAAAAAATTAAAAAAAATAGTTTGCATTTTTTGAAATTATTAAGTACATAGTAGTTAGATTTTTACAAAATAATGTACATTTGTAAGTATATCTAATTGAAGTTTCTTGAATGTGGCCTTATTTGATTAATGTGGCTTCCAACATGAAAAGCTTCCCCTCCCCTGAGTTACACTATAGATGTTTCAGGTCCAAATTGTCTCTGCCGCACTCCATAAAGCATGGAACTCTGAGGTCTCACTAAGGACCATATTTAAAGTTAGTCCAGTTCCAAAGATACTTCCCAAAGAAAATCTTAGATTTTTGCCTGTGATGGCCTTGCCCAAGCTTCCCCTGGGACAGCACTATGTGGACCGCTCAGCCCTGGAAGAAGCAGATGCGTCCTGCCAGCCCACCGCTGAATTCCCACGTGCACCTGCTGCCCGCTGCCAGTCACGGGAGCTGCAGATCTCAGGCCACCCCCGGGGAGCTCCAAACAAGTCCCAGCTAAGGAAAGTGACGATTCGTGTTGGGCACACGCTACCTCTCGGATTTAATCTCTGCATCACATTAGAATCTCAGGGGCTACGTATTTGGACTATATAAATTTAACCTCATCCGGAATCTTATGTACTAGTTACACTTCCATGCTGTACCTGGCTTTTTATCAAGGCTATTTCAAGAAATTGTCATAAGAAAACAACTCTTGGATTGCTTGTAAAAACATTATTTAGGCCTTTTCTCATTATATTAACCATCGCCCTGTAGTCTAAGTCCACGTGAATTCTTTTTTTAATAATTCACTGCCAGAAAACATTTAGTCAACACCGAGGAACTTAGATACTTCCTATTTTCGAATAACGGAAACCATGACATACGATTTTGTGCCATTTTTTCCGTGTCTTCTGGGACGCACAGAAACAACGCAACGCCCGTTCCAGACGTGCGGCCCATCCCAGAGCACATGCTTTCTTCCTTCTCTTTCTAGGTTTTTGCTTTCAGATTTATTTTGCTATATCGCTAACCTTTGGGGGGATAGGCCCTATACCACAGACTAGCTTTCTTGAAAATATTAATAAATTATGTATTTTTAAAAGTAGCCATTAACAGTGGCTTCTAGATTTGTGACCAGTGGTAAGAAAGAGCCAAATAAATGGGAAGGGGTCCTCCACCCCTAATCTCCCCATAAGGAATCCCACAGGACATTTGCTCTCTGCCAAACCTGTGCAGACACCTCCACTGCTCTGGGGTTCTCTGGCCCCTGCCTTCTGGGTTAGTCTCCTGCTGTCTTCTCCTTCCACTTTTTCTCCATCTGTGCCCAAAGCATGACCAACGTCACTTGTTCTTGAGCTGAGTTCACGCTGGAGCTCATGACAGACGTCTGCTTTCACGACCTCCTGAGTCAATGGCACGGGCTGCGACGGAGCCGCGCTGCTGCCCGCTGGAGCGGCCCCTGTGCGATTCCCGCGGGTCGGTTGTGCCTCTCCTTCTGGGGGTGCAGACCTCACATGGAAGGGCAGGCTTGTGTCGGGGCTTCCTGGCCACTGCACGCACTCAAGTGCAGTGACTGATGCTTGTCTGCAGATGTAAGACCATTCTGTGGAGGCACATTAATATTCTGTAAAATACTGAATTTTCTTACCCTTAAAACATTATGCTTAGCAAATTGCATCAAAATGATTGCATTTTCAGCAGATTATGGAATGTTTTAGAGGTGTGTTGTTCCAGAGTCTTTTGCAATAAAAAATCAGGAGGAAAATGGAATTTGTCCCTGGTATAATCTCTGCTAACAAACAGTCCATGAAACTATGTATGGGAGGTTCCTCTAGGAGGGTGCATGGAGGGAGGGTCCGGAGAAGGGGGAGGGAAAAAGAAAACTTATAGCATCACTAGAAGACCGAGCCGCAGGGTCATAAATGCTTTAGCAGCCCGGGCTCGCCTCACCTCTGTTCTGTGGGAAGGGGTCTCAGGGCAGATATTTGGTTGCACAGTAAACCAACCAAATGTTGCCTCCAAGAGACTCATTAAACAAAATGGCTCAGAAAAGTGGAAAAGCAAAAGCATATATGAGTCGTTTAAGCCAATGACAGGAAGGGTAGCAATATTGCATTTAAAGCATTAGTTGGTCATTTCATATTAATTGCATACACCACCCAAGATGAAGAACACACCAGAACTCTCATTGCTTCGTGTCATAGCACCGAGTTATATAAAGCAAAACCTGCTAAAAGAACAAGAAGAAATAGAAGTCCAACTGATGTAGAACTTAACCCGCCATTTTCATTTGTTGAGAGGTCGGGAAACAGACAATTTAAAATCACTTGGAGAATGAGGCCCCATCTGCACAGCGACCACACGGCCCCGGGCAGGGCAGGCTTCCTGCGTCGCTGTCCCTGCCGCAGCGCCCCGAGGCCCTGCAAGATGCCTGAGCACTTCCAGCCTGAGGGGCGGGACGAGTGTGAGAGGAATTTTGGTTCTGGAGAGGAAAAGTTAAAGCTCTGGGAAGGCGCTCTTGTCTGGTGGGCAACTGAAGACAAGGCGCCGCAGGAGCGAGGGGCCTGGGGGCCTCTTGGAGACAGACCACCCCGGCCTGACCTGCCCCCTCAGCCAGCCCCCAGGTCTCGGGAGCCGCCAGAACCTCCCTGCTCTGAAAACTCCTCCCTCCGCTCACCGGGGCAGGGCCTCACGCATCTTTCCAGGTGTGCACGGACAGGAGGCTCACCAGGGGGCTCCCAGGCCTTGGTGGGGGAGGGGGCCTCAGCATGTCCCCCCACAGAGCCCCACTGCAGGTGGGGTGGGGGCGGGCAGAGGGGCAGGGAAGCTCCAGGATTCACGATTCCAGCTGTAATCAAACTGAGTGGATTTGCTGTTTCTCCTCAAAGACCTGAGCCAAGTTCCTTTTCCCACCTTTGGTTTCCAAACCCCTGCGCTACCTCAAAGTGATTTTACAAAGAAGGGGAAAAGAAAGGAATGGCAATGTACCTACGGAATGTTGAGAATACCACCACTAATAACAACAGAGATCAAGTCTCCTGCGAACACCTAAAGCCCTCCCAGGCTTTCCGCTTCACTCAAATGAGAAACCAAAGTCCTTCCAAAGACTCTCCGCTCCTCTGTCACCCTCTTCCTGTCCTACTTCTCTCCTCCCACTTTTCTCCAGCCACAGCGACTGCTGCTTTCTCCTTCACACTCCGGGCAGCTGCACTTGCTGTTCCCTCTGCCTGGAATGCTCTTCCTGTACATCTTCCCAGGACTAGGCCATCACTTCCCCTTCCATGGCTGCCACGTCTGGAATTACAGCCTTCCCAACATGCTCTCTCTCACACACACACACACACACACACACACACACACACGCGCGCGCGCCTCCTTCTTACTTGCTCTATTCTTCTCCCTAGCAGTTAGCACAATTCAACATTCAATGTATTTTGTTTGTTTTGCCTTCTATCCTTCCAGCCCCACTGGAATATAAGCCCCATGAAGACAGGGATTTTGTATGGCTTCATGTTTTCCCCTTGCCGCTGAATTCCGGGCACCTAGAACAGTGCCGGGCACGTGGTAGCACTCAAGGAGTATTAGCTGAACAAATGAAGAAAATTACTGTAGGCCCTGGATATACGGGCACATCCTTATTGTTGCAGTGGTTAGCCGCTTGGATCTCTGTTTGTTTTCCTTGGTTCTTGGCCATCGGCTATTCTTGACCGAGAGAGACACCGTTTCAGAATGGAAAGGCATTGCCTGAGAATCAGAGAGACGTCATTTCTCATGCTCCCACTAGCTGTGTGAGACTCAGGTAATTCCCCACACTTCTGTGGACAATTCCTCATGCAGCTCTCAATAACAATTGTAGAAAAAATAACAGCTATCACTTTTCAGCACTCGCTAATATATCAGACACTGTGCTAATTACCTCCTGGGGTTTCTGGAGGAAGCTCAGGAGGTGAATACTGCAATTATGTTGATTTTACAGATAAGGAAAAGAATTCTCAAAGACAGCAAGTCATTTACCCAAGAGCCACAGCAAAGCAGCAGCACAGCCCGGGTTTGAACCAAGGCAGCCACACTCCAGTGTCCACACAACTGGTACAACACGATATGATTTCCCCAAGAAAGGAGTCATTTGAGCAAATGTTTCTTCTAGCTCTAAAAATTTCTCTTTGCCCACCCATTCATCTAACAATGCATCCATTCACCTACCTACCATCCATTTGTCCGCCTATCCATCCACCCATCCATCCATCCATCCATCCACCAATTCACCTATTCATCCATCCACCCATCCATCCATCCATCCATCCACCCATCCATCCATCCATCCACCCATCCATCCATCCATCTATCCACCCATCCATCCATCCATCCACCCATCCACATATCCACCTATCCATTCATTCTGTCAGCTTCCTACCTGGTGAACTATATGTATCAATAACTCAGTATCAATACATCCTTCCAGCCAGAGACGCCACTCACAGGGTATTCTCCCACCAGCAGTCAGTCATTGGTGACCTCTTTGTTCTCAAAGAACAGTACACCATGACTCCATTAGCTATACCAATAACTTGGAATTTTTGATGACAGAAAATTGGCCATAAAGACAAACAAACAAACAAACATGAAATTCAGACAGACAAGAAACTAAGAGCTAACATTTGGTGGGGGAGAAGGGAACATATTTTCTAGTACAGACAATGTGGGAACTGGCTGTGCCTTCAATGTATTCAATGTCTGCATGTTTTTAACGTTAATGATTAGTTTTGCAAAACAGCACAAAATACAGTTTAAAAGGAGAAGTAAAAACCATTAACATCCTCCGCAAGCATTTACTACGGACAGTTACAAGCACACGCTGCACTCTCCACCCTGCACTGCGGCTCAGGGAACCCGCCAAACTAAAAGACTCACAACCCTACCTCCAGGCCCCTGCAGTCCTTCCATGAAAAGATGGCGGGAAGGGGTGGGAAGGAAGGGCACGGGCATCAGGGGCAGAGACAGAAGGCTGGGGGCTGTGCTGGGTCTTTACAGAAGAGAGGGATCTCCTTACCTGGAGACAGGCTGCCCTAAGGGCATGGATTGACCGCAGCCTTAAGAGGGAAGCCTGCTCACTGCAGTCTTTGTGCTCGCCTCCAGAGCAGGAGCTGAGGCCTGGAGAACTGCCTGCCTCAAGGCCCCCTGACACTGCTCACACTACCCTCACACAACCCTCAAGGCCAGAGCATGGCGGGAGGTGTCCATTCCATCCTCATCCACGGAAGCCCAGGCCTGGCCTGGCAGTGTCCAGGGTCCCGGTGCCGAGGCCGGAGCCCCGTGTCCACTCCGTGCCCTGGGCTGCGACGTACAATTGCCGGCGTTCTACTCCACTTGGTTTTCAACCCGCCACTAGGTTTCCATTATTTTTTTTAACTTTTTCAGAGTAAATAAATACTATTAAAATATGTGATTAGAAATTGTCCTTACAGCACAGACTCGGATTCCTTTAAGGGCTGGGGTCTTCACAGCCTCATCCGTGGCCCCAGGCCTAACACCGTGGCCTTGCGAGAACATCCTATAGATATAGGGGCTTTTTGTTTGTTTATCTGAAAAAAACCGCTTTATTGGGATTCACATGCACACTGTACAATTCGCCAGTTCGAAGTGTACAATTCAGTGGTTTCAGCATATTTACAGATGTGTGCAACTATGACCGTAGTTAATTTTAGAATATTTTCGGCACCTCAGAAAGAAACCCTGTACCCTTTAGCGACCAACACCCCGCGCCCCCTACGCAAGCACTGATCTATTTTCTTTGTCTGGAGATTTGCCTGCTCTGGACATTTCATAGAAATGGAATCATATAACACGTGGCCGTTAGTGGCTGGCGTCCCTCCTTCACTCAGCGTCACATTTCCAAGGTTCACCCACGTGGCAGCGTTGATCAGCTCCTCCTCCCTTCTACGGCTGAACAGTGTCCCGTTGTATAAATACACCGCATTTTATGTGTTCATTCATCAGTTGATGGACATGTGGATTTTTTATACCTTATGGCTATTATGAGTAACGCTGCTATAAAACCTACATGTAGGTTTTTACACAGACCTATGTTTTCATCTCTCTTGAGTATATACCCAGGGGTGGAACCGCCGGGTCCTGTGGTAATTCTACGTTTAATCATTTGAGGGACTGTTTCCAAAGCGGATGCACCGTTTACGTTCCACCAGCAGTGCACGAGGAGGGTTCTGACTTCTCCGCGTCGTCACCGACACTCATCACTGTCTGGTATACAGGGGTGTTTCGAGTGACGTCCCAGGGATTGCTGAGGTTGAGAGGCCCCCACAGGACACGAGGGGAGCAGGCTCTAAGGTGGGCCTCGATACTGGTAATTCTGAACCTTCCCTGCGGGTCCATCCGCCCATAGCAAAGCCGTGGCTCACCGAGGTCCCCTGTGTGCTCGTCCTTTCCCTGAGGACTCGCCAGCTGTCGCTCTTCCACTTCCCCTTGTTTTCTGACCCCTCCTTACCTTCTTTCCTGGGACCCCCGTCCACACTCGAAGGCTTCCTGCTTCTGAAATCTCCTTTTGTGTGTCGTACTCTGGGTCAGTCCCAAGGTCACCTCACTGGTACACTGAGGACGTGACACACGCTCAGCTCCACCCTATTAACCACCAGGCGGGCGGCCACATCACCCACCAGGGGAGAAAGAACAGTCAGTGCTGAGAAATAGGCACGTTTTCATCTCAATAGGGAATGCACCAGGGTGAGGTCTGAGCGGATGCCGGTGACGGAGAAACGGAAGCGACAGGCGCCTGCTGACAAGGCGCAGGGGAGAGTTCGCACCCGTGGGTGAGGTCGGCGTGGGGGAGGGTGGGGCGAGTGGAGGGCGCTCAGTCTCTTGTCCGCCTTTTGAGCCCACCTCCGTGAAAGTCAGCAGATGTTGCCGATTGAATTATGTTGCAAAAAGAATTCCAATTTTCAGATTTTACTATCAACTTAAACTGTGTATCATGTTTCCTCTTTTAAAAACTATTACTGCTGATAGAATTCTCTTTTGATGGAATTGTCATTGACTTCTGGTTCATTTAGTCTGTTTGTATTGACAAAAGTGACAGAGGAGCGTTGCCTGGCACCCTCGCACGTGGTCCCACAGCGACCGAGGCCACCTGCAACTGAGCTGCACTGGCAAAGGGAGGTCTCTGGAAACAAAGAGAAGGGCCCTCATCCATGAGAAAATCGTACCCCAGCATTTTCCAAGAATGTCCCGGAGTAGTGATTCCACGGCGTGGTAGTAGGTATTAAATAACAAAGAGCCCTGTGCTCAAATAAGCTTGTAAATCACTGATTCAACACAGTTTGAATAGGTTTCTTTGCTGCAGCAGTTTGGAGTAATTTTAGTACTGCAATGTGAGTTACGAATCTCCAGGAGGAGAATATAATATGCGCTATTTCCCAAGCTCATCTGACCGCAGAAACTGTATTTTAGAGACTATCTAGTAAGACTGTGTTTTCCTGAAATGCACTTTACCACTATGCTGCATACCTGCGGTAGAGACGGGAGATGATTAACGTTCATGGTACTTTCCAAGAGAGAAGACAGAAGGTCTGCCCAACAGGTGCTCATATCTCAGCCCACTGCTCGTGCTGCCTGGACGGCATAATTGTATGATATACGTAACATCATCCTATCACTTGGAGAGTATTGGTGTCCTGACTTTGTAAACTTCATGTGGCATTATTGCACTGATAGAGTTTTGCTCAAATACAATGCTTTGCAAGGAAACATGTACTTTTCCCATTGTGCACTTTGGAGTGTTCTTCCCCCTCTGGGCACTGGGATTTCTGCAGTGCCATTCCAAGTGGGACCATCGGGAAGGGACGTCGTAACCTCGGGTGCCCAGGCCCCTGGCCCACACGGCCTTTAGATGTTATTTCCAAGAAGAGAGACCTCGTTCCCCAGTGGAGAGCAGCGGGCAAAGCCTGGCTCTCAGTGCTAATGTCCAGGGTGACACATCACACCAAGCCCCATGAGCCCAGCCGGCCAAGGAGATGGGCCTCCAGTGCTGCCAGCCCAGAGACACCCATGGGAGTTTTATCAAATTAATGAAATGGATAGATTACCCTAAACTGGGAAGAACATCCAATAGAATACACAACTGTATTAGTTTCCTTGGCTGCCATAACAAAGTGCCACAACCAAATGGCTTAAAACAATCTGGAGGACAGAAGTCAGAGATTAAGGCATTCATAGGGCCACACTCCCCTGAAGGCTGGAGGAACCTCCTTTCTCACCTCTGCCCAGCATCTGGTGGCTGCCAGAGATCGTTGGCACTCTGGCTTGCAGCCATGTCACCCCAATCTGCCTCCGTCGTCACGTGACATTCTTCCTCTGCGTCTCTGTCTCTGTGTCCGAATTTCCCTCCTCTCGTAAGGACACCAGTCATTGAACTGGGACCCACCATAACCCAGCTTGACCTCATCTTAACTTGATTGGATCTGCAAAGACCCCATTTCCAAATGAGCTCAGGTTCACAGGTACAGGAAATTGAACATGAACGTAGCTTTTGGGTAGACATAACTCAATGTAATGACCAAGAAAAAGTCTAGAAAAATCTCAATAACTAGAGCAAAAGAGTAAATACAGTGAAGAAATTTAAATGTGATCTTACACTTGCATTCAAAAATGCATCTAAATGCATGCAGAGTGAAAAAGATATTACCGAAGGAAGCACACTTGCAGGAAAGCTTAGGCACGCGGTCACCTGCAGTGCTCCTGTGGGCTGAGCCCGCGTCACGCTAGGGCACCAGCCTGGGCAGGACGTCTGGCTCACAGGCCTAGGGCACCGCAGCTCCACTCCAGGAGATGCCCATCCCCAGTGCCAAAAGTAGCCACAAACACCAAACGCTGGCATGCTGGAGAGGGTTCAAAGGGCATCTCCAGGAGCCAAGACTTGAGAACAAGAGAACCATCCTCAAATGCCTGCAGGGCAGCCATGCAGCGTGGAGTGTGGACCCGTTTCCTGTCCTACAGATTTAGGGTGGTGGTGATGGGTGGGGGACGGCTTCAATAACAGCCCAACCAGGGGGCTGTTGAGATAGAGGAGTCTCCCAGGGATTCATGTGGACGTGCTCCGTCCCTAAAAGCTGGCATTTTTCTTAATTTCAGGAAAGAATAACGCGTTGAGAGAGGGGGTGGGATGTATTCTTGCTCTGGTCAAGGGGGCTCTTGGCACTGCTCTCTTGCACGATGGACTCCTCAAGGCTTGTGTCCCCTGAAAACTGAAAACTCAGCTGAGACAGTCAGGACACTGACCCCAACCTGGGGCCAGAGGGACAGTGGGAGGCTGGGGGATTCCCAGCTGTGCCATCACAGACTGCGGCCACCTGGAAGGGTGTCAGAGCTTCGCAAGGTGTGAAGCTGTCCACACACACACACGTACTGCTACACACATAGGTGCACACACAATACGCCGTGTCTGCCGGAAGCTTATGACCCACTTCTTACCTGTCCTATGTATTGGGATTCTGGGTAAGATTTTGGTTTGCTGCTTACATTTTTTAAAAAACCATTAAGTCCTAGAGAAATGGACTAAATGTAACCATGTGAAACCCAGTAAGGTATCAAATACACCACTGGAAAAAATGAGAGCGTGAGCACCCGCCCACAGTGGCCGGGGCTAAGTGTTCCCTGCCGTGAACTGCGGCTCGGACCCTGGGCTCAGAGCAGGAAGCCAGTGACGGCCAGGAAGTTGGCTGGCTGCCGAGTCACCTGCTCTCAAATGAGACACCTGCGGGTGGGCTTCAGGGTGTTCAAGGCAGGGAATTTACTCCAAGGGTTATCTGTTTTTTAATGTCATCGTTTAATTGTTCTTCTGTTTATCTTCTTAAAGTGTCTGCCCCTTTCCCTCTCAGACGTCTCTTCCAGGCCAAGCCGCAGAGCTTCCGTGTCCCAGCAGGCCGACCGTGGCCT
Organism: Propithecus coquereli; assembly: GCF_000956105.1. Classification (NCBI taxonomy): domain Eukaryota; kingdom Metazoa; phylum Chordata; class Mammalia; order Primates; family Indriidae; genus Propithecus; species Propithecus coquereli. The sequence continues at coordinate 2,469,697 of NW_012148563.1, read as the reverse complement.
CGGCCAGAGCGCCGCCGCGTCAGCTGAGCTGCTCTCGCAACCCGGGTGCTATACTGGGCGGACGGTGGAGCGGGCAGCGGCTCCACATTTATGTGGCCTTTCGGTCACAGAGGAAGGAAAGATGATCCCCCACCAACCCTCAGGCTGAGGAAAAATAAGTCAGTCCCTCCGGAGACGGTGCTCTAAGCGAAGCGGCATCTGCCAGCAGGCGCCGTGCCTGGGCCTTCCGCGCTCACGCCCTTCGTCCCAGTGACTAACCTGGCTCCTGCCAAATGACCCGAAGGAGCCTTTCCTGGAAAGGGGCACCGTGTGATGGGGTGCGGGTGGGGCCGGGCCTGCAGCTCCTGTGTAATGTGTAATGCGTAATGATACATTTCACAGGACAGTGCCCCGGGCACGTGAGCCAGGCCCGGCCCGCTGAGCTGGTATCCTCAGATGACCCAGAGAACCCCAGCCGGCTCACTGTGCCCTGCCGCCCTCCCTGCCCAGGCAGGGGCAACGAACTTCCCTTTCCAGACTCGGATTCCAGCAGCAGTTGCTGAGGCCGACGGCTCTGGCCTCATTGAAGCCCCTGCCTCCTGCCTCCACACCCGCCCCTCTGCTCGCTCCGGGAAGGCGGAAGCACTGTGCATGTGCTCACTCTTTCCCCGCCATTCTCCCTAATGTTCCATATTTATTTCAGTGTGCCATGGCAGTGGTTTGAAATTTAATGTTTAAACCTAATGAATTATTACTATGTGAATAAACAATGTTTAATGTGTAATGATACATTTCATAAGTATAAAAGCTAACATTTAACCTGTTAGAACCACACTGTCTGGTAGGGGCTGTTATTATTTCTCTTTTTCAATTAGGGAAACTGAGGCACTGGGAAATTAAAGGTCATGCACAGGTGGACACAGTCAGCAGGGAAGGCAGGAATGGAATTCAAGGAATTCGACACGTGAGCCCGGCCTCACCACACTTCCACCCTCAAACAATGATCTAAACACACAACGGTTCTAAATTTAATATCCTCTTCCTAATAGTTCGTTTCGACTATATTTGCTCCTTTTTATTTTGGAAAATTTTGAAAATGGAAAATAAAGGGGAAAAAACTGCTAGCCAGTGTAATAACTTTTAACTTTATGGTATATTACTTTCTAGAGTGTTTTCTATGTACAGGTATATACACACACGCACTCACATATACATATGTATAGATATGTGTTTACATACATGTAAACTCTTGTTAAATATATTTATTTAACAAAATTGAGACACTCTTCTCTTACTTTTTACGATATACAATCTGTGCCCAGTTTACTATGAGGGACACGATTCTTGTTACGGGTACAGTACACCATGAATGCACAGTCCCAGGAGGCTTTGGAAACAATGCCAGGGAAGGTCAAGGTTTAGAAATGCTACAAGGCACAAAGCAGCTTCCTTCTGCCAGTGTTTGGGACCAAGTGAGTAGAAATGCCCCCCCACCACCACCACGGGCCTCACCCATCTCTGCCCATCTGAGGTTCCACCAGCCTAGAGGTGTCGCCTCCAGGCAGGCGTGGGAAGGGGAATGGGGCTCGGTTCCAGTGCAGACCTCCAGGGGCCTGCCAAGGTCCTGCAGGCCAAAATCCCTCTGGACCCCAGGCTGGGACCTTGCAGGAGGACTGACAATGCCGCACCCACTGCCCATCCCGATTCCCTGCTGCCCGCCAGCTGCCGCCCCCTCTCTGCCCTGCTTCCCGTCCACCCCCAGGGCTTTGTTTTCCCTCCAGCTCAGAGTCCCTCACAGACCTTGACAAAGAGGAGCAGGTGCTGCCTATAGCCCACGTCGGGGAGGGACCCTTACGCCCCCATCCCCCAGGGCGGTGGGACTCCAGGGAAGTGACTCAGAAATAACCAGCGCAGAAATCCTCTTTCACAAACACTCTTTGCACACAAGGTCACAGGAACTGCGTGCAGATCTGTCCTCAGTCCATCCGCTCGGGCCAAGGGTCACGGCAGGACAACCGGCCAGGGTCACGCAGGGACTCAGAGAAGTGCCCCTCCTGTGTGCCTCCTGCCTTTTACTCCTGAATTCACCGTTGCTGATGACAAGTTGAACGTAGATCCCAGGACAAATGGGGTGGACGGGAAAGGAGAGGAAAGAAAAAAAAGAAGAAAGGAAACACAAACTGCCCGGAGTGAGACGCTGTTTAAATATTAAGCGTCTGACTAGATCAGCCACTGCAAAGCGGAAACCTGGGACGGGCGTGGCAGGGCCGCGCGCATCTGTCCCTTCACTTGCTACCTCTGTCACGAGCGCTGGGCGATCTCCTCCTCACCCCGGTGTGTGCCGGGCATCGGGCCAAGCTTCACGGGGAGGGGGCGAACCTGCGCCCAGGAAGGTCCTGTGACAGACACGGGGAGACCCTGACAAAGGGGATGGGGGCACGAGGGAGCCAGGCACGAAGAGGCAGGCAGGGGAGAGCAGTGAGGAGGGGGGGGCCCGCAGAGACCACTCCCCGCCCTGGACGCCGCCCAGCAGTGAGACCGTCGGGGGAGACGCAGCCCAGCCGGGACCCTGCCCCGGACTCGAGCTGCAGCAGGTTCCTCCGGTCCTCACGCCCTGGCACCTGCGCGTGTGAAGCGGGAGTGTCACATCACATGATAATGTCACTTAACGCCCCTTGCTCATGGCAGATCCTCAGGCAAATGTCACTGTCCTTCTCCGGGCTCCCTTCTCCCCAAGCCTTCGGCGACTCACCCCATTTTTCGTCCAGTTTTTCAGCACTGCCAACTTTCCTTTTGTTCCTCATGTAATTCTACTTCAGGGCTGAGGAAACAGTTCTCTGCGGTGGAACCCCAGGCGCACGGCTGACAGCCATCGCTCCTGGCCGGAGGCCACAGCGCCAAGAGACGGGCCCCTGCTCTGCCCACCCCCACCCTCACTCCCACCCACAGCGGGGGCTGCACGGAGCAAGGGGGAGGTCCCCAACCCTCCAGAGCCCTGCCAGGTAATGTTTCTCGTAGCAGGTCCCCGGCCTCACACACCCCTCCTTCCTCCCGAGGGAGCGGCGGTGTTCTCCAGGGTCCCAGGGACCCTCAACCCCGATCAAGAGAAAATGCCGATCTCGGCAGACCTCATCCCAGGCTGCCCCCGTGTCCCTGAGCACAGAGGTGTCCTTGCTCGTGCTGTTTGTTTTCTCCTGCACGGCATGCGTGAAGTGTTCATTGCGACGCGGCATTTACTTTCGTGATGGGATCTTGAAGGACGGGAAGGAGCTGTGGGGACCAGGAAGAGGGTTTCAGGAAGAAACGCGGCAGGGCTGCCCGATGTGCTGACTGGACAATAAATCTCTATATTGTTCGCTTCATAGACGGAGTCTGGAACGGATCGCAATACTTAATGCACAATTATGGTTTCCATAAATTGTTCCCAGATGGCGCCGGGAAACAGCATTAAGCAGAAACAAGAAATGATCAGATTTTAATGAATGTTTGTTTCCTCTGCCTTGTTCTTTCACAAATTCTTGTTGAATCTGTGGTTCGGGGAGTGTATCGGCTGCAGGGAGGCTTGTGCACATGTATGCACTAGGCGTTGGACACACGTGCATATTTAGCACATATAAACGCATATCTAACGAGCACACGTGGACACGGTGGCAGGCGTGCATGCGTATTTCACTCACTCAGCATGTTTTGTATCCAGGCATTGTGCTAGATCACGTGTGTCATTATATTCTTCACAGTTATATAAAGTGACATCCTGCTCATCTTACATGTGAGAAAACCGTGTCTCTGAGTAAATGAGACAGGTAAGTAACTTACCCAAGGTCACCCAGACGTCAGTGCTGAGTCAGTCAGTGACCCACCTGTGTGACCTGCAGGCCTGTGTCCTTTGCACTGTACCACACGGAGGATCAATATATCAGACGGACAGACAGACAGATGATGGATGCCCGGTGAACATGCCACCTGAGAGAGAGCGCCAGGCGCCCTAGCACTCCCAGCTGGTTCAGACTCGGCCTTTGAATTCCGCCCCTGCGGGCAGAGGCCTGCTCATGGCCGGCTGCCTCTGGTCAGGTTTAAATGTCGCATCCTAATAGATGCCTCCCTGAGCCCTGGTCCAACCTCTCTGTCACGTCACCTGTTCTGCAGTCACATCTCTCGTTATTGCCTGGCCACCCAAGCACAAACACCACCAGGTCAGGGGCCTCACCTGTGTTCATTGCAGAACCCCTGCACCCTGGAACCGAAATATGTGTTCAGTAAATAAATGGCGGGCATGTGTGTCTCTCCCCTGTCGTCCACTGCTGTCCACTGCTCTGTGCCCCCCACCCCACGCAGGTCCCGGGTGCAGCACTCAGGCACTCTGTGTCCTTCTCACCCGGGCCGATGGGCACACACAGGAGAGGGAAACTTTGCCAGCGAAGCTCTGCTCTGAGGCCTGCAGGAAATCATGGCAAAGTGAATCAACGACAGGCTGCTCCCGTGCAGACACATGTCCCCCCGGCCAAGAACAATGCCTTCTGCTCCTGTCTGCAGTGCACAGATGTTGGCAACTACACATCACACAGGTGCAGGCAGCACGTGCAGGCAGCCTGGCTGGGCAGGTCACTCCTTCCCGAGCCCAGGCTCGCGTGGGTGCTCACCTGCATTGTGAGGACGGATTTTTCCACTGGCAGCGTTGACCTTGCACCTCCACCTCGGGCGCAGTGCGCTAACCGTGCCGATCTGCTCTGTGTCCTGGAGAACAGGTACAGACGTGGACAACTTGTTCCTGGTGGCAGCTGGTGTGGCAGAAAAAGCAGGCTTTGGGGATCTGGTGAAATTGGGTGTAACTTGGCCCTGCCACTCTCAGACGAGTGTGACAGGTGTGACTTCAGACCTTCCTCACCTTCTCGGAGCCAGATTTTCTCCTCTGCTGAGTGGTTGTGATGACTCCCTCAGAAGGCGCTGAGAAGGTCAAGAGGCAACATGCAAGGTCGCTCTGCCAGGCCCAGCATCCGTGACCTGCCCCCGCAATCCTAATCTGCCCCCCAGGTGGGAAGCACGTGGGAAAACACCAGGCATGGGCAGGTCCAAAAATGCCAACCACCATCTCCTCTCTGTTCCTCCCAGCAAACAGTGTGCTCTGTCAGAGAGGAGGCGCCCAAATTCCTGGGCAGAGGGGTGGCCGGGTGGATGCCCGTTCCCTGCAGAGGCTCCAGCCTGAAGAGCCATGGCCACCTGCAGTGGCGGCACCTGGTGCCCAAGAGCAGAGCAGAGCAGGACAGGCAGCTTCGCAACCTGAGGTACTTTCCATTCTTATCTCCAGGCTGTCCCTCACGCCCCCAGGGATCGAGGCAAACACAACGCACAGCAACTGTGTTTCCTTCCCAAGCTGACCCCCTACCCCACGTCCCTCCTGCCAGGCCGGGCTCCTCCTCTCCTCTGAAGCCTGTCACCTAGCAAGCACCTCTCAGCACCCATGCCAGTCATTTGTGACTGTGGCTCCAAGCAGGGGCCCACCCGGGAAGTGGGTGATCCTAGCGCTTGGACAGGTTCTCTGCCCCTCAGCTGCTTCCCGGGACTCAGCGGTGAGCCCCCAAACTTCAGGACGTGCAAAGTATCTGAAGGAAGGAGCAGGGAAAGGCCTCATCAAGGCCACTGTTCAGAGAAGCAAACAGAAAAAGGAAAAACTATTGCCTATTGCTGCTAACTAGCAGGTATCAATAGTTGAGTGTCAATCAGCTCTTACCAAACGCCAGCAACACGCACAATCTTTCTTATTTTTTGGTGACGATCTTCTGAGGGAGGTGCTATTATGGTCATCCCCATTTTACAGATGAAGAAACTGGGTTGAAAGAGGGCAAATGACTCAGGCAAGGTGCCTAGTTAGAGGTGGTAGATGCAGGCAGACCTGAGCCCTGGCATCCTGCCCCCCACAGTGCGGTCCCCACCCACAGAACGCACCCCTCCTGGAAGTCGGTCTGGAAGGCGAGTCTGCGGCCCCACCCAGACCCACCGAATCACAATCTGCCCTTGAGCAAGATCCCAGGGGATCTGTGAGCACACTCAGGAGGGAGAAGCTGCCCCAGAGCCAGACTCCATAACCCACGCTGGCAGCCGCCCCCGACAGAGCTCCGTCTCGCGCCCGCTCGTTAATCCACCCACCTCCCCACTTACCACGCCCTCACTGCGCCTGCACTGAGCATCCGCGTGGGTAAGCCACGCTGCTGGGCTCTGGGAACACAGATAGTGGGAAAACAATCTTTTGGCCTGGAATCCCTTTTACTCAAAGTGAGGCAATCATATAAAATCCCCTCAGCTATGAAAAAGTAATTCCTAATAAGACATGTAATGATATTAAGGCACACTGTTATCTGACTTACTTTAAACTTCAAGAAAAATTCTATATTGCCTCGTCTTAATGTACTTTAGACTTGTAGTAGCACCAGTCACAGGCTTTGGAATTTAAAAATAAGCTTCACGTGAGTGCTGAAAAAATGATCGAGTTTTGTAAAAAACAAAAACAAAATAACAACAACAACAATAAAAACAGTGTAGCCATCTTAAAGGCATTTCCAATAGACAAATCTGGGACAATTTGAGCAAAAAAGTCATCAATAAAGATGTCAATGAATTATAATCCACAGGATAAAAAAAATTCCATCAGTTCATACTGATATAAAGAAGTAATTGAATAAATAACTAAACGCTTTCTGACAGTGGAGTTCCGATTAACAAACGTAGAAGGAATAGGAGGTAGAAATAGAAAATCGTCATTTTTGCAACACCACAGCCATGATTGTGGTGGGCAAGACTCGTTGGTGAATGCTAACAGTCGCCGGCAAAACGGATGATAAGAAAGCAGGATATTTGGATGACCTTGAATCATCACCCCACAGATGCTTATTAAATACGAAGGGCAGATAGTGGAGAAACTGGCAGGTACCCTCCTAGCCAAGCAGTCCAGATGAACCTTGCCAGTAAGGAGACGCGTCGACACGCGGATCCCGGGTTGGTGCGCTGAGAAGGATCCTTATCACCTGTGTGGTGCTCTTGCCAAATGAACGTGCCAAGATCTTCAGCTAACAAGAAAACAGGAAACCCCAAGTTGAGGTACATTCTATTAAAAAACAAAAAATAGGCCAGTCCTCTTAAAAACAGCATTGAGCTCATGAGAGACAAAGATGGAAGTGCCGTCCCAGACTGAAGATGAGGAAGGAGCACGACAACAAATGCAGTGAGGGATCCTGGGTGGGGTCCTGGGGTAGATGCGGGATATCAGGGGACAAATTCGGGTGAGGTGTGTGTGTTAGTTACAGAGCTGCATTGATAGCACGTTCTTGTTTTGATCCCTCTGGTGTGACGATCTGAACATTTGGGGAAGTTGGAGAAAGGGATTCAGGAACTCTATGTACTAATTTTATTTTTTTTTTATAGGTCTGAAATTGTTTAAAAATAAGAGTTTGAGAAAAACATGCTTCCTGAGAACAGACTCAAGAGCTGCCAGACCGAGCCTCGTGTGCGGCGGGGGGAGGACGTCAGGTAGACACACGTGGAACGGTGCCACTAGCTCTCACAGAATTGTTGGAAATTAATTTGAATTATGCCATTAAACAGATGTGCTCTGTGGGGCATGGACGACTTTTTATTTCTTAAATGTCTAACCTGCTGCCGCATCAGATGGCATCAAATTAATTATACAGAGTTATCAACGGGCGTGACATAACAAGCCTTGGCACAGCCATACATCATCGCAAGTCGAGGCAGAGGTGCTGCCTGGCTGGGGGGGGCGTGCGTGCCGCCACCCGGATCAGACCCGGCTTGACGGGGCATCTCAGGACTCTCCACGCTCACCCAGTGCACGTGTGTGTGTCCAAAAGCTAAAGCTCAACATGAGCTAAAAGTAAAAGCACCCAGATAGAAGAGACCTGTATTTAAGATCACCAGAATTGGTTTATTAGTAAAATTATATTATTCACGATTGAACATGCCAGGTCTATATGTGGTATGCTTCATGCATGCACTTTGTACTTTTAAACACAGAACTCTATGTTTAGAGAACCGTTACATATGTGTGAATATTGTAAGCAGGACAAAAAGAACAAGGCTTGTGTACACAAATGTGACATTAAGCAGTCTAGAAATGATAGATAGATAGATATGGATAGATAGATAGATTTGGATAGATAGATATGGATAGATAGATGGATGGATGAGACATGTATGCTGTCTGGAAAGGATCCAGCCATGTACTATGTCCTCTTTATATTAACAATGGCTGGATACTCTCCAGGCATCCCTTGTAGGTACCATATATACACACATACTGGAAAAATATACTTGAGATTAGAGTTAATAAACTACAAAGGAGAAAAGTGGTACATTATGCTCTTTAAAAAACTAGAACAACAGCAAAATGAAAAATCAAATTTGTTCTAGTACCATGAGAGTCACTCTGTGAGAAAAGATTTCTAAAAAAGAAGTATTTCCCTGTTGATGATTTACAAGGCAATGTGGATCACTCTTATCCTGAATTTTATTCTATAGAGAAAGCCTGATACAAATTTAAGCCAGACCTAAGCTTTCTTAATGGTTAGTGCGCAGTTTCTTCAGTTAAATAATAAGAGTGTTAATGCACAACTGAACAAATGCACATTAAATGAATAAATAACTAGATGATTAAGACAAATCATAAAAATTTTTATATTTGAAATAAGGGTTAATACAGAAGAAGCTAACATAAAACATAATTTGTTAAAACATAAAATCTTCAGTCCAAAGCAGGACTTGAGTCCAAAACCCAGAAAAACAGGTCGAATGTTTGCAAATCAGATTTCTGTTTACACTTAATCATCCTTTCATCCATCTCTCCCTCCATTTGTTCCTTCCCTCTATTCCTTCCTTCCTTCTTTCCTTGCTTCCTTCCTTCCATCCTTTCTTCCTTCTTTCCCTCCTTCCTTCCTTCCTTCCCTCCTTCTCTCCCTTCTTCCTTTCTTCCTTCCGTCCATATTTGGACCAATCTATTCATCCACTCATTCTTTCAGCAAACCCTTAGAGACGCCAGGGCACTATCCTCAGTGACACCTCCACCAAGATGAACAAGACACAAGTCCTTTCCCAAGAGTTCGCTGACTTTGGGGAAGACAAACCTGTAAATCCACCCTCGTCAGAAACTACTGCAGGTGACCCAGCTAGACACGGCCTACGAGGCAGATATCTGAGTGGCTGCCTGCTCACCTGGCTGGCTGCTCAGGGCTGTCTTCCATCCTACCCACAACTGCTTTTAGGTACCTATTATGACGATATCCCCAGCAGGGCTTGTGGATATCCTATAGTTCTTCATGGGACAGAGACAGTGGCTATGATAGAAGGGGCATTGCGATGTGGAATAGGGGGTCCTCGGGGTACACAGGAGCCCATTCAGCCAGGTGGGCACTCTCATCAAGGAAGGGATGTCTAACAGCGGCCTGGAAGGTGAGCAGGACTTGGTCAGGGGGTGAAGGGGGAGGAAGGACGTGTTCCCACCAGCGGGCACAGCAAGTGAGACAGTAACAGGCAAGAGACAGGAGGACCTGACGATGTTGGGCTTGGCTCTGCCAGGAACAGGGCGAGGTGGGCGCCTGGCTTGAGGGGTTGGGAGAGGCCAGCGTCCTAAGCCCTGTGGGGACATGCTGAGTTTATCCCCAGGGTGGAAAGAAGCCGTTCTGGGTTTTAACAAGGAATGCGTGGTGACTTGGTCCTGAAACCAAGCGTGGAGACGGGACTCTGAAAATTCCCAAAGGCGTTGAACAAAAGAGCGAGTGCCAAGTCTCTGCACGGTCAGACCCACGAGGGACGGTGGCCGCGTCGGAGGTGGGCGGGGCTGGTCATTGGCTACTTCCGTCTCTCCGGCTCTGAGTCCGGAAGCTGGAGGCTGGGGAGAGGGAGGAGCTCTCAATTGGATGGATGCCTTTCAGAGTTTTGACGGGACCCCTCGTGGGGTTTTTTAACTATTAAAGTGAGATTAATCTTGGGACTATAAGTGATTTGAGAACTTTGAATTACCTGGGAACGACAGACCAAAAACAAATAGCAATGAAACCTGCCCTATTTCATTCAAGGACAAGTCACGGTGAAGTGCAGAGGGAGTCGCGGGGCGCTTTTTCGTCCTTCCTGCTTCTCTTCCACTCTGATTCTCCCTTGTGCGCTACAAGAGATTTGCATTTCAGGTGGATTTTTCTGGCTTCGGCGAGGAGAGAGCATCAGCTGGAGGGAGAGTGATCTGAGAGGGGGTGCAGGAACCGGTTACCGGTGATGCAGGCCGGAGGTGAGGCTGGCTGGGAGGGAGGGCGGGAGCTTGGCGGGAGGACCCAGCAGGAAGGGAAATGTGACTACAGAGGAGAAGCCCAGAAATCTGGTCAATCGCCACGGCGCTCTGACGGCCACTACGAGAATGAAACGGCCGAGCTTCAGTGCTGGACTTTGGCCTCTGCAGTCTGTTCAGCAAACACGAGTGTTCAAGGCCTCACATTAACAAGGCCTCACATTAACAAGGCCTTAAGATAAGAAAATCTGTGTGTCTGCGTGGCGGAGGCTGTCCTGCCTGTGCGCAGAATCCCCGGGGGCTTCAGGAAAATGCAGATTCTCGGGCATCTCCTGCAAGGATCCTGGCACGGAACGCGATATTCCCGAGTCATAATTATAATCGTAATTACAATCAGATGATTGCACTGCAACGGTCCTCAGGAGAAACTCTGAGAAACGCTACAGTGTAACAATAGACTGTAAAGTGGACCCAGCAGTTCCTGGGTTTGGGGGTGTCTGGTGGGGATTCTCTGCTGCAAGGCCGTAGACATCTCGGTGCCTCCAATCTGCACAATTCCTCATCCTGTCAAGCCTGTTGATGGCAGCCTTTCTACTTTCAGGAGAAGATACAGAATCCTTCCTTTTTTTGCATTTCTTTGATCATGCAAGTGAGGGGGGAGGAGTTAAACGCGGAGCCACGTCCCCGCCTGCAGCAGACCTGTGCCCGTATTTTTTAAGCTCTAATTAAAGCATGTCAGGATCGGCCATCGTCACAGCCTCCAGTCATACTCTCTAACAGGATAGTCAGCGCGGCTCACGGATGATGAACGATTTTATCAGCATTATCAAATTGCAGGGAAAGAGCGCAGGAGGGCCTGTAATACGCCGCCTGAGGAGGACGCGCACGTCCTGCGGGGAGTCTGGGCTCCGTGGGTTTCAATCCATTTCCAATTACGCTAAAAAATGACAAGACCAAGGGCACTGAACGGGCCAACGCGTCGCATCCTTCATATTAATTCGGACCCACCACGGCCCTTGCGTCCGATCCCTGCCACCTCCACACGGAAGGTTGGACCAGGATCTCAGAGACCCGCTCGGCATTTCAAGATTAACATGCTCATACGTTCGAGCTGTACAAAACCAATCCATTTATTCTAAAATAATTAATTTTGGAAGCAGTCTTTTGTGTGGGCGGACTGAATCCTGCCGGCTTCAAATCCCAGTTTGACCCCAAGCGAGCCACGCAACTCTGTCGGGCAAGTTCCTCCTCCTGCCTGTGATTCGGTCTCCTCCTCTGCAAAACGGGGATGAAAGCGCATTGAGCGTGTGAGACACTCTTGAGAAACAGATGAAATCCTGCACACAAAGCACTCGGCGCAGGGCCTGGCCTCGTGGGGTGCGCGGCAACTGTGAGCCACCATCGTTTGTCTGGCATGTCCTTGGTGAGAGGTGGGACTTAGCAGGCGCCCGGCTTGGCCTGCGCTTCCCCCGACTCCCCATAAACACCACCCGGGACAGCACCCGTGAGCAGCAGGATTCCCGGGGAGATGACCCCCAGGGAACTGGAGTGAAGGCCCAGAAAGAGAGAGAAGAGGAAGGAAAGCCAACCTGAGTCTGTTATTGAGATGTCCACTAAGGAAAAAGGAGACTCTCTCCTGCCTGGGACCCTCGGCATTGTCGCTCCAGGGAGCCAGGTGAAGGGTTCATCCACTGGCCCCTTTCCCACTGGGTAAGGTTGGCCCTGGCCCGCTCTCCACGCCTCTGCAGCGCTCGCTAGGCAGTAGGTCCTGGCTGGGGCTGCCCTCTGGGAAGGCCTTAGACAGGAAATGAAGGACACTCCTTGTGCCTGGGCTCTTGGGTGAAGGAGACCCTCGGGGGCCCGTCTGATACACCGTCGCTGCAGTCAGACAGCGCAGGCTCAGGGGTGTGGGCTGGAAGATCCTCCGGGCAGACACAGTGGGCTGTGGGCCAAGAGCAATTCTGATACCGCAGGGGTGGTGGGTAGGAAGGAGTCAGAGCCGTGGTGCGTGACCCAGGCCAAGGTGCTGAAGATGTAGCTGCAGGGAAGATCCGAGTATCAATAATTCAGCGCGCTCATGAGATACGGATGCTGGGATCATTGCTAGGGCAACCCACACTGTTTCCTTCCACGGGCCACTCATCACCTGAGGTCCTAAAAGTACCACCACACCTGGTGCGACACGGTTAGCCATCCTGAGAAATTCGAATAATACTTGACTTTGCTCTTGCATGGTGGCCTGCCACTTCAGGTCTAATATTGCGACGTTAAGCATTGTCAACTCCAAGAAACCTATGGCACTTGAGTAACAAAACAAAAACATCAGCGAAAGAAAAGGGTGTTAAGCAGCTCATTACAGTCTATGTTACTCCTTCCCCGCGCCACTAACCACGCATCCTGACAAGTCCTTACGGATACAAGGCAAAAATTCAATCAAAGCAACGTTTTCCGAAGTCCAATACCAGAGCCATGATTAGCTAATAAAATCCCAGTGGCCTGATGATACTCATTTTCGGAGCCGTGATTTCCATTTTCACTGCAATTCATCTTTGTCTGAGTCCAGATCCGTTTCTCTCCAGCTCTGGGCACTAGTTAATTTGAATAAATGAGACAGGCACGGCGGACAGGTGAATATCCATCATAGTTCCCGGATCTCGGGGGACCGCTGCCACCGCACCCTCCAGTGGCCCTCCCAGCAGGCTGGCCCTGCCCGAGCGTGCGCTGTGCTGGCATCTGGTGAGTTCGGATGAGGGCAGCCCGAGACGGGGAACTGCCCCACAATTAAGGCTTTGGTCGGTCTGGCCTCCACGGCGCCTGAGTCCCTCGAAGTTTCTGTGACGGATTAAGTGCTTGCAGCTTCCCACTGCCATCGCAACCTCTCCTTCCTTCAAGCCTGCTGTTAAGCTGTCAGGATAAACAATGGCCCTGCCTTGGGCTGCCCTCCGTGTCCATCAGACTCAGAGAAGCAGACGGCTATTGTCACTGTTGGCTAAACTCCCATCCCAGGGCCGTGTTTCTTTCTCCTCTGTGTGGTCCTCCTCGGGCTGAAAACAACTTTCCAAAAAGCAATTAACTTTCCATTCAAAATGAGTAAAACAATTTCTCTTCCCATCCTCTCCCTAAAGATACTTCAAGTCTGGAATGTCCAGGGCTTTCACTCACTCATGCAACATGGGGAGATTTTGTTCTAGAAGATTCCACGATGTAAGAACTCAGGACCTCAACCCAGATCTGTTCCTGCAGCCCCCAAGCATATTCACTCAGAACTGGTGGGAAGATTTTTCAGATCTCTGGACCTCGGCCATCATTTCAAGCGTCCGGCGTCTGCCCTGCTCTCCCATCCCGGCTGTTGCTCAAGAGCACTCCCCCGCCGCTCGCCTTTGCAGGGCTGCGGCCCCAAACCACAACCACACAGAAACGCACACACAGACTGGCTTCCTTAGAAATACTTGCACGGGGTCACCACCACACAAATCAAATATCACAGCCCAGGGACACAAGAGGGAGCAAAGCAGCCCCTGGCGTCCAACCCACAGGTCCCCGAGCGCTCGGCTTGCACCGCCCAACACGGAAGCCACGAGCCGTGTGGTCACCAAGTGCTGGGAACGTGGATGGTGCAAACTGAGATGCAGCATAAGTACAAAATGCACACCACATTTCACAGACAGCAAAGCAAAAAGAATGAACAGTATTTCCCTAATAATTCTTATATAGGGTACATGTGGAAATGATAATATTTTGAATTCACTGAATTCAATAAA